>NW_027526214.1:63357738-63482491 GCF_048455015.1 Haemaphysalis longicornis | reverse complement strand
CTTGCCTTAAGAAATCCCTCCCGGACGTAACAATATATATATATATATATATATATATATATATATATATATATATATATATTTATATATATATATATATATATATATATATATATATATATATATATATATATATATATATATATATAATATATATATATATATATATATATATAGTCGTGAAGTGGAGTCCTTAGTTGCTGCAGGAATAGGCACAAAGTAGAAGTACGCTCTTCGGAGACTTTATTTCCAACGTTTCGACCTGAGACAGGTCTTCTTCAGGAATGAAAGCTTTGGGTAAAATCGTACGGACTCAGAGTGGGGGCGGCGCCCCGAAACACAAGCCACATGGGAAACAAACACACAAACGACCACAAACAGCATACAGAGCTTCTTCTGCCAAAGGCAGGCGAAAAAAAGCCAAAAAAAAAAAAGGCGAAAGGAAGAGGGAGGAACAAGGTGGCAAGGAGGAGGCAAGAAAGAGGCAAGGAGGAACACACTGCATGAACGCGGGTTGTGGGGATAACAGAAAATGCGACGAGTTCACGGGTGGCGAAAGGCCCAAAAACATCCGGTGTCTCCGGGAGGGAAAAACTACAAAGCACACGCCGCCGCGAGCAGTGAGTTTACATGCGCGTCACCGGTAACAAGGATTAACTACTGACCGTCTTCAGCGGCATGGTCAAGAATGCAAGCGGGGCCAATTACTGCATCTGAAGCGCAGGCAGCCTCCGCGACTTTGGGGGGTCCCACAAAACCCAATGGGGGAGCCCATTTGAGGCGTCCCCTTCTCCGCCTAAGCCTCCATTTGTACACGGCGTCGCGTCGTGTCGCGCCAGGTCAATGTACGGCCTGTTAACTGGTAGTACTCGGCTGTCGCCGGCACGCGCGGAGCCCTGGGCCCAATCCACGAAAATATGTCGGAGCGCGGCAATTTAAAAAAACATGAAAACAAGGAGAGAGGCGACCGTCGGCATGTGCCGTGCCTCTGGGGCACCCAAAGAAAAAGAAAAAAAAAAGAAAAAGAAAAAGAGGGAAATAATGAAAAAGAGAAACAAAGCAAAACATGACTGGAAAGACAGGGAGGACGCGTGCACTCCGTGAACACCAGCATTGGGAATCACAATGTGATTACAAAACACCCGAGGCATAAGCCACAACGGCACCAAAATAAAATACTTCTTACACGCTCGGTTGGAACTAAAAGCTTCAACATTCCGTTTCACATTTCTCAAGGATAAAATGGGTATGACATATGGTGACATAAACAGGCAATGGGTACCATCTGGTTAATAATGAGTCATGTTATGCTTTCTGAGCGTTGAGACAAGGAAATGAGAGAAAAAAATATAAAAATAAAAATAGCGGGGACGGGAAGGGAAGTGTTTGTAGGGGGTCGGGAGCGGACGAGATAATTGTAGTGACTGCTGAACATAATGGTAGGTTGTTGGTGTTACAATGTACAACCTTACACCTGGAGCAACAGGCTGCCTGTAAACATCAGATCGTGCAATGTCCTGCGCGGGAAGGGCCGATAGCAAAAGGACAACAAAACTACAAGGTCTCGTATGTCCCGGGGTCACTATGCTTCAATGGTCATGCAGCGTACGAATTACAGTAATAGTCCCAGGACTCTCATTAAGACCCCCCTTCAGGGTATTAAATTTGTAGATTAAATAAGACTCACATTGTTCTCGCTCCCTACAGCTAGAAAAACTGCTTTGTAGAAGCGTGACTTTAATTTCATCGAAAGAGTGATTTTGCATCGCTAGGTGTCTGGACAAGAGAAGGTTTTGGAGTGCCTTGGTGTGATAGCGGTGATTGTTAAACCGCATTCGAAAAGGTCCACGTCTGTCCTATGTACTGCATATTACATCCGCCACACTCCAATAGGTAAACCAAATTTGACGAGTCACAATCGAATGACCCACGTATAGAATATCGGAAGTCCGAATGTGTGCTAATTGCTGGGCGTCTCTGTCTTTGGCGTGGACAAGATAGTCCCCTATGCTTTTTGCGCGCCTGTATATTACACGCGGAGGATCACTGAAAATTTTGGAAAGTCGTTCGCTCTGCTGAAGAATGTTGAAGGCTTTTTTAAATTTTATTCACGTTCGGTGGGCTACTAGTAAAAGTTCAGACCAAATTAGCGCGGGAATTATTCCTATCATTCACGTGCGACCCCTGTAGCAGTGTGTTACGATTTAAACTTGCCGCCCTAGAAATGGCATCGTCAACAAGGGCCGGCGGGTAACGCTGTTTGACGAGGACGCCCCGCATTCGGCTGGCGTTCGAACGAAAGTCTTCATCCCTGGAGCAAATTCTTCTAAATCTATGTGCCTGGGAATAAGGGATAGCCGTTCTGCAATGGCGTGGGTGGCAGCTGTTGAAGTGCAGGTACTGTTGGCGGTCTGTAGGTTTCCTGTACACACTCGTCTCCAGTGACCCCGCCCGCACATGAACCTGAACGTCCAAGAAACTTATTTCGGTTCGAGAGTACTCGTATGTGAATGAGATATTAGGATGAACTGTGTTGAATTCTTCTATAAAGGCAATTAGTCGTTGCTCAGTGTCGGTCCAGATCATGAAAATGTCGTCAAGGAATCGCTTGTACAGTGCAGGTGAACTGTCTGAAGTAGAGAGGAATTTGGTTTCAATATTGTGCATGAATATGGTGGCATAATTAGGGGCTATTTTTGTTCCCATCGCAGTACCACTTGTTTGGAGAAAGTATTTGTTTTCAAATTCAAAACTGTTGAGTTCCTCGATTAGCGTGCCTATTCTTGTTCCCCAATTGGGGCCGCAATTCTCTACTCTGGTCTGGTATATTTGATATAACGAATAATGGATATAAAGAAACAATTACGGCTCCACTTCAACTTCGTTATAGCTAGGTTTGAATATATGAGTGTGGGTATATATATACACCAGCCTGTCGAACCAAACAAAATACCGGTTCGGTTACGGCTCTGGTTAAGGCGAAATCATTTCGTTCCAGTTCAGTTCCCGTTCGATGAAATCACGCACCGAACCGGTTCGGGAAACAGTTCGGGAGCTTGAACCGGTTCACGAACCGGTTCGATGAGTTGATTTATCACTGAAATTGGAAACACATTTAGTAGGTAAAATGACAGTCAAATCAAAACACAAACAAAAATCATAATTCTGCAGTTCTTTCAAGGCAGTGGCGCAATTGCTAGGCAATATTTCAACAATTACAAGGTAATAGAAAAATAGAAGGAGTGGCAACGTTTTACCACCTACTTTCTCTCCCGGACTTTGTGTTGTCCTAGAGGCTATTCATAATGCCACCGAAACGAGATATGACGGTGGGATGTATTTTCTTCCCTTTCCATTTTGTTGAAATCGCAATCGTCGCTATAGAATAGCCCATCACGCTAACCTTGAAGCCTTAAATCTAGGCTTGCGTACTGGCGCCTTCAAATACCACTGCTTAATAACAATGGCGCACATTTTTTTTAATTATGTAACACTACAGAAAAATTCTACAACAGGCGCATAAATGCTACTAATTAATATGAATATTTGGTCACCCTGAATACTTTGTTATCTGTTACCTTATTTATTGTGTTAGCTGCACATTTGTTTAAAGTAAGCTTTAGTTAACGCTCAGTCGCTGCAATATTGTTCCTACCGTTGCAATTCGTTTTGCGATTGCTATACCAAATTTGTGCAATACAATGAGTATGTCATCGTTCCGCCCAAACCCCGACCATTGTTTCTTGTTCTACACTGAAAAATCTTATAACAGATGATGCTGTCAGAAAATGTAGGGGAAATGTGACGTGCGGAGCATGAGATTGGACATTTTGGGTAGACGCTCTTTAATTCATCCAAAGCAGTACTCCAATCCAGGACGAGTAGCAGTGCAGGTAATGTAGCGAGTTTGACAATCAGTCGAAGTGCACCTTCGAAAAAAAGCAGATTCAACAAAGACAAAACAGCAGAACCAGCAAAAAAGATGATCACTGGGCGGGGCGAATGGTACAGTGGGAGGTACCGGCCTGCTTTTCGGTACGTGTCATCTGATTTATTACTGTTTATGCTTCCAAAGCAAGGTCGAGGGGACAGTTTCTTGCCAAAGGATTTGGTGCGCACCTTAACAGTCTTCTCACACATATCTGTTGTGATACGTACCTGTAACCAAAGGAACTTGTCCGCTGTGCTGTCCTCAAAGATGTCCACACCACTCACTTCGCATAGATGACACGCTCGGTTGTCAAAGGCAGGACAAAGAAAAGTATATACCAATATCTATGTTTTGGTGCTTTTTTTTTTACTTATTTGGATTTCCTTATATTTGTGAGTAAATATTTAAAAACAACGTGAATTGCCTTTTTTTCTTGTTGTTTTCCGTGTAAACAAAATTATTTTTCATTATTAACTGGCGCATTTGATGCCCCGTGCTACATATGTGCACTGAGGCTCAGCTTATGTTGTAGGCTGGCCGACCTATTTTAACCATCTGGTGATATTAAACGTGGATCAACATCTCAATACATTAACGTTCTCGATTTCCGTCTACTTCAGAAAAACATGTCGTGGGGAAGGCAGATCTAGGCCACTTGTGGTCAGCAGCAATCGGGTTAGCCACTGAGCAGCTCCTTCTGGTAAACGGTTCAAGTATTAACCATTTGCAGATGTCAGACCTTTTAAACAAATTGTGAAATGAAAGAAGTTTGCACACAGCGGGTGTGGTCTTTCGCTATTGCGCAGTGGAGTACTCGTGCAGCCTGACGGCTTCAATAAAGTCGCAACTAAGGAAGGGCAAAGTCGTTTTATATCCACTGCAAGCTGCCGAGAATGACATTTCCTTTCGTCAGCTTGCACTACCCTCGCGCTTCCAGCAGCAACACACCATTGTTACATTGGTGCTAATTCATTTCTCCTGTTGTTACATAGAGCGTGATAGTGTTCAATTGTCTGGACGGGAAAGCTCGTGAGCGGGTACGATGTTCATGGCACGTGAAAGAAAAAAAAGGCATGAATGGCATTGACTGTGCAGTGTCAAAACGGAGGATCGAACCATTTCGGCCTACAGCGGTAACCATTATTTCTTTTTTCAGTGCAGTTCCGGTTCGGGTTCGGCATGCTCAAAAAATAACGGTTGGGTTTCGCTTCAGTTCCGGCAAAAATACCGGTTCAGTTCAGGTTTTCGTTTCGGTTCGGGTCTGGTTCGACACCCTGATAAACACACACACACACACACACACACACACACACACACACACACATACACACACACATTGTAGTGTTATTAGTAATTGGGAAATATACGGCAGCGGGTATTGCGCATGCACACGTACTGGCAAATCAAACCTGCAGATGGAAGAAAATCAGTACTAAAACGAAGTAAATATAAAATGACCTCCGCCTGACATAAACAGCATAAATGAAGTGTATAAAGAAAAAGATAAGACAAGATAGAAAGAAATGAAAAAGAGTGAAAAAAGGTTGTCTTGCTCGCGCTTTACACTGAAATGACAGCATGAAAGTCAGTACAACATGAAGATAAAAAACTGGTTTTGCCGTGACTTCGAACATGAGTCGCGGCATGACCTGCTCACAAAAATGTTTTCGAAAGACATCCGGGGAATTAATAGTACCGGTTCACAAATGCTGGTAAAGAAACACAGGGCAGACGCCATACCGATACTTTGGCCGATGGAAAAGGTGGTGATCGTGGTCAACTTCTGTGGCACATAAAGTGGATATTGTAGCAGCACTGCCTATGACAATGAACCATGGATAATTTGAATAGGCAAATTATTTCCGCCTTATACCGCTGGGATAATGTTCGTGGTAGCGTCAACGTAGAAGTTGATTTACAGATAATATTCCCGGCGAAGCGATCGTTAAAAATTCATATAAAATTATTTTGGACCCAATCAAAGAGCAGAGGTTTTTTTTTGGAGGTGCTAAACCAAACAACACCAACACAAATAGTGAGAAAAGAATTGGATACTATGCATCTTGAGAAAAGAATTCGATACTATGAACTTCTTCAATATGTGGGCACAACACCAAAGGATCGAAGAGGCCTACGAGTAATTAACCGGATTTGCGATGAGAGCTCAGCTTGCTATGAAAATTGACCCTCAGGAATTTCCCTCTTTTACAAGGGTTAGTACATTACTATAATGTTATAGGGAATAAGATGTCGGTTTCTTGTAGATGTCATTATGTTGGTTTTAGATGTTTGATAAGCACATCTTTGATCAGTGTGTTGCAAGTGCACTAGGGCAAAAATGGCCGGATTGCCCCTGCAGAGCAGAACAGGTTTAACTATTCTAAACAGATGTGAATAACCTGACGTCTTGAGCATGTAGGAGGAAATTGAAACCTTCCATGCTGGCGAAACATGGTTTATGAAGACTGAAACGAGAAGTCCCCAGAAAACACATCCATAGCCTGGCAAAAAAACCTATTCTGGTCAGGTATTATTCTGTGTTCTTATACTGAATGTGAGTGGCATGTCGAATGTGAGTGGCATGTCGAGCAGCGCATAAAATGGAGATTGGCCGGTAGTTCGCGGTGTCCAATTTAGATCCCGTCTTATAAAGAGGAGGAACTCGCATGGCATTCCAATAAGCTTGAATTCAGGCATGCTTCAAAGGAGTTTGAAAAGTACACGCCATAACAGGTCCAAAGATATCCCCTTAGCCTTACATACTGCAGAGGAAATGCCGTCAGGGTAGCACAAAATTGACGCCTTCATGCGGTTTAGAACTTTGGAGACAATACTTTCTGAGAATAACGTTTTCTAGCAGTTACAGAGCCCGAGAGGTAGTCGAGGTGGGCACGCTACGCGTTTCTTGCCGTATACTGAATGAAATCGTTTTGAAAAAACATTAAAAATATCAGATATGCTCTCTGTCTGCTTAGAGAGGAGGTTGGTGTTTCCTGAGCAATTTTTAGGTTTTTGTGAACGGACGCGGTCTTAAACAGCTTTCGCATCACGTGTTGTGTTAGCTTCAAATAGGGTGATGTGATTAGGCTATCACGTTCAAGCACATATTTACGGCGAGACCAGAGTTGATGAAACCTAATTTTCCTCATTTCATGTCATTTTTTCTTACCCTGTCTGTGATTTTGGTATTTCCTTCCTAGAGCTCATTATAGTTCAGCCGAAAACAAATACGAAAAACCGGTATAAATATGATGAAGCTGACACGGAGAACTTTCGCGAAAGATCAGATTGCGCATAAACGTCATTGACGTTGGCTATTTCTTACAACTCAGTGTCATTAGGTATGTAAAATAAAGCAAAGTAGTCCCCAAAAACAAACCTATATCCATTGTTTCCAAATGTTCGGACAGAACGATTGTGCTGGAGGAGAGATACGTTACTCATAGAAATGAATAGAGGGCGATGACCCTTGCCAGGCTTTGCCAGTTCAATAATACTGTGTCAAACATCGCAGGCTTACCAGTTAGTGAAAAAAAGTATAAGATATTCCCAAATGTATTCCCTAAGATGTTACACTGCTGTAATGAGGTAAAAGAAACAAAATCAAGTAAAATGTCACACTTCTGAGGAAGTCTGCCTGAATTATATCTAACAGTCCTGTGAAACTTTAGGAACACATAAGTTCCCTTTGAATTTCTTTGTTTAATATTGGCCGATGTACAATAGTTCCAATTGAATTAGCGGACATTTTCAGTTACAATGATTCATCTCGGCTGATATGTAATCGGTACATAGCAGGAGGCGTTCACAGCAAGAACACAGCACCTCTACCCAGATGGACAGAGCATATCATGATGCATTCACCCGGCGAACATAGCACGTTTAACCAGACTGACTGTGCGTATTCTGCAAGGTCGATGCGGCGTTTACACTTTAGCAAAATATAAACGACAACAAGCACATCACTACCACGCAGCGAAAAGGCGATCCGGTTGTTCCAGGGTAAAAAAATGAATTCTTTGTAGATTGATTGATTGATTGTTCGATCGATTGATTGATTGATTGAATGAATGATTGTTTAAGTGATTGATTTATTGGTTGATTATTTGGTGGATGTATTGATTGATTGATTGATTGACTGATGGATTCAATGATTGAATAACTTTGATGGTCTTTCAGAGAACTCTGAGGGGAGCTAACACGCAAAACCCGTGCTCACCGGCAAATTCGCCGCGCACAATAGAAATCTGGGAGACAGCAGGTTATGTATTACTGTGGCCTGTGTAAACAGTATGGTCCTGATCGGTCGAATTACATGCCTTGGATAGAAACCAGTGCTACGCGTTACCAAAAATGTTTCTGCCACTACTTGCCCCCGATGTGCAGGGAAGGCAGCCGGAAACGTCAACCTTTCAGATAAAAGTGGAAACTCTATTGAAGAGGTTAAGGATGTTTTTCCTTATAAATTCAGCTTTGTGCTCCTGAATGATGACGTTGAATTCCTGGAAAACTGCTCTTCTGCGTCGTCGATATCCTGTGTTCCCAGAATTACTCAGGATCTCGTTCGCAATGCCCTCTACAACCTCAACCCATCATTTTTCAGTGTCCCTGGTGGTTAAACATGCAATAATTAAAATTTCTGGGAGGCTTCTGGCTCCAATACTAACGGGTAAAACGTAGGTAAGGCATCATGTTCGGTGCGCTGCTCCCGTGTTCACTGAAGAGCGAGTTGGTCCGCAAGCTTCTTTTGTGGTTTCCGGAGTGAGATGTAATCGTCGATGGCGATGGTAGAGTATAGTCGTACCTCGCGGATGAAGTAACGTTGAAGTATACGCAACTGCTTAGGGTTTTTACGTGTAAACAATGCACCCGCCAGAGCAGATGCGAACACGCGAAGTCAGCAGAGGCCCCTGGTAGCCACACCACCAACAGCGCAAGTGCTGCCTGCTATGCAAAAACATATAGATCAGGCTTTATATTTGATGCGCTGCTCCCATGCCCTCTCAGAATAACATCACTGATCTTCTTGTTAAGCAACGTCGAACAGTTATTTTAAAATAGGCGAGAAAATGTCATCCTTTTCGTACTCTCGGCGCCTTCAACAGACTCCGTCCGCTGCTCCAGCTGTAGAGCACATGTACCCTGAATTTTGCTGACAGATATTTTATTAGCTCGCTCGATATGTTCAGTTCAGCCATAAAAAATATGACTCACTTAACACTTACATATTCATTCATATAGGCCTTCTGTATATTTCTCTTTATTGTAGTGAGGAATTCATCTTTTTACTCTAATTTTGACGTTTATTCGGCTGCCGGCTACTTATGTTTTCATGCTGCCTGCACAGTAAGCTGCCCACACAATGTTTTTTTTGGTTCAGGTGAAGGGTAGATGTGACATGTTTACACATGTATCTCTGTTTTAGAGATGTTTCCTTGGTAGCCTGGAGGCTCTTTATATGTTCCGTTGGGAGATGTGCGCATTGCCTGAGTTCATTGTGCACAGTTTACATTATCCAATGTGTTGCAGTATTTTATGTTGGTACATGGTTTTTATAGGGTCAAGGATGCTTTACTACTTCCTTTCTTCTTGTTTTACTGTTCTGTTTTACTTATCTCACTTTACTCTCTCAACTTTATCTTGATGTGCCTTTCCCCTTGTCCCCCAATCCTTTCAACCGGTTTCCCTCCGGCTGCCAGTAATAAGGATTCAACACAGTTCTTCAGAACAATAAATAAACAATAATATTTGCTTCAACAATATGATATTAAATTTACTTGTTTCAATGTTTAAATCATATCTCTGCCACCGGAGCTTCAGCCAGCACAACAGGTAGCTATGGTTCATTTATTGCTCTTGGAGACTGCATTGCTGATTTCACTTCCCCAGTGAAATGAACTCGTCGCCACTGGGCAACTTCAAAGACGCTAACGAGCAGGCTGATTTTTTACCGAGTTTCTACATGATGGCCTAAAGGGCCCATGCACACACAATGCAAGTATTTTGATTCGAAATATGCGGTGTTTTACAATCCCCCCAGCACTTTTCCGGCAGCAAGTGAGGCCGTATTCAATGAGAGATTATTCCATTTTCGTTAACATTTTGATTCTCCCGCCACATCGCGTGTTTTCGTGACGTCTGGAAGGAAGTCATGACGGCGCGGATTGAAATGAACTTCCACTGCGCCATTCATCTCTGCAGCCTTGCTTGCCTCAGTCCTTCCACATGGCGCTACCATAGTTTGCCATGTAGCGATGTCCACCATTGCTTTCTTTTTGGAGAGTATTTACAGCTGGTGTTTTCCTAAGGTGGAAAGTAATCGTTTTTTGACACGTGTGGTATGCTCGACAAAGGGGGTCACGCAAGAAACTGTCACTTACGCCAATTGACCAGTGTCGTTTTAGACACCTCCAAAGTGGCGGCCGCTTGTACAGCTAAAACAAGACGAGTGCGCCCAGTACCAACAACAGTGCGTACCGGTACTTCTTTGTTTGCGTGTATTCTCGCAACTTTCATTGTTGACCGCACAAATCTACTGCTGTAAAATGAATATCCATTACATTTAGGCGCCAAATAGCTCATTCGGAAAGCTAATGGGCCCTGCCTCACCCGTATTAGCTTTTCCCGGCCTCAGCCATTAACACAGCTGGGCAATACGGCAAAATTGCTTCTTATGAGCGAAATGAGCTAGTCGGTGGCATGGCCACTCTCTTTTTTATCATTATATAGCTTAGTTGAGCGACGTGCGAGAAAAAGTGGTGTCAGTATAATTCTAACGAGGCAACCTTTCGAGTAAACCAAACTTGGTTTTGTATTTATGGCCGAAGTTTGTTTTTCAGAACACAAAAGAAACGATATTTTGTATGGTGGCTTTCTGCTTAAGACAGAAAGGCCCTTGGAAGTATTAATCGATCACACAAAAAAGCAAAAAAAAAATGGCCTAAAGCGGTGGTCGAGTGAGTTTTGCAAACTCAGGGATCTTAGTAAATATGTAGTTAAGCACGGTAAGCTCCTTCAGAATGAACATGTGCAATGTAAGGTTTAAAGTTTTCTAACCGCAGAGCACTGTTCAGCACAGTCCTAATACTCACGTATTTTGCCACAAAAAACTGGAGGAATCGGTAGTCAAGACGTGAAGCAAACATTTTGTGCTAAGTGATGTAAATGCGACATGCACTCCGTGCATTAGGCTTAGCTATTTCAAATGGGTTAGAATAAATCTATGCACCCAGAAAAAAATGAGTGTTCATATATGTTTCGCCAATGTGACAGGACACCTTAGAAAACAGCGCCAAAACTCGAACAGAGAGTGTAAACATGCCTGAGCTCTTCTCGGACATTGAGAGGGCAAACCGACCCGAGCTTTGCCGTCTCTCTGTCCGAGATGTACCCGCTGTTTCCTAAAAATTCCTATGGACCCATTTTGCCCGAAGTCATGCATTGGTGCGTTCAAAATGTGGATCCTTTTTTTTTTCTTTTGTACCTCAATTGCAAGCAGAATAAAAACTACATTCGTAAGAGTAATAAACATGCATTCACAAATCTTGTTTACATTACAATGTCGACTGGACAAATGGCAATACTGAGGTCGCTTTAACAAAAAAAAAAGCAAGTTAGCTTCCGCTATGGGAAAAAGGATAACCTGTGAAGCTATACGCAGTACAGAACAAGCACAAAACAATCCGTGTTGAAAAGAAAACCTGTTTGCAGTGTTCATTCGAGCAATAAGCACTTACCCAAATCAACGTTGCAAGGACTCAACATTTCTTGTAGAGGACAAACTTGTAGCAGTTTCTTTCCCTCCGCGTCGGAAACATCTTAGTGACTGCAGAACGCAAACACCCGATCTGGTCGACCGATGAGGACACAGGAAAGATCGCATATTTAAGGTCATTTTACTTCCGTATATGGAGTGCATCCGGTGCCAGGGATTTTCCACTGCCTCTTCAATCTGGTTATGCCACCTATTGCCTTGTATCTTGGCTTCATATCAGGCTTACAGAGTCTAGAGCACACGGATGATATTTTAATATGCACTGCACACCCAGACCGGTCTCAGAAACCAGCGAGCCTGCAACAAGCTTTAGGTGACACACAGATGTGGGGTAAATGCGCCGACTTTCCGCTTTCAGTCGGAAATACAGCCATTCTATCTGCGGCCGATGCTTGGGACCCGTCGTGGACTGGAGATGTCACCGATCGCGCCACAACGCTCCGGCCAGCCTCCGCGCACTGACACCTCCCTTTGCGTGCAGGGATTGAAGATGTCATCGTCAAAGTCACCTGCATTTGTGCTTCGAAAATCCGGCCAACAAGCAGGTCAAATGCTACGTCTTATCGGATGCATTTCACAAAAGTCTGTAGGCCCCCGCTTCAAAATGGCCGTATTTTTGTATCGTCCATTCTTCAGCCTCGACTTGTCTATCAGGCTCGATTGCACCACAAGAACGAAGCGGAGAGGGGCCGACTTCAAACAAATAATAGAGCTGCAATGCAGACGATCACCTGCCTCCCTCAAATAACACCTATTTAATCTCTTCACGCAGAAGCTCAAGTTAACTTCCTGGATGAACTTGTACATCAAAACCGCTCCACCGGTAAGCACAAACCTAAGTTTTTTGCTTGGGCAGTGGCGTCGGTGATTTACATCGGCCGTCCTCTACCCGCATTACCAGCCCATCCTGTAACTAGGCTGACCTGGCGTGTACCGTCAAGTAACCGACCACCAGCCGCTCACAAGGTCCACAGTCGGTCGACCAAAAACACAGACCAGCATTCCTTGGCCGTGCTATTACTGGCTTCTGTCAACCAGTCGAAGGTTGTAGAGGCATTAGTGAGTGCTGGGCCAAAGACGGCGTTTTAACTATCACGATCGAATGTCCTTCTTACTCAGAAGCGAACCAAAACTGCGTTTATGAAGCACTCCGCAACATATCTTCCATGCTAGCTGAGCTCAGAGTCATGAGGGATGGACTGCAGGCGCGATTACCAGTTTGTCGTGCGGACTACTAATACCTGAGACTACTCATACGGGTTTTTCTTCACGCCCCTGAAGGTTTTATTATCCAAATTTATATTTATTGAACGACGACCACACAAGATTTTCACCGTGCAGCCTTCAAAACTTCTGTCTACAGATACATTCAGAAGCTACTGGATGCCTATTCCTGCCCTGAAGAGTGCCGTGGATCCGGCGCAATGCGGTCGGTGCTCATATTGCGGCGGATAGTTTCTGCCACTTTACATCGGATACACGGCCAATGTATTTGCTGAAAACGAACGAACATGACCACTTTGTAAAATAAAGGGACATCTGCATCGTGCCACACGCGCTCTCATACCTCTATGTGGAACACACCTTTACTGCAGGCTCGCTCATTTGGAGGGCGCCCTGCTGTGTATATTTCAAATCGGGGTGCACCTCTCTCCTGTGGTAACCAGTGCATGGCCATGCCAAGTATACCTACAACTGCCCTTTCTATACAGCTGCTGCCTAAGAAGCGGACACCTATCCCCTGTTGTGGACGTGCCCTTCCCTGAGTGCAGCGAGATCCAGGCACCTAGCGGCACAAGCCTGCATCCTGGAAGGTCCCGTGATCGGCGACGGTGTATGTGGGGGCCCCACCACCACGGTATTCTGGACTTCCTCCGGGAAACGGGTGCCAATTAATGCATTTATGACATTGAGTTGAAGGGATAGCATTACAATTGTATAAAACTGGGGACCCGTTTATCTTTCGCTCGCTACGGGCGCCGCGTGGCCAGCACTCAACGGTGGTGGCAGAGCCCCAGCGCATCGCCCTCGGAAATTGTCGGGTGGTGTGGCGGCCGGCAATCGCTCACGCTGGGACACCTCCACAATACTATAATGATCCCCGATGACAATGCCACTCTTCCTCACAATAAAAACCGTGTGATCGGTTTTATATATAGCTGCTGCTCCTGACACGAATGTCACCTCAGATAGCGACGACAGCTTACTTTCTCCAACATTGTGTTTCATCACAAAAACGTTGTGCTAATAAAACAACAAAAATACTCTTTTTGGTAGCAAATACTTTTATTATTATATCTTTCTACACAAAATTTATCTTCTAACATCATTCAAAATTCACCAAAAAATAAAAATAATCTTTTTGGTAGCACATACATTTATTATTATATCCAGCTACACAAAATCTACATTCTAAGTCATTCCAAATTCCCCCCAAAAATACATTAAAATCTATCTTCTAAGTCATTCCAGATTCATCGAAACATTATAACAGTCGCTGATTTTTAAAAGGTGTGCGAAGACGCAGCAAAGCCTCACCGTATACTAAACGTGAATCCGCTGCTAGTGAAAGAACCACATGAAAACTAAGGAGCTTTGCTACACCATGAAAGTCACTATTTTCAACTTCGTAGTTTCGACTAACGCACTTTGCGAAACAGAGTGTTATAGAAGAGGACGCAGCTTTATTTACGTATACAGCGTATGGGAGCTCAAAAGCTATCCGATCTGCCGACATGCCGGCGATGACATCGTACAACAATCGAGATGTTCTTTGGGCCCCCTTCCAATCGTGAAGAACCAAGCAGCCACTATGCGGTTCTGCGTGGAACGCCGACGACTCATAAAATTCACGAAAAGAGAACGCATTCCCGCAACCAACTCTCTCTTGCAAACCACTAATTTTTGGTGGTGTTTGGGACCCGGCAATGAAATTCCAAGAGAGGGCCGTGAGAAAAAAACGTTCACAATATCGGCGCATTTTACGAGTAGAACGTAGAGCCGTTCGGAGTTTGCCAAGCACTTGCAAACCTCCCCACTTCAGCGAATGCAGTGTAAAGCAAGCTAAAGTTTCACACGTATTTCATTTACTATGACGGTCTTCTCGTATTCGCCCCTACTTTTGTTTGACGCCTAGGCAGGGTGGAGTAAATGTCCGCGGCAACATGTGTCACTTCCTTTAGGGAACCTTTACTTCGAGGTAGGTCTTGAACGATGACGGTGTTGTCGCTGACCACGTGAAAACTTCAGCCATACAAATCTTCTGAAGGCGCAGGACAGGGAAGATGTGCTAAGATTCTACGGAATGTGCGACTACCATCAAAGACGAACAGCTAACTCACTCTTGAAAAAAAAAACTGTTTCCAGAAGAACTGTTCTTGCGAGCATCAAGAATACCAACTCCGCCAGCTTGTACTTTTAAGTTTTCCCAAGTATTGCATAAAACTAAGCTTACAAGCTCACAGACACCAGCAATAAAGGATTTCATTCGGTATTTTCTTAAGAACATGAATCAAACATGTACACATATAGTATGCACCATTGCCGCAACAAGACAGGCCAGTGGTGGCAGAAGCCTCGTCGACTATTTTTTTCAACATTGGATGTCTTCATCGTTTTTCCAACGCATGGATGTTTCTGAAACACGCGTAGACCGTAGACAACAGTGGCGTGCTTTGTTCATCGGTCAACACGCAGATACTACTACCTGTGGTTCAAAACTCTGAAATTAAAATAGGTAAATCGGGATACAATCCTTTCTCCTCGAAGCAGAATTTCAAAGACATCTAGCATAGACAGTGGGCGATCATACAATTTTGCTGCCCAGTTAAATGAGGTATAACATTTCACCACCACCCATACTCAAAACTAGTATTGCGTTGTCGATTGTGACTGAATTGAAAATTCTACATGAACAAGCTTTCTGTCAAATTCTACAAAGAATAACATCTAGTTTTTTAGTTCGTGTAATGGGCAAACTAAAATCACACAATTTTACAAAGACATGTCTCCGCATAGCTCAGCAAAGCTGGGAACCACACACACACATTCCCAGAGAAAAATGTGTTTCCTCGCGCACTCAGTCACACTCACGCTCACCAGCCGCAATCACCACTCACACGCTTACACGCTCTCCACAACTCGCTACCACTGGTGGTCACGCTCAACAGGCAACGTGAACACTCGCGCTGCCTTCGTCCACGCTCACTGCTCGCGGTCACCAATCGCCCGCCCTCGCACACACCCTCAGCACTCGTCATCTTCTCTCACCCACGATTGTGTACTGCTGAAGCTGGATGAATCAACAGACCGAACAATATTAGTGCATTAAGACGTCAGAAAGCCATTCAAATATTGTTCCGCAATCAACCTGCCACCAGATAACTTTTTTAGGTGATTGACGGCAGGAGGTGAGCGACGACCGTTTGATGAGGCTGAAAATCAAGAGCGCCATTACAACAATAACAGCAAACGGCTCCGGCGACAAATAGACAACAGCGAGTAAAAGTACAAAAGCTGCGTTCACCGAGGAAAGCCCCGCAAATGCCGCGAGTAGCGCGATTGAAGTCGCGAGTGGTGAGCGGGGATCCCCACGCGTCGCCCTTGCACTCCAAAATTTTTACTGCGGCTCGCGCCGAGTGACACTCACACTCGCGAGTAGTGAGCGGGGTTTACCCCGCGTGGGGTTTGCACTGACACGCTCTCACACTCTCCAGTCATAAACGATTAGGAGGATCACTCAGAACTCACTAATGAGTAATGAGGGGCGTGTGAGTGCACTCGTGTGTGAGCCTGCCGACCTATGCTTCTACCCATGTGGCTTGCATGATGATTAGTTCCAGAACGCAATATTAACAGCATGCTTTAACAAGTAACTCTTCATTTCGGTATGTTAAAACGTGCCCTGTAGCCTTCAATATTCTAAACATCATCGTAGAACATCGCGTATTCCACCTAACTTACGAGAAAAACTTGTATCGATAATAAATCACAGCACTTGTCTAGTTTTGGGCGAAACTTTCGAAATAAATAAAAGTTATATTTTTTATTACCACAACGTGGTTTTGGTAGGGTATTGTAAGAAAAGAACCTCAAACTAAGTAATCACAAGTGCATATCACGAGAACCCGGGTAAAGCCTGGAATAATGCATCATTACTTTCAAACAGTTACGATCTATCGAAAACCATTACATGTGTCATGTCAAGTACAAAAAGTTGTTCTCCCGTGAGAGAAAAAAACGAACTAGAAACTTACCTTATATGAGCTCTGCAAATAGGGGAACAGAAAGAAAGGATAGCTTGGAAAGGAGTCCCGCCAACCCCGCTCGGTGGCCCGTGGGGACACCACCAATGGCAGGTAAAAAAAATCGAAATATCAGAAAAGCGTCATACTTGCTTTAGACTGCTGAGTTCTTACGCCTTCCAAGAACGAAGCGGCCAGTTTTATTCGAACTGTAACCATTAAAAAAGTGATAGATTAAGCCGCTTAAGAAATTCTGAAATGAAAGGTGGTAACACGCACACAAAATACCTCATGCCAGATAGAAAATAAATACCCTTCGTTTGCCGAATTTTTTTCTTGCAAAAAAGGAATATCCAAAGAATTTAAATATGTTCCCACAAACAAATGACGCAACATAACAAGGGTTTCACAGTAATATATTGTGTAGGACAGATTTTAAATAAAAAGGTTTTGTAATAACAAAATGAGTAAGGTACCTTAACTTACATGACCTTTCTGACCACTTTAATGATGTGACAGGCTTTGAAAAGCTAATAAATTACAGCAGCAATGTAACCCTCACATTTATTTCTCTCTGCTTCCTCTTGACAATGAAAGAAAAATAACAACGCCAGAACACACTGAAAAACTTTCGACCAACATTTGACGCCGAGTTCAGTAAACAAGACTGGTCAGTTGAGACACATAATATCTCTACATGGTAATCTTCAACGGAACTCTGAATGACTGCCGACTAAGGAAGGGTGCACAATCAGCAAATCAGCTCGTCCAAGCTGTCATTTCTTGGCGGAAAATAAAATAGTGAAAGAAATTTACATATAGAAATTTTCACGAATACAAAATCAAGGTATATTAACGTGGGCTACTCGGTTCTCACTTCTAACGTGGGCTACTCGGTTCTCGGGTATCGGTTCTCGGTGGGCTCGCAGTTCTCGATCGGGTTTGGATATAATATATCAATGCTTCGCAATATCATTTCAACTCTCCATTTGCGTAATCTTTTGCAAACACAAGGCCGTCACATAAAAACATGCACACGCACTTAATGCATGGACCTTTGTTTCGTGTAATGTAAAGCATCGAGAAAGAAAAAAAATATTTGGGTGACAGACCGGAATAAACGCGGCCATTAGGCCTCAAAATACCCGTTTGTGTGCAATACCACCATTTATATATATCAGCAATGTTTCTACTGTTAAACTTTGAAAAAAAAGTGCTTTTTGTATATTTAAATATTGTAAAAGTAACGAATCTAATATGAATAAATTTTGATCTGTTTATGGCCTAATTTAGTCATTGGTGAAATTCAAACAACCTCTAGGACTAACTGCGCTAACAAATTGTGAACTTTTGGCAACTTCATTCTTGAATTCAATACCCTATGCATAATGTTATAATCCTTCAATTTATTCTTTTAAGTGGCAGCTTCGCCGGATCATTTGGCAGAACGATTGTTACATAAACTTGTATAGGTTGTATGTGTATGAATATCCCCCTTTATTTACCTTTTTTTGCAATAGTTCTGATTGTTAGTAAGATTATTTGCCTTCATTGGCTAAATATTTTCTTTCCGTGTGTTTTTAGGATCGGTACAGCTGTTAACCGCGTCAGGTGTACTTTTTGTTTGTACTTTTGGCAGAAGGTCCCACTCGAGTCTATGAATATGGGACCTCCTAGAGTTATTTAGGCGCTGTAAAATGTCAACTCCAACAATCAACTGGAGCTGAAGAATTGACTAGCTGTTTATGAAAACTTGAAATGTTACTTACAGAAAAACACTCGCACAACAACTACGCAACCTAGTAGTCCGGACACTTGAAAAACGGTAGTTTTGGCTATCTCATGGAACGAACTTCGTCTGTATTCAAATGCGATTTTCTTGATTTTGTGATTCAAGCCAAACCTTTTGTGGCAGCAGACATCGTTTTACTGCTTTGTTTTAAACACTTTTTATATGCCATCACTCATATTACTCTACTATTCTCAATCAGTAGCCTAAGGGCACAAGTGGGTTTCCCAATAAACTAACCTGTTACAAACCCAGACAGCTACACTGTTGTTTTCTATACGGTCCTTTTACATCCCATCAAGATTTACCTGTTGAATTCACATTCTTTTTGTGGGTAAGATTGTACTGGTGTACATAGGCCGGTTAGGGTTGGTGTGGTACATGTGGTACATGTGGTACTAACGTTCTTCAGTGCCCCTGAAAGGAAAGGCTTTTGCCCATCTTGGAAACGAATGTTCTCTTTTTGTGCAAACATGCCGCTAACCGAAATAATCCCGAAGTCATAAACTCAAAGAAGTCGCTTTTTCTCTAGAAAACTGTCCACGTTTTTTCAGAAATAACGGTGTGCTCAAAGATACCTTGTTTTTTAAAAAACTGCGTAGCACAAAAATAACTATAAATATCAAATAAATACATCTGTAAGAATAAATTCCTTGTATGCACAAAATATAACGCAATTTGAAACGAAATAGTTGCAATAGACCACATTTATGGCTGTTTCTGTTGGCGGGGCATCTCCGTAAATGGTGGAGTATTAAAAAAAAAGGGAATTGATTAACGCTGGCCACTTCACGCTTAAACACAGCTTTGTCATAACTACAACGTTTTGACAAGCAAGAGTTACAGGTTTGTGGCAAAAACTGATATGTATTGTTTTTTTTAGTTAGCACTAGTTTTACTGAGTACGATGTGTAGTGGAGTACCCAACGACGTAAAATCCATAGGTGAACACCCTACGTAGACCGACCACATACACATCGAGGCCCTGACGGCAGTGCCCCAAGAAGTCTAGTATGCTGAATAGTTCCTTAGGCTCGACATTTTGGCCTTGTCATTTCTGCCTGGCCCTCCACCGGTGAAAGACCAAAGCGCGTACGAAAATGTGGGGCCTGGCCGCATAATCGGGTTTTCCTGCTGTACCCTGAACAGCCCCTCGTCATTGACCAACACCTCGTAGAGCTGCTTTTAGCCGCTGTCGGGCGGCTTCAGTGTGGCTGCGGCCTGCCGTAGTTTTATAGGATGACCGATCAACTTTTAACAACCTACCCTTCTTTAACTTTCACAGAGGACGGCTTGTCAATTTTGCATACAGGTCTGCTTTTAAAGGCGTTATGCATACTTGACACTCAGCCGTCATATGAATATAGCATTGCAAATTCACCTTATACCGCTGCCGTTCCGACCCAGTAGGCGTTTTGATCCTGCCATTCACTTACACATTGCGCCCTAAAATATTTACCCCGCTGTTTCTACAGCCATGTGCAAAATTTATAACAATATAACAGCAAATAGGCGTTCTGTGTAAACACGTAAATTAAGGGGTTGATAAAATGGTGTTCACAACAAAAAGTGGTGCCGGATCATTCTGTGATTTTCCTCACGTGAAGTCATCCGCCTTGCGATATAGCGAAACGTTTTTTTGATTGTGGACCAAGAGATGCGAGTTCTTTTTATTACAAGTCATACCTGCCATTCAAAGGAAATGCTACAGTGAGAAACGAGACGGAAACAAAAAAAATTACATACACGCGCCACCCAAAGACAATGCCAACAAACTCAGCAATGCACCTAATGCGTCTATAGCCATTGAGACTTCGGTTATGCAAAGCATCGTGTTTTGAGAATGCAGAGATTGTAGAACAAATATTTACCCTAAATCTTGAGTTGACAATAGATGTTGCTAAATTACCAAAACGTTTGGCAATTTTTCGGGAAAAAGCGAATAGCTGAGCACAATTTATAAATAGAAGCCAACTAGTGCAAAACTAGCAGTATAAAAAACCAAATGGATATAATGTTTGAGAAGACATGCCGTTTTTAACCTTAGTGAGGCGTGCAAAGCTGAATATTTATTTTTAAAAGGGCTTTATATGTCATTTCTACTGATGACGCACAGTAAGGCTGTTTCCACCAGCTTCGTGGCGGTTCTCACAACGGTTTACTTCATGATTTTACAGTTATTGTTACAGACATCAGCTCTTCATAACTGATGACTGTTAGCTCACCCAGACATCTAGCATGACACTGCTTCACAGTGGTGTGCTTTAAAATATGTTACTTTATTTGTAGGATACTAACCAACTACAACTACGTAATGAAAGCCAGCAAACAGTTAGTAGTATTGAAGTTGAAGACGAAGAAGGCGAGCACTAGAGCAAAACGACGATAAATTGGTTTCATCCTGAATGATACTTTTGGTGCACCCACGTTGATTTAGAAAGTAGAATTTGCCTCGCTAGGAAAATGGGGCAACCTTTCTGCCTTCGTCACACTATGTGGCAAAGGCCTACTACAGTGTAGACTATGAAACCGTGCTTGAGCATATGATGGCCGGAAATCTACCTCCATACATTCTAGCATGGCCACATGTTTTATGTAAATGGACGACTGAAGATCGACTACTTTCCCCAGAACATATGTGCACCTCGATGATTCGTTTTCTTGAAAGTTCTCTTTACCACTTATTTATTTAATTAAAATACCTCACAGGCCTGAGCGCATTGAGAGAGGGGGGTTACATGGAAAAGCATAAAAAGCATAAAAAAGCATTTCACTTATTTCGATTACCGGTAACCCAATAGTGACTGTTTATGTTTATGCAGATAACACTGGGTTCCACACACTTAGGTCTAAACAAAAATAAGTCTCCTACTTTAAACCTTGGCCTTCTGTATGAATCCTTCTTAAATTCGTGCTCCCACATCGAGCCTGTGCTTTTCAATGGAGAGTGGGCTCTGGGTCGAAGAAGAAGGCTTGCTCCCAGCAATTCGGAAGGCGTCCATGAAAGTTGCTAATTTTGTTCAAGTTGTACGTTTGTCCGATCTTGCTATTTGGTAATGCACTTTACTCCGGTACTGATGCATTGAAATTACGGCCCCCATTCATGCTTCACCAATGTGTCCTGCGTTTATGTCTTGGATTGCCAAGATTTCTTGATGATACTGTGCTATGCCTATAGGAGCGACGTGCATCACTAGAGATGCAATAAAAAACACGCCTCGGGACGAAAGGCTCCCGAATTGGTGGAGAGCAGGACATATTTCCAACACTCCTAAGATTTTTGATGATGCCATGGCCTAAGATTTGATGCACACAGCTCCTTATTGTGAAGAGAGAGAGACAAAAAAATAGCTTTATTGAAGACCAGAGATGTTAGGTGAGTGTCGGGCTGGCTTTCTATGCTATATAGGAGAAGAAAAACACAACGAAAAAAAAGAAAAGAACTGTGAACACGGAAAGGTTCTTTTTGATCAACCCAAAACCTCCAATCACAAAGCTCTCTCCAGTTCTGTGCTCCAAAGAAACTCCACGAGTGCCTTGACTGCACGTGTCGCCTGACTGGGACCCGACCAAGGACCCAAAACAGCCCTCAGCTCTAGTACCACAGCACGCTGTCTGCACAAAGATAATATGAGTTTCTCTCCGTGCATGGTGTACTTTAGAAACATATATATTACCTGATGGATGTTTTCTCGTGAGTCACATGTGAAACGAAGAGGTGAAAATGCGGGTTAGGTTTTATACAGGTAACCTGCCATGTAGGCCACGCAGCCTATCCAGAATGGCTTCCTCGCGGTTGTTTAGCGCCGCTACCACTCTCGCGGTGCCCTTGGGATCAATCGCGGGAAGACTTGCGTATTGCTGCCTTGCATCAGTTTATTGAATTCTTTCCTCCAATGGGGTTGACTTCTTTCCGACTGAACCAACATCTGCAAGAAAAAAGCTAGTGCTAATTCCCGTGGACATTTTCCCTAGAGTGCCAAGCGGCTTCTTGGGTTTATCCTACATGGGATTTAAATGTGAACGATACGCAAATTCCTGATTACGTATTTCCACTGATGGCTCACAATTCGAATATAAATCAGCTGTTGGCATTTGTTCATATGGCCTAGACTGGAGTTTTTCGTTAAGATCGGCTGCTTACGCTCCCATACCTTAGGCAGTACTGGGCATTGCTCTGGCAATAAAAAAATATAGCTGTGCATCGAATGTAATTTATAAAACTGCCTCTTGGTTCCTTTGCAATTGTTACGGTGCTTCGCCTCGGAAGCCCCTGTTCGAATTGTATGTCCAAATCTTACAACTATACTATGGCACGGCCTCCGTTGATATTTCTTACTCAGCGTGCGGTGGAGTGGTATCCTCGATAATCCAGAGTATGCCAACGTAAAATATAAATAATAATTCATCCTTTTGTGTTCCCTATTGCGGTGAAGTGGCCCTCCAAGCCACGCGGGCCGCTTTCGAAAATTTAACCAGTTTCAGCAAGTCAGGATAGGAATTAACCGCCGCATGCCTGTTTTGTAATCAACTCGAATCATTAGGCACTATTATGGGTGAAGCCGCTTGGGAAGTCGGACTGTTTGTGTCTCCTGTCGTAGTCGTCGTCTTTTGTACTAACTAAAACAACAGGAAAGTCTTTTACATCTCGGAGTAGAACGCAGCGAGTGCTAAAAAACACTGTGACACTCGTTTAGCCTGGCGCTGGACCGCTTCGTAGCGCTTACTAAAAACACCGGGGCACGCAGCTACGCTCCCGCAGGAGAGCTTTGTTCATCAGGAGTAAGGAACTTCTACAGCAAAGCTGTATCCCTCTACAACCCAATGGTTTTATCTCGCTCCGCAAAACTTTAGGCCGCCAAGAATACACTTATACACTAAATGATTCGCCCTTCCCTACTGTCTTTTACTGCTCTCCTTATAGAGGATGATGGTAGTTGTGGAACCATTGTAGATATTCTCTAGTATTCTTACGAAATGCTCGTGTACACACTGCTTCTGTAATACATGAATGACTGTCGAGAATTCGACCGAGTCAAATGATTTCTATAATCTATGAAGGCTATATATAGGGGTTCAATATACCCCTCTCACTTCTCTATCGCCTGATTGGTCGTGTGAACATGGCTCATTGTTCTAAAGCCTTTATGAAACCCTGCTTGTTTAGGTTGACTGAAATGCAAGGTGGCAGTAATTCTGTTAGCGATCACCTTGGTAACTAACTTTTCCGACCACTGACAGTAACCTCCTCAGCCTGTAATTTTTCCATTCCTTCATGCCACCTTTCTTATGGATGAGGATGATGTTCGCGTTCTTCTGAGTTTCTGGGCCACTTGCGGTAATTAGGCATTGAGTGTGCAGGTGTCCCAGTTTAACTAGTACAGTTTGCCCGTCATCCTTCAAGAGGTCAGCTGTTATATGATCTTCACCAGTTGCTTTGTCCCCTTTCTTTTCTTTCAAAGCCTTCCTTACTTCTTCTGTCGTTACTGGTGGGATGTGCATTTCCTCTGAACTACTTTCTCGATCGGCATTATCCTGGATGCGCAGGGTGCTCTACAGATCCCTTTAAACTCCTTGGCTACTATGACATTTTATCCCAATTTATCACGAAATCTTTGCGTGTCTTTCAGAGAAAACATCGGAGTTTCCCCCACGCCTATGCGACCCTTCATGGCTTTCAGGCTGCTTCCGTTCTTTGCAGCAAATTCGATCATCTCCATATTGTACTTTCGTGTGTCAGCTATCTTACGCTTACTGATTAACTTCAAAAGCACCACTAGCTCTATTCTGTCAGCTGCAGTGGAGATTGTCATGCTTTGGCGTTTCCTAATTAAATCTTTCGTTTCTTGGGAAAGTTTACAGTATCCTGTCTAGCTCTCGTGCCCCCAACGTCTACGGCACACTCCGTGATAATGCGTGTAATATTGTCACTGGCTTCCTGTGTCGTATACTCGGCTTCCCTGGTAAAAGCTGGATATCGGTTCTGCAGCACGACCCTGAATTCAGCTTTACGTCTTACAGTTAGCCCATTGATCGGCTTCTTATGTGCTAGCTTTTTGCGGTTTCTACTCAAATCTTGCCTTATTCGAGATCTCACCATGAGGTGGTCACTACACCTTGCCCTTCCAAGCAGTTGCACATCAGTTACGTCGCCAGGTTTATCGAATAATATGGTCTATTTCATTTTCACACTCCCCATTCTGGATCATCCACCTCCACTTCCTGGTCTCCCGTTTGCAGAAGGTGTTCATGATGCGTACATTATTCCATTTGGCGAACTCGACTAGTGGGTCCCCCGTGCTATTTCTATTGCCCAAACCATAGTTACCAACTGCGTTGTCTCCAGCCTGGTTCTACCTGCTGTAGAATTGAATTCTCCCATAACTACGGTATACTGTTTCTTCACTTTACTGTCGATTCAACAACTTCATCGCACCTTCAAGTAGCTGGTCGTCTTGGCTGGATGTAGGCGAGTAGCCCTGTACCACCTTAAGTTTCTACCTCTTATTAGGCCTAAATAAAAGACCGGCTAGCCTTTAGTTAATGCTATAGTATTCGTCTATGTTGCCCGCTATTCTTTTATTGACTAGAAGCCCGACTCCCGTTTCTCTTCTGTCGGCTAGACCACAAAAAAAAGAGGACGTGTCTATTTTCCATGACCGTAAGGGCTTAACCTGTCCTCCTAACCTCACTAAGCCCTATTAAATCCCATATAATGCCCTCTCATTCATCGGACAACACATTTAAACTCGCTTTGCTTCATAAAGTTCTCGTGGTAAACGTTGCCAGGTTCAGATTCTAATGGCAGCCTTGTACGGGTCCATGGATTCTTAGCACATTCTGCTGCGTCGCAGGTCTGACCGCTGCCGTGGTACGTTTCTTCGCAGCTACTGGAGACTAATGGGCGTGGTTTAATTGGTGTATTCATGGGAGGTTGTAGCCTTTACTGTACCAGGGTGGCCAGTCCTGCTCTGGTGAGGGAGTGCGTTACTTGCGATGGTGGCCGGTAGTTAACCGCAATTCAAGGCTCATTCCGGAATGACCTCAACACGCAGATTTTTTTTAATTCGGTGGGAATTGTCTGGCACCGGGATTCGAGCCTCAATCCTTCAGCACTCAAGGCGGATGGTCTACCTCTATACCACAGCTGCACCGCCCCCTCCCCCCCCCCGCTGCGGAGCAGGTATACCCCCTGAGTTGCTAAGATAAGGCGCTGCACGCTGTCCTTGTCTTAGCCGTGCCCGATTTGTGGGGTGTCCAAGGCGCCTTGAGTTTCATTACAAACGACCCCAAACGTTGACTTTTTAACGCATTTTAATACCCCTATGCTTGTTTTGAATTATACGCGATGCACTTCATTAGGGTTCCTGGTGCCTTTTGGTTGCGAATGCCGGAACAACGCTTTCCTCTTTTCACAATGCCAATAGAGCTAATGGCAGGAACTGGGATTTCTGTAACCCGAGGGCCTTTTATTTACATATCTACACATGGTTTTCGAAGACATCTTTCAGTTCGATGCGACATGCCGGATAGATGGAACGAGTGTAGTGCTTTCTCTGAGCGCTGCCTGATTCAATAACTCTGTAGCACTGTGCTTTGTACCAAATATTAAATGTCTCTTTTATATAGTGATTATGTGTTAGTCTTCAAAGTTTTTGTAACCTAAAATGAGTGTGTACACTATTAGCTTCATGCACAAGTTTTTGAGAAAACAATATCTACATAATGGGTGCTACGGACATTTGCAGAATGGTTCGGTTGTTCCTAAATATCCATTTGCGGCTTTCCACTGATTGAGGTCTGTACTTTTTTGAAAACACAGCCCGGCGGAAATCAGCAATTCGCTTTGCTTGTTTATATGACGCCACACCTGCGGACTCCGCTTGTTTTTTGATAACGCATTGATAGCCGTGCGCACAAACAAACCCCATTTTGCAAAGGTGGGACGACCCAACCGCTTTTAAAGCCATAGAAAAAAGCGAGTGAGACCGGGTTAAAACAAAAAAGTTTACCTGTGACAGACAGATGATTTTTCAAAAGCTATCTCTCCCGCTAGCTTTCCACTCGACATCGGAGTGAACCGCCATAATACAAATCCTCGACGACTATTGTTATTCGTCAGGTGGCCTAAATGTGTGCTCGGGGAATGTGCAAGCGCTTACACGACAATATAACTTCCGCCAAAGAGCAAGAGACACCGTGCAAGCTTCAATCTCTCTGAAAACGTTATTAAAAGAATTTCAGCAGCTGAAGAAGAGCATTGACGAATATTTCATCAAGAATACAAAAGTTTTCTACAAAATTTGTTAAAGGGTGCGCGTGTTCCGGATTTTGGTGGCCATGATGTGATTGTGTACATTTACGGCGCATAAATCGTGACCGTGAGCATGTCCATAATCTTTTCCATCAATTTATGCTACCCTAATCATGAACGTCATCATAAATTGCTCAGAACTGCAGTGCTCGGCGGTCATGTAAAGAGACCCCGTGAAATGTACCTTCAACAATGTAGAAATGCCTATAAGGTGCAACAAGTATAACCATATTGTGAGCTTTCCGAGTGTGCATTTGCAAAAGTGTGTTTTTTATTTAATAAAAAAACTGCACTTCATGCGACAGCCCAAGTAGAAAAATGTGCATACCACTTTAGAAACCTGCGGAGATGAGAAAAGAAAGGAAAACTAATTGAAGTGAACAAGTGGATTAAAAAATTGCGGATTTGAAATCGCTCTATAGTTAATGGTGATTTTCACTGGAACCCAGGTTAACTAATAATTTCTATGCAACAAAAACAAATTATGTATTTGAAAATCATTATGTAACCTCCAACTACCTAATTTTAGTATTAGTTGACCATAACCTCTAAATACAAAAAAGGCACTGCAAGAGCGAAGCTAAGGCAATCGTGGTGTTCGGTCTTGTAAAATGAAAAATCAATCAAATCTGCGGACGTACAAATCTTCAAACAGAAAATACGTAATATTTATAAATTGTATGCCTACATAGAGAAAGAGAGCAAAAATGGCACAACATGTTCCCGGAAAAAAATTCCAAAGTTACGCCTGTATCTGACATCAAACACAAAAAGTTTAGATAATTGAATAAGTATTTATCTAACGTTTTATATAAAGAGACCCTTGACGTGCCTCTTAAAAGCTGGGGCCAAGGCAATAGGTTGTCGGCTGAAATGTTGCCTTTTTTTGTAGGAACGAGGCACTAAAACTTTGGCAGCAGCCCACTCTTCTTGTTTCATAAAACAGCAGGTGCAAAGACCAAACTCCAGAATATAATAGGGTCTTCTATCAGTGTACACTGTCAAGGATAATAAATACATCAACGTATAAAACATTTGCGGAATAATTAAAATTGTATTACCAACATGGTAATAAGCATTGTAGGCTACGTGCTCATCAACGATAAAAGAAACACAGTGTAAGCGTGAAGTAGCCCCTGTCCCGCACTTACATGTAACGACGCTTCAGTTTTCTATTAGGTGCAACATGTCTGTAAGCAGATAGGTGACTCAGTAGTTCACTCAGACTTATGCTGCTTTTTATACCCGAATCAAGATTGGTCATTTTCATTGCTTCAATGTAAGTGTTTCGAAATGACAATGCGCAACTCATATACCTTGTATTCTTTCTTTGCCATGCAATCATGTTGAGAAACGTACTAAACCAAGACAAGCATGAATATATTCCCCAGGCAACTCTTAATACTGTTTTCTCTTCTCTGCTTCCATTCTCTTAACGCCAGTGAACTATAAATATTAAGTTTGAGCAACTCTTTTAGAGTTAAAAAACACTGCAAATTTCAACAAAAAATTCTCTGCAAATCGTTTCGAAAAATATCTTTAATTATGACCAATAAAAGCAAAAATAACTACTCGCTCGATTAAACTTGCCTCTCACCCTGCCTTATATCTTCTCAAGGTTTTTAAAACCGACACACTTTTCCAACGAATGCTTTTTCGCTCTACTGAGAATGCACGTGATGCTTTGCCCAGCTCCGTATAATTGCCCAGTGCACTGTTATGGTGGTGCCACTGATATGTTGTGTTAAGCCCCATCTTACAGACAACACAGGCATAACGTCCGAATTCCGCGAGCAGACGACGCAACGAAGCATTGCAATCAGCACACTAGGTTTACCCCGCATGGGGCACCTTGAGCTATCTTGGTGACGGTACTGGCGATACCGCGGACCCCGAGCCCCCAAACATAAGCTGGATCCAACCGTGGTGACGTGGTTTTAGGTGGAGGGTTAGAAACCACGAACGGTGGCCGTCGGAGCCCAGGTAAAGCTCCGGCGGATGGGCTCCCTGTCTGTTCACCAGGCAGGGAGCTCCGGGATCTCTTTGACTACCACGGTAAGGTCAAAGAAGAAAGTACCCCCGTCTCCCTGCTCTTTCCTATGCCATATGGATAAATCCACCCCCCCCCCAGACGTGATCGGCCCCCTAAAAGGGGCCGCACCGAAGTATATTTTCCTTCTTTGCCTTCTATCTCGAACCCAAAGCCAGATAACTACCCTCGTTTTTTGATCATTGAATCTGTGGACAAATCGAAGCCCGTTTCCTCTCAATCGGTATTTCTTGTTTCTAAATACCTTGAAGGTATCATCGGCAAAACATATGATGCCAAAAACTCAGAACTGGTCAAGCGCTAGTTGAAGTTAAAACCCAGCAGCAATCCACAATCCTTCTGAAACAAACCCGCATGGCAGATCTGGAGATCAGGGTCACACCCCACCGTAGCGTCAACAGTTGTCAAGGTGTGATCTCTGAGGCAGATCACCTAACCGAGACAGAGACTGATCTGCTCGAAGGCCTAAAAGAACAAGGCGTGGCAGCAGTAAGACGCATCGTCATCAGGAGAGAGAACAAAGAAATAGCCACCAAACATCTGATCCTGACTTTCGACTGCTGCACACTGCCCGACCATGTCAACGCAGGTTTCATCCGTTGTTCTGTCCGGCCGTACATCCCGAACCCGAGGCGCTGTTTCAAGTGCCAGAGGTTCGGGCATGGTACCAACTCCTGTCGAGGCAGAACAACATGTGCCAAATGCGCCCAGCACGATCATCTATCCGACAACTGCACTGCAACCAACTTCACCTGCCCGAATTGCCAGGGTCCACACGCAGCATACTCTCGCGCTTGTGAAAAGATTCATCTTGAAAAAAAAAATCATTAACCTTAAGATAACCGAAAACATCACCTTCCCAGAGGCTCGAAAGAGGTTCGCCTCCTTCCCTCTGGGCAGGTACGCCGACGCAGCTCGCCAGGGGGCGGAGCGGCGTTTGGTTTCGGCGGGTACCCAGTACCGCGAGTCGGACTTGGTCCCGCGCTCGCCCCCCCCCCCCCGCCCTGGGTTTCCTATGGTAGCCCAACCCGCCTCCGCACCGCTCGCTCACCCAGCAGCGGCTGTGGTGGCAACAACGTCTGTTGGGGATGCCGCTGTATCCACTGCTTCCTCTCCACCAGCCCAAAGCACACGCAAGGGGACGGAGATGGAGATGGAGGCAGTCGCAGCGACCCCCTCCCCCCGCCTCACTGCCTGTGCCACCTGTGGTGCTCCCCACGCCTTCGGCACTGGCAGCGCAGGCAAAGAACACCCGAAAGGGTAGCACGTCAAGGGGGCCCAGTCCGCTGGGAACCCCCTTGCCTTCAGATGACGACACGGACGTCGAGCCCTTCCGGCTTTCATCGCAACGGAAGGAACGGGCTGCGACGTCCAGGTCAGTAGAGAAGGCAAAAAAGCCCCTCCCAAGAGTGCAAGCCACGAAAGACCCTGCATAAATATTCACACTCCAGTAGCTTTATCACATCATAATGGGAAGAGTAAACATAGTTCAATGGAACTGCAGAGGCCTTCTGAATAACCTTGACGACCTGCATGAGATTCTGCATGCCAACCAGCCAAGTTTAATGTGTGTCCAGGAAGCGCATCTGAATTCCAAACACACACATTTCATGAATAGTTACCTGGTATACAGGAAAGACAGGGATGGCTGCACACACTCTTCTGGCGGTGTGGCCATAATCACCCGCAAATCCTTAGCATGCCACCCTGTCACTCTGAACACCGTCCTTGAGGCTGTAGCCGTTCGCACAATATTATTTAATAGGTTGATAACGGTATGCTCCATATACATTCCTCCTGATCTTACACTTTCGAGCTCTGACTTCGAGGCACTGGTTGACCAGCTGCCCAAACCATACATCCTTACAGGCGACCTTAATGCTCACAACTCTCTTTGGGTCTCTTCCTGAACGGATGCCCGAGGTCGCCTGATAGAGAAATTCCTTACATCTTCTGGAGCATGCCTTTTCAACAATAAACACCCTACATACCATAACATAGGTCACAACACACACTCACATCGTCACCTGCCTATTGGTTCTGCAATTCTCTTTCCATGTCTTGAGTGGGGTGTGGGCACTGACCCATATGGCACTGACCAAGTCCCCACCTCACTTACATATATAGGTAAAGGCCCTAGGAGTTCATCTTCCCATAAGAGGTTCAATGAAGCACGAGCTAACAGGAACACAATTACAGAGACATCCAAACTACAGCACACATCCATAGGACACCTACACGTTGAAGAAGGCGCACGGCGGACATCCTCGACGGCGCCGAAAAGTCCATTCCCCGCACCTCTGGTGCCCCGCGCAACCAGCGGAGGCCGTGGTGGAATGAGGACTGTAGGTGGGCGTGAGAGGCCCAGAACAAGGCGTGGGGTGTCCTTCGTCGGTACCCCACTTCGGGTAACCTCATTTTGCTCAAACGGGCCAACGCGTTAGGAAAACGTGTGCGCCGTGAGGCGAAACGAGAGAGCTGGCACACCTTCTTGACATCCATTAATTCTTACACGGACACACACAAAGTCTGGACACGTATACGCAAGCTCAAAGGACAACAGACACACAGCCTGCCCCTGGTTAGCACAACAGGGGACACACTTGAAGACCAGGCTAACACGCTTGCACAACACTTTGAATGCGTGTCCAGTTCAGCACACTACACGAACACTTTCATGAAACACAAAACATCTGCAGAAAAAAAGCCCTTACAAGACAAAGACAGATCAAAAACTTTTTACAACTCTCAATTCACTCTCTATGAGTTGAGGGCTGCCCTGAGCTTGTGCAAACCTTCAGCTCCAGGTGCAGATAAGATTACATACACCATAATACAACACCTACACTCAGACACTCTTGAAACACTCTTACACCTATACAATAAAATATGGCTTTCGGGGCACATTCCACGCTCTTGGAGGGAGGCCATAGTAGTGGCTGTCCTAAAGGAAGGGAAGGACCCTTCCTCTCCCGCCAGTTATCGTCCCATTGCCCTGACAAGCTTCCTGTGTAAGCTCTTCAAAAAGATGATAAACCGGAGACTCGTGTACTGCTTAGAGTACAATGGTCTTCTCGAGAGCTGCCAGGCAGGCTTCAGGGCAGGACGATTTACCAACGATCAACTCGTTGCTTTAGAGTCTTATATCAAAGATGCTTTCCTCCACAAGCAGTACTGTATGACAGTCTTCTTTGATCTTGAAAAGGCGTACGATACTACTTGGTGGTACAGCATCCTCAGCGATTTCAATTCTTTTGGCATGTCGGGTAACATGATGAATACGCTTGTTTGTTACCTGTCTGAAAGAACGTTTCGCGTGCGTGTTGGAGCTGCACTCTCTAGGGTTCATGTGCAGGAAAACGGCGTGCCGCAAGGGGGTGTTTTGAGTTGCACTTTGTTTATTGTAAAAATGAATACTCTTCAGAAGGCACTGCCACCATCGATCTCCTGTTCAATCTATGTAGACGTCGTTCAACTCTCCTTCAAATCGTGTAACTTGTCTATCTGCTAGCGCCAAGTGCAGCTTGGTGTGAACAAGTTAGCCGGCTGGGCAGATAGCAACGGTTTTAAATTTAATCTAGGAAATTGCACGTGTGTTCTGTTTTCTAAGAGGCGTGGCATTCGGCCGGATCCAGACATTCGACTCCACGGTGCCTGTATTCCTGTGAAAAAGGAACACAAGTTTTTAGGTATAATCTTTGACGAAAAGCTCACATTCATCCCGCACATAAAACAACTAAAACATAAATGCTTAAAAACAGTGAATATGCTGAAGGTTCTGTCGCACATTTCTATTGATGCTGACAAACAACTTCTTTTACGTGTTTTTACCAGCTTGATAGTTTTACGATTGGACTATGGTAGCGTTGTCTATGGGTCAGCAAGTAAAACATCACTCAAAATGCCAGACCCAGTGCTCCATCAAGGGCTCCGCCTGGCGTGTGGCGGCTTCCGAACTAGTCCAGTTGAAAGCCTGTATGTCGAGTGCAACAAATGGAACCTACAACGTCAGTGAGCATACACAGACCTCCTTTATGCTTTTAAAATTTCATCCATGCCCCACCATCCTTTTAAATCAGTTTTTTATGGTAGATCTATGAGTGAACTCCTTTTAAATCGACCATCGTTCTCTGCGCCCTTCTCTTACAGAGTTAGAGAGGAAGCATCAGAGCTTGCTGTCTCCTTTTAAGACACCATTCAAAGTTCTGTAACAGATTCCATAGCACCATGGCATCTCCGCCCTGTGTCATGCAACGCATCTTTTACACATTTAGATAAAAACCGAGCTCCCACATGTGCAATTCAGCAGCACTTCTTGTATTTGCAGGAGAAGTTCCAGTCTTCTGAGTTTTATACGGATGCCTCTAAGACTTCCACCTCTGTGTCCTGCGCTGCGCATGGACCCGGCTTTAATTTCACTAAAACTCTGAACAGTTATACTAGCATTTTTACGGCAGAGGCTTATGGGGTACTTCTTGTTGTTAATCATATACTTCAAAGCCACATCCCACAATCCATCATTTATACAAATTCACTCAGTGTTGTGCGGGCACTGTCGTCAAAATGCCTTCGAAAAACCACGTTATCAATCTGATCGTCAAGGGCATTATGTCTGTGTATGTACGTAAATTTGAACTGGTTCTTTGCTGGGTCCCTAACCACTGTGGTATAGCCGGGAACGAAGCAGCGGACCGAATGGCTGCTGCTGCTACACTCTTGAATGCAATAGACATAACCACATTACCCTACACTGACGTGAAACCACACATCAGGCAACAACTTCGCAAAACATGGTAAACACACTGGAGTGAACAAACAGACAACACGTTACACGTAATAAAACCTCACTTGGGACCATACACCACCGACACACGCAATAGATACTCTGAAGTCGCCTTGGCCAGATTACGGATAGGGCACACACATGCAATGCACTCGCACCTTCTCACTGCATCTCCAAGACCTCTGTGCAGCAGGTGCGGAGAGGCCCTATCCGTGATCCACATCCTCATACAATGTAAGGCACTAAACACAACACGACACAAACACTTCAGAGAACTCTACAGACAACAAATCCCACTACATCCATCGCTGTTTCTAGGTGACGATGCCAGTGTTTCTGTGAAACGTGTGTTTGATTATTTGTCAGACGTTAAGTTTTTAAACCTCATTTCCTATCACGCATAATCAAATGTGGCCCTATACACCAGCCATCACCATTATCTTTAATTGATTTTACCATGTTCGGTTACCTTCTTGTGGTAACCACTTTACTTCATTAAATAACCTTTTCTCCGGCGCTCTTTGCCCTTAGTCGGCCTTGCGCCATAAAAACCCAACCATCATCATCATCACACTAGGTTTATTGATAAGTCACAGAGAGAGAGCGAATGGCCGCTATTCTGCTGCAATGCGATATGTACCGCAAAACGCTACTTGAAAAAATAGAAAATGGTTCGCTAGGGCGACAGGAAAGCCATACACCACTTCAAACCCAGTTGTATACAAACGCGGAAATGTGTCTGCGAGCCACAGTCCTTTCAAAACGGCTTTAACTCAAGACCAGCGGCGCCGCTGAAATAAGCGATAAAAATAAAAACGTGGAAACCATGCAGTTCACTTAGGAGGAGAACGAGAGGACTGAAGGAAGGTGTGTGTGTGTGTGTGTGTGTGTGTGTGTGTGTGTGTGTGTGTGTGTGTGTGTGTGTGTGTGTGTGTGTGCGTGTGTGTGTGTGTGTGTGTGTGTGTGTGTGTGTGTGTGTGTGTGTGAATCGCCTCCTGGAAGTGATAATGTATGTTGCAAATGTTGCAAGGAAGGCGCGATCACCCAGCCATTGCAAGAACGACTTATTGGTGCCGCGGTACCCGAACGTCATGAAATAAGGGCACATAGTCCCAATGGCGCTTGCAACGCTTTGGTTGCGTTGATGGCTTTGATTTACTCAGCTGTGTATCCCATTCAGGGAATCTGACATAATGCAGCAGCTGGCTGACAGGTTGATAAGAAGACCGGCGATACGACTTCACAGAGCTCGTAGAAGCAGATCTCTCCCGTCCATGTTAACTCCACTGTACCTTCTCAAAGCAAGGAAGTGATATGGTGTTCGCTGTGTGTGTTGAATTGCGGTAAAATGTTAGAGTATACATTGCGACACCCAAGACATATAACTTGGGGAGCCGAAAATTCAGACCTGCATAGGCTCGTTTTTGAAAATACAATCGCAGACCAAATATCTACCTCCTTGACTTGAGTATATATTGAAATCCCCATCTCTTTGCTGAAACTCGTCTTCTTTTACCCTCTAGACAAAACGAGCAGCCATGCCAGTAAGTTTTTGGAACAAAATATTCACTAAAGGGGCTCGTGATCTGGTACTATTTTTTGAGTAAAAGAAATAAGGTTATTGTTTTTTAGGTTATGAATATTTGCCATAATTTCTCTACTACAATAGAGGCTTCACTATTACGCATCTGCAACCGTCATAATCTGCCAGGACTAAATACGCAGTAATAAACGCAAGCTTCTTTGGTTAGTCAGAAAACATTGTTAGAAGCAAAAAATGTCATTTATTCAGTCTCCTCTTTTTTTATCATTTTGCTTCGTAGTTTTGACATAGGCGTGGAAGACTCTTGTTACCAGGCAAGACGAGTGTAACCAGCAGGGCTGGGCACAGATACTTCAAAATGTATTCTGGAATACAGATATCGCGATACATGCGCTGGGCGGCTGAGATACAGATACTAAGATACATTTAAATTAAGCAAAAAATGTCATTTATTAAGTCTCCTCTTTTTTAACATTTTGCTTCGTAGTTTTGACATAGGCGTGGAAGACTCTTGTTACAAGGCAAGACGGGGGTAACCAGCCGGGCTCGGCACAGATACTTCAAAATGTATTCTGGAATACAGATATCGCGATACATGCGCTGGGCGCCTAAGATACAGATACTAAGATACATTTAAATTAGACGTAACGGTATATTTGTGAGATAATTGCGCAAATTGCACAAAAAGTATTCTGGTATACAGATACAAGATACAGATACAGATACTGAAATACTTTTTTTATTTCGGTGACGTCAGGTTCTAAAAAACATTTACAATACTAACAGAGATACAAACTATGCATATATACATGACAGGGTATAACTCACGTGCAGGTACTTGCAAGCCGTTGTGAACAAATCATAGAAAAGAACAGCAAGTAAAAGTAAATACAAAAACAAAAGAAAATGAAATAACGAGAACACTAATAATAAACAATCATCATAGGTTGACGCAATCATGCGGCGGAGGTCTTTAAAATAAATTGATAATACATCTTCGTTTCTAGGTTTAACTAGGTCATTTACCATAATAAGTCGAAATTTCAGCGGTTGGTTCGTTATTTAGTTACACTTAAGCAAAAGCATCTGAAATCTGGCATTTGAACCCGGCAACGTTTAACGCGCGAACCGTATCTAGCCAAGCGAGTCTAGAGGTTTTGTTCGAGGGGTTAGAGGATAATAAATGGGATGTAACAGGGCTTAGTGAGGTTAGGAGGGCAGGCGAAGCCTTTACGGTGCTGAAATATGGACACGTCGTATGTTACCGGGGTCTAGAGGACAGAACAGAACTGGGAGTGGGATTTCTAGTGAATAAAAGCATAGCTGGCAACATAGAAGCATACTATAGCATTAACGAAAGGGCCGCGGGTCTTGTAATTAGGCTCAATAAGTGGTACAAGCTCAATGTGGTGCAGGGCTACGCGTTCACATCCGGCCACGACGACCAAGTAGTGGAACGTTTCTATGGAGATGTGGAATAGGCAATTGCTAAAGTAACAATACAGTATACCGTATTATGGGGGACTTCAATGCTAAAGTAGGCAAGAATCAGGCTGGAGACAAGGCAGTTGGGAACAAGGGTCTGGGCTGTATAAATAGCGGGGGGGACCAACAAGTTGAGTTTGCAGAACGGACTAACCTACGCATACTGAATACCTTCTGCTGTAAACGGGAGAGTCGGAAGTGGACGTGGAGAAGCCCGAATGGGGACCATAAAAATGAAATAGACTTCATATTATGCGATAACCTTTGCGTCGTGAAGGATGTAGAAGTGCTCGGAAGGGTAAGGTGCAGTGACCACCGTATGGTAAGATCTGGAATTAGGCTAGATTTGAGGAGGGACCGCAACAAGCTAGTAGGAAAGAAGCAAATAATGAGCTAACCGTAAGACGTAAAGTAGAAGAATTCAGGATCGCGCTGCAGAACCCATATTCAGCTCTTAACACGGAAGCCGAGATTACGACACAGGAAGCCAGCGACAAGTTTAAACGCATTATCACGGAGTGTGCAGTAGAATTCGGTGGCACGGTGGCTAGACAGGATACTGTTAAACTTTCACAGGAAACGAAAGGTCTAATTAGGCAACGGCAAACCATGACAATATCCACCCCCGCTGACAGAATAGAACTAGCGGAGCTTTCGAAGTTAATAGGCGCAAGACAGCTGACATACGGAAGTAAAATATGGAGAGGATCGAATACGCTGTAAAGTACGGAGGTAGCCTGAAAGCAGTGAAGAGGCATCTTGGCATGGGGAAACAAACAGACGTATGCACTTAAAGATAAGCAAGGCAATGTAATCACAAATACCGATAAAATATTGTCACGTACCCACAAGCATCTGAATGAACTTTTAATTTGTGACATCCCAGCCGAGGCGACGACGACGACGAACGAGCGCTACCGGGAACGCATCATCATCACTGTTTTGCCCTGGCAGCTCGAGTGCCTCGCGGTCAAGAGCGTTCTTCTCCGCTGCTTCTTCTATTAGCGTTTTAGTAAAGCTCACCAACACCCCCAACGCGTATTTGCTGTACGTGACACTGGTGGAGGTTGCGGGGTACGACTACCCCATGCAGAGGACCCCTTCGGCCAGCCCGGAACGGCCTCACCCTGTCCACACACCTGTCCATCGGGCTAGTCGTCGCCAACGCGGGCTGTCTCCAGAGTGCGGTTACCTTGACTTCACTGCACCTAGACGTCAAGCTCCAGCACCCCAAGTAATGACGCAACCACTTCCCTGCCAGGTAACTCTCCAACAGCCACGTACGCCGGCCATTTTTCACGGTGAGGCGTTTGAGGACGTCGAGGATTGGCTGGAGCAGTTTGAGCGGGTCGCATCGTTCAACCAGTGGGACGCTCGTCAAAAGCTGCGTGAGGTGTATTACTCGCTAGAACATGGTGCAAGGACGTGGTTCGAGAACCGCGAAGCGAGGTTATCTACTTGGGAGGAATTTCGCCAGGAGCTGCTGGAGTCATTCGCCAGCAGCGACCGCCGTGACCACGCTCAGCGCCTTTTGGAGTCTCGCATCCAAAAACCGAACGAGACGGTGGCGATGTTTGCAGAGGACATGGCACGCCTCTTCCGTAGAGCCGACCCTGAAATGTCAGAGCCGAAGAAACTACGGCATCTAATGCATGGCGTGAAGGAACAACTGTTCGCCGGCCTCGTACGAAATCCACCCCGCACAGTGAAGGATTTCATTAAGGAGGCCACAGCCATCGAGCATGCCCTGCGGGACAGATGCCGGCAATATGACCGGGTTACCGGCGGTTCTCCAAGCGCTACTGCTGCAGCGACGGCATCCAGTGACAGGTCCCTGCGTGAGCTCGTGCGATCGATAGTGAGAGAGGAACTACAGCTGCACGGAATAGGCTCTTCACAGCCTTCGCATGCTTCTGTCGCCGACATCGTGCGTCAGGAGATCCGGGAAGCCTTGGCCATTCCGGAGAGCCAGCCGCAGCAGCTCCAACCAAGCTATGTGTCGGTTGTCCGTCGTCACCCACCTGTACCGCCTATTCCAGCACCTCAACGGGCTCCCCAGACCGATTCCTGGCATCAGGGAGTGCACACCAACCCGCATCCCAGGCCTCGAATGGAAACTTCAGCTGGACGACAGGTACGGAAGTCCGACGTCTGGCGCACAAATGACAACCGCCCGCTGTGTTTTCACTGTGGCGAAGCAGGCCATATCTACCGCCGCTGTCCGTACCGCGAAATTGGGCTTTCCGGATTCGCTCCCACGGCTCCACGCCCTTGCTTTGGACAAAGACCCCCTGCTATCGAGGAATACCTTGCTGCGAGACGAGACCTTTCGCCGAACCGTCGACCACGTTCACCGTCCCCAGCGAACGACGTCTCCCCTAACCGTCGGAACTTCGGCGGGATACTGCGAGGCAGATCCCCAAGCCCTAGGCGGGGAAACTAAAAGCAGCAACCTCTGGAGGCAGGGTTGCTCGTAGCCTAACTACGCAAGACCTTCAAAACCCCTCGACGTCTCCGACGGAAAAGGATACCACAAGAATGTCTTTCGCCGAAGCTGGAAGCGCCGACCTCGTAATTTGTATAGATGGACATGGAGTGGTTGCTCTTATTGACACCGGTGCAGACTACTCTATAATTAGTCAGACCCTCGCCGATCGGTTAAAAAAAGTGAAGATGCCGTGGTGTGGACTTCAGATTCGATCTGCTGGAGGCCATTTAATGACTCCAATAGGGAAGTGCACCGCCAGAATCGCCATTGGTAACGCTGATTTTGTCGGCAGTTTCGTGGTCCTCGCGGAGTGCTGCAAGGACCTTATTTTGGGGATGGACTTTTTAAGAGAATACAACGCTGTGATCGACGTTGGTGAACGCCTAATTACATTCTCGTCGAGCCACCGCCCACCAGAACTCGCAGCATGCCGAGCGCCGTTGCGGGTTATCGACGAGGACGTGAACATACCACCGCGGTCATGCATGCTAGTTTCAGTTCACTGCGACATGTTTAGCAATGTTGACGGCATAGCAGAGCGAATCGATGAACTTTTGTTCCGCCATGGCATCGCAGTTGCTCGAGGCGTGTTGCATGTAACCGATGGCCGTGCCGCATTGCTGCTTACTAACTTCAGCAATGAACGCCAACATGTCGCCAAAGGCACGACAGTTGCCTATTTCGAAGACATAGCTGATGGCGAAGACTGCTTTGCGTTACAAGGCGCCGCACCTGGTGAAACCAGCTCCGATGCCATAATCGATGTCAACTCCGGCTTGCCTCTCAGTGAACAACAAGCCCTCCTCGCGCTGCTGACGACCTTCAAGGACTGTTTCTCTTCGACATCTGGCGTGCGTCAAACTCCGCTTACAAAACATCGCATCATTGTTGATGATAATGTGAGGCCGCTTCGTCAAAACCCCTATCGTGTCTCTGCGAAGGAACGGGACGCAATTCGCAGCCAAGTGGAGCAGATGTTGCGCGACGATGTCATCCAGCCTTCTCGAAGTCCGTGGGCATCACCCGTCGTTCTGGTCAAAAAGAAGGACGGCACATTGCGATTTTGCGTTGATTACAGAAAGCTCAATCAAGTGACAAAGAAGGACGTGTACCCATTGCCCCGGATCGATGACTCCCTCGACAGGCTTCGTCATGCCCGTTACTTTTCGTCGATGGATCTAAAGAGCGGGTACTGGCAGATCGAGGTGGATGAGCGCGACCGCGAGAAAACAGCCTTTATAACGCCGGACGGACTTTATGAATTTAAAGTGCTCCCTTTCGGTTTGTGTTCGGCACCAGCAACATTCCAACGAATGATGGACACTGTTCTTTCCGGTCTCAAGTGGCAGACGTGTCTAGTATACCTTGACGACGTTATCGTCTTCTCGTCAACCTTTGCAGAGCACTTGAAAAGACTATCCTGTGTACTTCGCGCCGTGAGAGCAGCTGGTCTCACACTTAAAGCGGAAAAGTGTCATTTCGGGTACCAAGAACTACGCTTCTTGGGCCACGTTGTCAGCCACGCCGGCATCAAGCCCGATCCTGACAAAGTATCCGCTGTGTCCAACTTCCCGACGCCTGCCGACAAAAAGGCCGTACGGCGATTCTTAGGCCTATGCTCCTATTACAGGCGCTTCATCCCAAACTTTTCCCACATCGCGGCTCCGCTAACAAGCCTCACCCGCAATGACGTCGCCTTCGTTTGGACCACTGAGCAGCAGGCTGCTTTTGAGAACCTGCGGCGTCGCTTACAAGTGCCGCCTGTGCTCGCCCATTTCGATGAAGATGCGGCCACCACAATCCATACAGACGCCAGCAATGTTGGCCTTGGGGCAGTGCTGCTTCAGTGGCAAGACGGCGCGGAGAGAGTTGTCGCTTACGCAAGCCGAACACTGTCCCGCGCGGAGTCTAACTATTCAGCTACAGAGAAGGAATGCCTGGCTGTTGTGTGGGCGGTCTTGAAATTCCGGCCGTACCTCTACGGTCGCCCATTTCGAGTTGTTAGCGACCACCACTCCCTTTGTTGGTTGGCCAGTTTGAAAAATCCTACGGGTCGCCTCGCCCGCTGGAGCCTTCGACTTCAGGAATTTGATATGACGGTTGTCTTTAAGTCAGGGAAACAACATTCTGACGCCGACTGTCTGTCTCGAGCTCCAGTCGACTGCCCTGTACCGGAAGATGATGACGACGTGGCGTTTCTTGGTGCCATCGACGCCACAACTCTGTCCGATCAGCAAAGGGAAGACGTTGAGTTACAGCCACTTCTAGATTTTCTGGAAGGACGAACTCCGCACAAGCCAAGGCTGTTCATACGTGGACTCCAGTCGTTTTTTTTAAGAAACAACATCCTCTACAAGCGAAACTTCGCCCCGAATGGAAGAGACTTCCTTCTCGTTATTCCCGCGAGCCTTAGACAAGAAATCCTACAGGCCTGCCACGACGACCCAACCGCTGGTCACTTAGGTTATGCACGTACGATGTCCCGAATTAAACAGAGCTACTACTGGCCCAAGCTTCCTTCGACAGTGAAGCAATACATCCGTACCTGCCGTGACTGTCAGCGTCGTAAAACACCGCCGGGACGCCCAGCCGGTTTACTTCAACCTGTCCAAATACCGGAAACCCCGTTTCAACAAATCGGCATGGACTTCTTAGGCCCCTTTCCTACGTCTCATGCCGGCAACAAGTGGATACTTGTCGCCACCGACTACCTTACACGATACGCCGAAACGAAAGCCCTCCAGCGTTGCACAGCTCTCGACGTGGCCCACTTTTTCATCGAAAACATTGTTTTGCGCCATGGAGCTCCCGCAATTGTGATTACAGACAGGGGTACCGCATTCAACGCAGATTTGGTGCGCGCCGTCATGAACCTCACAGGTACTTCCCACCGAAAATCGACAGCTTACCATCCGCAGACAAACGGACTGACAGAAAGGTTAAACAAAACACTTGCAGACATGCTGAGCATGTACGTCGACGAGCAACACAAGAGTTGGGACCAAGTTCTACCATACGTGACTTTTGCCTACAATACCGCCAGGCAAGAAACCACGCGCATGACGCCATTCGCTCTTGTGTACGGTCGGGAGGCAACCACAATGTTAGATGCCATGCTCCCTCACGACGGTGGGGGTGACGACACGACTGCGCAGGAGTTCGCCCAGCGCGCGGAAGAGGCGCGTCAGCTCGCAAGAAATCGAATCAGGCAACAACAGCTGCATGATGCTACTACTTACAATGCTCGCCACAGGCACGCCGCTTTCCAGCCTGGTGACAACGTGTGGGTATGGAGCCCTATCAGACGAAGAGGGCTATGCGAGAAGCTCATGAAGCGCTACTTCGGGCCCTACAGAGTACTACAGCAACTAAGCGACGTCACGTATGCAGTTACTCCGGTGGACAGCGTTTCCACAATGCGCCGTCGTTGTCGGCCCGAGGTCGTCCACATAGTCCGCATGAAACCATTCTTCGCGAGGACGTGACGGGTCGCAAATGAAGTTCCGCTCCTTTCTGCCTTAGCATCGGGACGATGCTTCCTTTGGAGGGGAGGTAAACTGTCACGTACCCACAAGCATCTGAATGAACTTTTAATTTGTGACATCCCAGCCGAGGCGACGACGACGACGAACGAGCGCTACCGGGAACGCATCATCATCACTGTTTTGCCCTGGCAGCTCGAGTGCCTCGCGGTCAAGAGCGTTCTTCTCCGCTGCTTCTTCTATTAGCGTTTTAGTAAAGCTCACCAACACCCCCAACGCGTATTTGCTGTACGTGACAATATTCACAGTGGCCGAGGATTTCTATGGGGATCCGTACAGTAGACGGGACATCCTGGAAAAACGCCGAATGAGAAAGGAGCTCAGAGGAGATAGACATCCCACCAGTAACGACCGAAGACGTAAGGAAGGCCTTGAAAGAAATGAAAGGGGGCAAGGTACCTGGTGAGGATCAGATAACAGCAGACCTCTTGAAGGATGGCGAAGAAATAGTACTTGAAAAACTGGCAAACCTGTATACGCAATGCTTAATGACCGCAAGTGTACCGGAATCTTGGAAGAACGCGTACATTATCCTAATCCATAAGAAAGGTTACATGAAGGACTTGAAAAATTACAGGCCGATCAGCTTACTGTCAGCTTACTTACCAAGGTAATCTCTAACAGAATTTCTGCAACCTTATATTTCAGTCAACCTAAATAACAAGCAGGGTTCCGTAAAGGTTATTCAACAATGGACCATATTCACACGGTCAATCAGGTGATAGAGAAGTGCGCGGAGTATACTGAACCCCTATATATAGCATTCTTAGGTTATGAAAAAGCATTTGACTCCATCGAAACCCTAGCAGTCATTCAGGCATTACAGAACCAGGGTGTAGATGAGCATTATGTAAAAATACCAGAGAATATCTACAATGGGTCCACAGCTACCATAATCATTCATAAGGACAGCTGTATAATACCTATAAGGAAGGGCGTCAGACAAGGAGACACAATCTCTCCAATGTTATTCACAGCATGTTTACAAGAAGTATTCAGAAGGTTAGATTGGGAACAGCTGGGAGTAAGGGTTAAGGGAGAATACCTCAGTAACCTCAGATTTGCTGATGACGTTCCCTTGCTAAGTACCTTGGGGGACGAATTGCAAAGCATGCTTTTTGCACTGGACGAACAGAGTAGAACTGCTGGCGAGAAATTAATATGCAGAAAACTAATGTAATAATCAATAACCTCGGGACAGCACAGCAGTTTGGGATAGGGGGTGAAGCAGTGGAAGTGGTAAGCCAATATATTGCTGCGAACCATACATTGGGTTTGTTCATTTGCGTTGTGCTTTTACCACCCCGCGGCGCGGGTCTGTGTTATCTCTGCGCCAAGGGAAGCGCGTGTTCCATTCTTTTTTTCTGTGCCGCATGTGTTATCTGTTGTGATAGGGAGAGCATTCCGATCTAACCTGAAGAGCCCAGAATAATCTTCTTGGATCTACTATGTTCTCGATGTGGATCGACGTTTCGAGAACCACGCGCGCCGAAAGATAAAAGCCTGCAGTGCGGACGCCGGGGCATTCGATTCTGCGACGCTCGCCGACGCACGTACGTCACTTTGTTGATCGCTGCTTTGCCGCCTCTGTATTCTTTTCAGTTGTTAGGGGAGCACAAGTTCGCTCCAATAAACTTGTTTCTTTTAAAAACAACTGCGTCGTCCTTGGCTTCGTGACATCTGGTGGAGGTGCTGGGTACTAAGCCTTTATGCTCTCTACTACATCTCGAAGCCGCCAAGCCAGTCCAACCAGAGAAAGCCCCTGATTGCAAGGATTGCTACCCGAATTCGGTCTTCTGCCAGAAGGGCCCAAGAGAAGGAACGCTGCAACCAACACCATGGTGCAAGAAACAACGTCACCAATCATCCTGCAGCAGCCCCGAGAACAGCCATCGTTCCGGGGAGCCCCCGCTGAAGACCCCGAAGAATGGTTGGAGAAGCTGGAGCGCGTCCGCATCTTCAACAGGTGGGACGACGAAGAAACGTTCCGGCATGTCTTCTTTTACTTAGAAGATGCTGCTCGAACTTGGTTCGAGAATCATGAGAGCTCTTTGACCGACTGGACTCAATTCAAAAGGGAGTTCCTTAAGACCTTTACTACCGTGGTGTGAAAAGAGCGAGCTGCGCTTTTGCTTTAAACTCGAACGCAGCACCCCAACGAAGGAGTCGTGATTTTCGTTGAGGAGATGAAGCGACTTTTTCGTCGTGCGGACCCTGAAATGACCGAGGAAAAGAAGCTCAGGTTTCTAATGCGAGGAGTGAAGCAAGAGCTTTTTGCTTGTCTAGTCCGTAACCTTCCGAAGACAGTGGCGGAATTGGCGTCTGAGGCGACCGCGATAGAGAAGACGCTAGAAATTCGAACGAGGCAGTACGACCGCCCTGTCAACGCGCTGTTCTCGGAGACCATCGGTGCCGCAAATGGAAGCTCCGATACATTGCGAGAAACCATCCGATCAGTGGTCAGAGAGGAGCTTCGGAAGCTTTTTCCAATGACGCCGCCACCTCAAGTGGCTTGCCTGACCGACGTAATCCGAGAAGAAGTCCAAAACGCACTGGGAACTTCTACGCCGTCGGAAGCACCCCGCGAACCACAAGCCATGACTTACTCCTGGGCTGTTCGTCAACCCCGCCCTGCTCCATCCCGTCGTTAAGAGGCCGAGCCATACCGCCGTCCAATGCCGCCCGCCCGACGCCCTGTAGACCAATACCAGACACCAAGGAAGACCGACGTGTGGCCAACGCCCGATAATCGCCCGCTGTGCTACCACTGCGGAGAGGCCGACCACATCTACCGTCGCTGTCCCTACAAGAGGCTCGGTTGGCGAGGGTTCTCCGTCGACGCCCTACGCCCCCGATACGGCCATCGCCCTGCTGAGATCGAAGAATACCTCTCAAACACCAACCGAGGACCAGCCCGCTTCAACCGTTCACCGTCGCCCTACCGGTATCAGTCACCGAACCGCCGCAGCACTGCGGCCTTCTCACATGGAAGGTCCCCCAGCCCACGCGGGGGAAACTAAAAGCAGCAACTTCGGGAGGTAAAGTTGCACAACGGAGGAAAAATGAAAACCCTCCAACGAAGCAGCGACTCGCTGAAGACCATCATTCACAACAAGCCCTCATCCCGACGACCCGACCCAGCCCTAACGAGACTCCTGAACACTACGACCGCTACACGGCGCGACTCATACCCGACCTGACCGAGACGTCCGTTGAGAAGACGACGACAACGACGATGCACAGTGCCCGACAGTCAACACGTACAAGCAGAGATACGACGCCCCGACGAACCCGGAACTCGAGGAAGACTGCATCTGACGTCAAGGTGTCCATCGACGGCTTCGACGTAGTCGCCCTCGTAGACACGGGAGCTGACTATTCGGTAATGAGCGGACCATTTGCGTCTAAACTGAAGAAAGTCATGACCAGATGGGACGGTCCGCGCATACGCACAGCAGGAGGCCACCTCGTGACGCCAAGTGGAACGTGCACATCGCGCGTCACCATAGACGGCACAACGTACCCTGCGGCGTTCGTCATTTTGCCTAACTGCTCCCGCGACGTAATTCTTTGAATGGACTTTTTGATGGACAACGGGGCAACAATCGATCTGCAGACCAAGTCAATAACTTTTTCCCCCAATCACTCCATGACGCCGGAAACGAACCACGAACGACGTGCTGCTGTAAGGATTGCCGATGATCATGTCACCCTGCCACCCCGCGCAAGCTTGATGGTCGCAGTCTACTGTGAAGATGCTGCTCCTGACGTCGACGCTATCGTAGACACTGATCAAAGGGTGCTTCTCGACCGTGGTGTGTCGGTCGCAAGAGGCATTGTGCGCTTCAAGGAACACCAATCCCACATTTCGGTTACTAATTTCACCGAGGAGTACCAGCATTTAAACAAGGGCGCGGCAATTGCATTCCTCGAAGAAGCGCAAGAAGCAAGTGACGTGATCGCGGTCGCCGACTTTGAAAGCACACCCGTAGAAACATTCAAGCTCCCGCAGCCATTCGACGTGAATCCGGCGCTACCGCAAGAACAACGGAAAAAATTATTGGCTTTGCTGCGTCGCTATAGCGAATGTTGTTCGTCGAGCGCAAAACTACGTCAGACCCCTCTAGAGAAGCACCAAATAATAACCGAAGATGGAGCCCGACCTACCCGACAGTCACCGCACCGCGTCTCTTCACACGAACGGGAAGCCATCCGGACTCAAGTCAACGACATGCTCAGCGACGACATTATACAGCCATCGAAAAGCCCCTGGGCTGCGCCCGTCGTACTCGTAAAGGAAAAAGACGGCACATTAAGGTTTTGTGTTGACTACCGGCGACTGAACAAAATCACGAAGAAGGACGTGTACCCCCTCCGCCGAATCGACGACGCCCTCGACCACCTCTGCCACGCGAAGTACTTCTCATCGATGGACCTGAAGACCGGCTACTGGCAAATTGAACTAGACGAGAGAGACCGAGAGAAGACTGCATTTATAACCCCAGACGGCCTATACGAGTTCAAGGTGATGCCGTTTGGGCTGTGCACAGCACCTGCAATGTTTCAAAGAGTCATGGACACTGTGCTAGCTGGCCTTAAGTGGCACACCTGCTTCGTATACCTCGACGACGTAGTGGTATTCGCCCGGACTTTCGACGAACACCTTGCAAGGTTGGAGTCTGTACTCGAGGCCATTCGTACGTCGGGGTTGACGCTGAAGCCTGAAAAGTGCCGTTTCGCATACGGGGAACTCAAGTTCTTGGGTCACGTCGTCAACGCCGCGGGAGTCCTGCCTGACCCGGCAAAAACTTCAGCCATTGCGAACTTCCCAAAGCCGAAAGACAAGAAGGGCGTGCGAAGATTTCTCGGGCTGTGCGCATACAACCGGTGCTTCCTCGCAAACTTCGCACGCATTGCAGAGCCACTCACGCGCCTGACGAAAGATAGCACCCCTTTCAGCTGGGAAAACGACCAAGAAAAAGCATTCTGCAAGCTGCAAAGCCCGCCCGTGCTCGCTCATTTCGACGAAAATGCCGAAACGAAAATGCTCACGGACGCCAGTGATATAGGCTTGGGTGCCGTCCTTGTCCAAAAGCAAAGCGGCTGCGAAAGGGTAATCGCCTATGCCAGCCGTGGTCTGTCGAAGGAGGAGAAAAACTATTCTGCCTCTGAGAAAGAGTGCCTGGCTATTATATGGGCGATTTCAAAATTTCGCCCATACGTGTATGGAAGGCCATTCAAGGTTGTAACAGACCACCATGCGCTGTGTTGGCTCGCCAATTTGAAGGACCCCTCTGGCCGTCTTGGGCGGTGGAGCTTTCGCCTGCAGGAGTTCTACGTTACAGTCGTTTATAAATCCGGCAGAAAACACTCCGACGCCGACTGCCTGTCCCGCACCCCCGTCGACCCACCACCACAAGACGCTGATGAAGACACCGCGTTCTTCGGGATCGTGACGGAGAGCGATCTAGCCGCCCAGCAGCGTGCCTACCCCGACTTACGCGTCATAATCGAGTACCTCGAGGGATGCAGCGTTACCGTTCCTAGGACCTTCAAACGCAGCTTACCAGCATTCAGCCTGAGAAACTCCGTCCTCGTGAAGAAGAACTTCAGTCCCGGAACAAGAGCGAATTACCTTCTCGTCGTCCCCACGGACCTTCGTGATGAAATTTTGGACGCGTGCCACGACGACCTGTCTTCCGGACATCTGGGCACAGCCCGCACTATTGGAAAAATCAAGGCGAGGTACTACTGGCCTGGCCTTACCTGTGACGTCACCCACTACGTCCGGAGCTGCCGTGACTGCCAGCGACGAAAAACGCCGCCGACAAGACCCGCCGGACTTCTGCAACCGATCGCCGTCCCATCGAGACCATTTCAACAGATTGGAATGGACCTTTTAGGCCCATTCCCTACGTCACAATCACAGAACAAGTGAATTTTTGTAGCGACAGACTACTAGACGCGCTACGCAGAGACCGCCGCTCTTCCGAGGGGGACTGCACAAGAAGTGGCAAAGTTCTTTATAAGCCAAGTTGTGCTGCGACATGGAGCCCCGGAAGTCCTAATCACCGACCGCGGAACGGCATTTACTGTGGAGCTGATGCAAGGGGTATTACGCTACAGCAACGCGGATCACCGAAGAACAACGGCGTACCATCCCCAAACGAACGGACTAACGGAACGTCTGAACAAGACAATCGCAGATATGCTGTCAATGTACGTCGACGTTGAACATAAGACATGGGATGAAGTCCTCCCGTATGTCACGTTTGCGTACAATACAGCGACGCAGGAAACTACGCAAATGACGCCGTTCAAACTTGTCTACGGAAGACGGCCGACTACGATGCTCGACGCCATGCTTCCGCATGTAGAAGACGACGACCTCAACGCCGACGTCCAAGGATACCTTCAACGTGCGGAGGAGGCCCGCCAGCTCGCTCGAGTTCGTATAACGGACCAGCAGTTGGTGGATGCCGGCCGCTACAACCTCCGACGACGAGACGCCGAGTACCAACCAGGGGATCGTGTGTGGGTTTGAACTCCCATTCGACGACGCGGACTCAGTGAAAAGCTTCTGGGACGGTATTTCGGACCCAACCAGATTATAAGACGTGTTGGGCAATTAACCTACGAAGTGATCCCCAGTGGTGATTCCGGCACATCACGACAACGCACCCGAAGTCGTCCACGTGGTTCGCTTAAAACCTTTCTACGGACGATGACGAACTCTTATTTTCATTTGTTCGGACTGTCGCTTATGTTATCATCGGGTCGATGCACTCTTTGAGGGGGGTAATGCCGCGAACGATACATTGGGTTTGTTTATTTGTGTTTTGCTTTTACCAGCCGGCTGCGCCGGTCTGTGTTATCTCTGCGCCAAGGGAAGCGCGTGTTCCATTCTTTTTTTCTGTGCCGCATGTGTTATCTGTTGTGACAGGGAGAGCATTCCGATCTAACGTGAATAGCCCAGAATAATCTTCTTGGATCTACTATGTTCTCGATGTGGATCGACGTTTCGAGAACCACGCGCGCCGAAAGATAAAAGCCTGCAGTGCGGACGCCGGGGCATTCGATTCTGCGACGCTCGCCGACGCACGTACGTCACTTTGTTGAACGCTGCTTCGCCGCCTCTGTATTCTTTTCATTTGTTAGGGGAGCACAAGTTCGCCCCAATAAACTTGTTTCTTTTCTAAACAACTGTGTCGTCCTTGGCTTCGTGACAATATCTACTTAGGCTAAGTTGTTAAGCTAAGTTAGGCTAAGCGAAAATATAAGTCGAGAAAAAAACCACCGTTTTTTCCGGGAGAGGGAAAAACGGCGTTTTTTTTCTCGACCTATATTTTCGCTTATTTATCAATGTATCAAAGAAACGTGACAAGCACACGTCATTCGGCCCTATTAAAATATTTAGAAAAAAGCCGAATAGCACTGGCAATGGCGACTGCAACCTTGATATGTATCTTTACCGAGTCCTTTGTCCCGTATCTTTCTGTTCTGCTATATAAAATACACAAAATGTTCGACAACGGTAAAAAAAGAGAACAGATATAATATATATATGTCATAACTTGCGTGCAGACACTCGGAAAACACTGAACAAGGGTTTTATTGCTCCCAACAGTTGTGAAAGGAGAACCTTTCTTCTTTAGGGGTTATTTTAGAATAGACAGAAAAACGCTTATACACACTTTGCCTCCGAGGGCTTCCCTTTCTCCTCACCCTCGTCAATGAGAGCTATCGGGGAGAGTAAAAGAGGGGGAGAGTAAGAATAAGATGTCGTAACTCTACTACAGAAGGTGGGAAAAAATTCCCCGCATTTCCCCGAGGGGAAGAATGTGAAAGTGGGAATGCACGAGTTGAATTTGCGCGGTTCGGTAATGTTCGCGAAAGAGAGATCACACACACACACACAAAACTACAAAGAAAGAAAGATGCATTTATTCACAGACACCTATTTGTGTTGTCGTTGTACTTGATTGCTAGAGCGGTTCTGAGCTTTGAAATTTCGTGCCAGTACTCCTTTAAGCGGGTGCATTAGCCCTTCTCACGCCCGATTCCTGGCCAATCCCCCACGTGGGTATGTGCATGTCAGCGGCCAGGCAGCGCGCGCCCATTTCCCCCCGTTGCTAAGGAAGATGAGGAGCGCGCGCCCCCGCAGCTGTTGCTATGCGGACTACGGCGGCGGACGATTCAGGCTCGCTTAAGAAGTGCATTCGCACTTAAAAGCAAGAAAAGAGGAAGGGAAAGAGGAATGGTGTAAATGGGAAGGAGGCACAGTTTCGGCATTGATAGACAGAAAACGGACGCATAAAGTTCAACCAATGTGTGTCTACAGAGAAAACGGCGTGCTGCGTCTGCGTGCGGAAAGAGAGAGAGGGATGCATGAAATTTGGAGAGTCGAAGCTCGAAAGCCTGAACGAAAAGTCTGTGGATGGCAGAGAAGCATGCCAACCTCTGCCTACTGGTGATGAATGGTAAAAAAGAACGAAAAAGAGGAATTTATTAACGGCGGTTTCAGACCGTCGATAGACAGAGACAAGAACCACATGGCCGCACCTGCCCGAAAGAAGCTGATCGGGAAACGAAACATTCGTGGACAGCCTTGAAAAAAGGATCAGTGAGTCCCCAATGCGCGGAGGCTCGTACGGTTCCGTCTGAGTGAAATGGTTCGGAAAGTTTGCGTACAAAACGATTTACGCCTTGGAAAGAACCACAGGCGGAGAAGGATTTATCACCTCACCACCGCCGGAGGCGCAGTCGCCACACCAACTGTCCCGCACCGCCACCCGCCTTTCTGTCCCCCCCCCCTCGACCCCCTCGTCTCACAGATGCCGGCACCAGCGGTTCCCCTCAAGGGCGAAGGATGTGATCTACGAACTTAAAAAAAAACTATAAGGTCATTATTCGTTTCGCCCTCCCTCAAAACATCTCAGGGTGGTTACGCCAGTTTCGAAAGCAACTCAATCTCCCTTTGGTCTCATTTATTCATTCGGCAAACGTGCGAAATTTATGAATAAAGAAGGATTCTCATTGTTCCCGCTCGTATGTGCTTCGGAAGCCGGACTGAATAAAACGGCCTGTATTTTTGCAAACGAGCGACCCGGGAGTCGGAGATGCCTGGACAGCGGAAGGTCGGGGAGGCCCTTCACGCGCGACTTGTGATTATTAAATCTTTTGCGGAAAGATGTTTTTGTTTGGCCGATATATTCCTCCTCACAGACAGGGCAGCGGAGTTTGTAGATTATATTAGGGGTGTCACAGTTGAGGTTGTCTTTGATTTCATATTTAAAGGTTGACCTGGTGGCCTGGGCAACGTTAGTGTTTTCCATGTGGGAACAATTTTACAGCGCGGTTTGCCGCATGACCGGCAGCCTAGAGTTTTCTCAGGTACTTCTGTCTTTGCCCTGACCAAAAGGTCCTTCAAGTTTCTGGCCCGTCTGTACACAGCACGGGGGGTCGCTGAAAAATAGCCCACAAGCGCTCACTCTGCCTTATGATATTAAAATGTCGTCTCAGGGTGTTGTTTACTTGGGAAGTTTTGGACGAGTACGTAAGGACCAAGTAAGTCTCATGGTGGGTTTCTTTTAAGGTTTAAATCAGAATGTCTTCTCTTTGTAAATTGCGTGCTCGGCTGATAGCATCGTCAATAATGCCTTCTGGATATTTTTGACCAATCAGGGCGGTCTTTAGTTCCTCAGCATGTTTTTCGAAATCCTCCCGTCTAGAGCATATCAATGCGGTATCGGTATGCTTGTTTTACAATGGCGGGGATGGCTGCTGTAGAAGTGAAGATATCGTTGGCGGTCAGTGGGTTTCCTGTACAATGTTGTTGAGACTCTCCCTTGGTCCAATATGAGCGTGTTATCCAAAACATTTATGGTTTCAGTTGATATTTGATAGGTCAGTTTGATTGATGGATGAAGAGAGTTGATTTCTGTTATAAATTCCCTGAGGCTTGCCTCATCATTATTCAAAATGAAGAAGATGTCATCAAGAAATCGCTGAAAACTGATAGAGATGGGACAGCATTTTGCAATGAACTCTGTTTCAAATGACGCCATAAAGATATTGGCGTATGTAGGTGCCATTTTCGTACCCATGGCTGTGCCGTTAATTTGGGGGTAGTGGCTATTGTCGAATTCAAAGTGATTGTATTTAAGAATGAGGTAGAGGAGGGTTTTCAGGGTTCCAAGGGTTACGTGCACGAAGGCTGGCCAAGAATGTTTCTTTTCCCGATCAGCTTCCTTCGGGCGCCTGCGGCCATGTGGTTCTTTTCTCTGTCTAACGACGGTCTCAAAACGCCATTAACAAATGCCTCTTTTTCGTTCTTTTTTACCATTCATCACCTGTAGGCAGAGGTTGGCCTGCTTCTCTGCCATCCACAGACTTTTCGTTCAGGCTTTCGAGCTTCGACTTTCCAAATTTTATGTATCTCTCTCTCTCTTTCCGCACGCAGACGCAACACAACACACTGTTTTCTCTGTAGACACGCATTTGTTGAACTTTATGCGTCTGTTTTTTGTCTATCAATGCCCCAACTGTGCTTCCTTCCCATTTACAACTTTCCTCTTTCTCTTCCTCTTTTCTTGGCTTTTCCCACCTTCTGTAGTATAATTACGACATCTTATTCTTACTCTCCCCCTCTTTTACTCTCCCCGAGAGCTCTCATTGACGAGGTTGAGGAGAAAGGGAAGCCCTCGGAGGCAACGTGTGTATAAGCGTTTTTAAGTCTATTCTAAAATAACCCCTAAAAAAAATTTCTCCTTTCGCCACTGTTGCGAACAGTAAAGCACTTGTTCAGTGTTTTCCGAGTGCCTGCACACAAGTTTTGACCTATTGCTACGGTAGTCCGCAACTTCTTACCTGCTATATGTATATATATATATATATATATATATATATATATATATATATATATATACTTTGATTGCGAGAAGGGCTGTCTTTGGTTGCCGTAGCAAATAGTAAAAAATGGGTATAGCTTCTAACAAAACTGTTTATTGGTCGACGTTTCGATCGGATGCCGATCTTTCTCAAGACAACATTTCGTATTTCTGTGCACGTATTTATAAGCTCGTCGTCCAACGACGCCGAAAAAGGAGAGAGGGGGGTTTGGGGAGAGAGGTAGCAACAAACACGCTCTCGGCGAGGTGAGGTGAAGGTTTCCAAAAAAGAGAGAGAGAAAAAAAAAGACAAGAAAGAAAACGCAAAACACAAACAAACCTAAACATGCAGAAAAGAGAGAGGAGTACACAACTCTTTAAAAAAAAAACATGTCCTCCAACGTTCGTCAGCTTGTAGAACGAGTGACAGGTAGCGCCCGCTTCAGAGGGGGGCCGCTCTGCTTTAGAAATGAAACGCAAAGCAGTAACAGGGACGCTCTCACACCATCACTGGGAGGCACAGAATTCTAATGGTCACTGACCTTACGGGAAGAGTTTACAGGAAGCGGTCGCAGCCGCACACATATCTCAGTGACGCCAACCCTACAAAACAAACAGGCAGGCTCGTTAAGAGTGTAGGTACGATCTCCGCACTGTGGCTCAAAGCATGCACGATTCTGCCTACCGGCAGGACGGGCGAGCGCCATTCATCATTCTTAGCTCTATTCTTCTGCCCTGCCCGGGCAGCCGACAGGGTCGTCCCTGACCATGAACCAGGGAGGAGGGGCTTAACTAATCCCCTAACCGCACGCGGGAGTCGCGCGGGTCCTTTGTTGGAGTAAACGGCGGCGGGCGCCTCGATGTTGTTTGTGGCATATGCCGCCTGTGAGGACACCCCAGGAAGGAAATAAATAAAATAAGAATAGCTTGATTACTTGTTTAAACAACACAGAAACTTACAATTTAGATAGGGGATTATTCTGCAGCCAGATTATCGACAGAATGTACAGACGACATAATGCCCGGGCTAACATTCATTCCTGCCTTTACGGTGTTGAATTTGTAAATAATGTAAGATTCACGTTGTTCGCGTTCTCTTGTAGTAGAAAATCCACTTTGTAAAAGTGTGACCCTGATGGAGTCGAACGGGTGGTTTTCGGAGTTAATATGTCGTGATAAGGGTAGATCCGGGAGTGAACGAACATGTGCGCGATGGTTGTTGAAGCGCATGCGGAATGCCGTGTCCGTCTGGCCAATGTATTGGATGCCACAAACACCGCACTCCAGGAGGTACACCACATTAGAAGAGTCGCAGTCGAGTGTCGCGTGAATTAGATGCTTGAAATTTGAGTTGGTGCTTTCTGCCACCGTGGTTGTCTGCATGTGTTTACATACGCGGCACCGTGCCTTTCCGCATGGTCGACACCCACCCTTGGGTGCCCTCTCAGTTTTGGCGTGTACAAGGTAATCTTTAATATTTTTGGGGCGCCTGTATACGACCCGAGGAGGGGTGGGGAAGATTTGCGAAAGCCGTTCACTCTGTTGTAGCATGTAGAAGTGCTTTTTCAAGATTTTGTTTATGTTTGGGGAGTTGCCCCCGAACGTCAAAACTAGGTTGCCTCTCCCCTTCTGGTTTAGTTCCTTTTCATGGTGCAGCAACTCTTGGCGATCAAGGTTGACCGCTTTGCAAATAGCGTCGTTGACTATGGGTGGTGGGTGGTGGGTGGGTAATGTTAGCCCAGGCATTATGTCGTCTATACATGCTGTCGATAATCTGGCTGCAGAATAATCCCCTATCTAAATTGTAAGTTTCTGTGTTGTTTAAACAAGTAATCAAGCTATTCTTATTTTATTTATTTCCTTCCTGGGGTGTCCTCACAGGCGGCATATGCCACAAACAACATCGAGGCGCCCGCCGCCGTTTACTCCAACAAAGGACCCACGCGACTCCCGCGTGCGGTTAGGGGATTAGTTAAGCCCCTTCTCCCTGATTCATGGTCAGGGACGACCCTGTCGGCTGCCCGGGCAGGGCAGAAGAATAGAGCTAAGAATGATGAATGGCGGTCGCCCGTCCTGCCGGTAGGCAGAATCGTGCATGCTTTGAGCCACAGTGCGGAGATCGTACCTACACTCTTAACGAGCCTGCCTGTTTGTTTTGTAGGGTTGGCGTCACTGAGATATGTGTGCGGCTGCGACCGCTTCCTGTAAACTCTTCCCGTAAGGTCAGTGACCATTAGAATTCTGTGCCTCCCAGTGATGGTGTGAGAGCGTCCCTGTTACTGCTTTGCGTTTCGTTTCTTAAGCATAGCGGCCCCCCTCTGAAGCGGGCGCTACCTGTCACTCGTTCTACAAGCTGACGAACGTTGGAGGACATGTTTTTTTTTTGAAAGAGTTGTGTACTCCTCTCTCTTTTCTGCATGTTTAGGTTTGTTTGTGTTTTGCGTTTTTTTTCTTGTCTTTTTTTTTCTCTCTCTCTTTTTTGCAAACCTTCACCTCACCTCGCCGAGAGCGTGTTTGTTGCTACCTCTCTCCCCAAATCCCCCCTCTCTCTTTTCTCGGCGTCGTTGGACGACGAGCTTATAAATACGTGCACAGAAATACGAAATGTTGTCTTGAGAAAGATCGGCATCCGATCGAAACGTCGACCAATAAACAGCTTTGTTAGAAGCTATACCCATATATATATATATATATATATATACTAGCGGTAGTACCCGGCGGTGCCCGGGTGGGCCATTATTTACCCGGGGCCATTATATTAAGGACAGCAATTGGTATTTATGAGTCGCCATATTAGGCTGGTTCATTGGGAAGTGGTACGCACTCGGGACCGCCTGCCTGCTGTATGTATAGGCTCTTACTTCAGGCGCGTCGTGGTATTGTGAAACGACTGTTACTCGTGTTTTACTCCAACTCTCGCTAAACAGATATTGCACCAAGATGGCGCATTTAAGCGAATGAGTCAGTGAGTGAACAAGGTTTCTTGAGCCGGCGAAGTGGGAGGGGTTCCCAATTTCAGAAAGCCATGTGGTGATTGGGCAGCCTTCGCTCTGGAGGAAGTATTGGGCAGCATTTTCAAGAAAAAACGAATGGGAGATATCAACTGGCTGGGTGGTTATTTGCGAAAGTGTAAAAACACAGTGTGTTCCCGAGATCCCGCTTGGCTCTATTGGCAGGGTGTCATTGAAAAATGTCGTGTAACAGTGTTGAGATAAGTGAGTAAGTTGCCTATCTCAAGGAAAACCAGTTCGATATCTCCGATGGCGGGCGGTAAAAAAAAAAATATTACGTGAAAAACAGTTTTACCACTATTCACTCTCTCCATGGTAGAATTTTTAAAATTTTAAGAAATATTGACTTCCAACACCGTAATCAGAAGGTGCCCTTGTAATCTGTAGCCGTTTGAAAGACCAGTTAGGCTACACGTGTACATAACCTGTCGGCCCTTTTTGGCTCATCAGCCGTGTGATTTGTAAAATACAATTTAACCCTATTAGCGGCGTCGCAGAGCGAAATCCTTAAAAAACGGTTCTGTGCATTTGTATGAGTAACATATTCTAGCAAAAATAAGTTGGATTACTGAATCGGTGAAAGATTTATTTGAGAATCTTTAGGAACACCGTTTTAGTTCCGGAATGGGGAATCACCTCGCTGGTGTAGGTTAGGGCGAAATCCAAAAACTACTTTTTAGGTATTCTTAAGGACTACTTATATCAGCAAAAACCGCTTCGATATGTGAGTGGGTTACCGAGAAAATCCCGAATTCGCGAAACCACAATTTCGCCCTTTTCTTTAGTGCGGAGGGAAATTTCTGGAAAACCGGCATTAGTGAGCACCTATTCAATGACGCAAATAAACTCGTGAAATTTCAAGTCTCTAGGTCTAACAGTTTTGTCTGGGTGTTGATCAGTCTGTCAGTCAGTCAGTCGGGCACTTATTTTTATAGGTACAGATGACACCGGCTCCTACTGGAGACGCGTGGTTGCCGAAGATGCCTACAAATGGCGAGCGCTATGCGAACGCGGGAAAATTCAACTGAATTTTACTTCCAAAAGAATGCAGATTAAAAAATCTCGCTGGCCTTCTTATCCGCATGTTAGGACAACATCCTGAAAGTGGTTTTTGGACAATAAATGGGCGGCATTTTCGAGAAAAAACGAATGGAAGATATCAACTTGCTAGGTGGTTATTTGCGAAAGTGTAAAAACACAGTGTTTTTTAGAAATTCCGCTTGCTTCTATTAGGAGGGTGTCATTGAAAAATATTGTATAACAGTGTTGAGATACGTGAGTAAGTTGCCTATACCAACGAAAATCAATTCGATATCTCAGATGGCGGGCGGTAAAAAAATTAATATCTGAGAAACTATTTTACCACTTTTCACTCTCCCCATGGTGTAATTTTTAAAATTTCCAGCAACACTGACCTGCAACCCCGTAATCAGAATGATCCCTTGAAATCTGTAACCGTTTGACAGAGCAGTTTGGCTACACGTGTACATAACCTATTAGCCCTTTTTGGCTTGTCAGCCGCGTCATTTGTAAAAAACAATTTGGCCCTTTAAGCGGCGTCGCAGAGCGAAACCCTTACAACTGGTTATCTGCATTTGTATGAGTAACATATGCTAGCAAAAAACAATTGGATAATTGAATCGGCGAAAGGTTTATTTGAGAATCTTTAGGAACACCGTTTTAGTTCCGGAATGCGGAACCACCTCGCTGCTGTAGGTTAGGGCGAAATCCAAAAAGTACTTTTTAGGGATTCCTAAAGGCTACTTATACCAGCGAAAAGCGCTTCGATATGTGAATGGATGACGGAGAAAATCACGAATTCGCGAAACTACAGTTTCGCCCTTTTCCGCGGTCAGGAGTGCAATTTCTGAAAAACCCGCCTTAGTGAGCACCTACTCACTGACGCGAACAAACGCTCTTACTTTCAAGACTCTAGACCTAACAGTTTTGGCTGGGCGTTGATGAGCCAGTCAGTCAGTCAGTCGGGCACTTCTCTTTATAGGTAAAGATATATATAGCGAATCAGAATAGGAAATGAGGGGTTCGTAGATGTAACACAGAAATAAGGGTTGGCAGTCAAGGAAACCTCGGAAAGCAAATGGGAGGATGAGGTTTTCTTGACTGCGAATATATATATATATATATATATATATATATATATATATATATATATATATATATATATATATTTTTTTTATATATATATATATATATATATATATACATATATATATATATATAGAACAGTGCAGGGCTTGGCAGCTGAATAGTATATTAAATTAGAGTCAACACGAAAAACATAACAATATTTAATACGACGTTTCGGCTGGAAACCAGCCTTTTTCAAGGCTGGTTTCCAGCCGAAACGTCGTATTAAATATTGTTATGTTTTTCGTGGTGACTCTAATTTAATATATATATATATATATACATAAATATAGGTATATATTTATACATAAATATAGGTATAAGATCACCGGTTAGGCTACTGAAGCTTAAATAGTAAAAAGGGGGGCAAAAAACATAACAATTGTACTTCGAAAACATAACTTTACATCAACGTTTCGGGTGGGTCCGTCCTTTATCAACTCTTGATAAAGGATGGTCCCCGTCCGAAACGTCGATGTAAAGTTATGTTTCCGAAGTATAATTGTTATGTTTTTTGCGCCCCTTTTAGTTTAGATATAGTTGCAAGAAACAGTTTCTTGGATACATGTCAAATTTATTTAAAAACTTATTTATTGTCACTGCGGCAGTGTTTACTCAATCAAATGATTTCGTAGCTCCTAAATGCCATATCAAGCGGTTATTTAGATCCTTAAAGGTACTTAATATACTCTGCACCTTTTTCTATTCCTTGGTCGATGACATAGATATGGTCCATTCAAGAGTAGCTTCCTAAAACCTTGGTAACCAGATTGTATACAACTGAAAGAAGGCTGATGTGTCCGTCATTCTTATCATATTTTTGGTCTCCCTTCTTGTGAATTAAAACTATTTTTCGTTTTTGCAGGAAGTAGGTACCTTTAGAGTGCTTACACATTCTGAGAATAGTTAGGCTAGCGTTTCTAGTCATATATAGACCGCTTCTTTTAGACCGTCTATGGTTATTTTATGGTAGCGTACAGCATTAACCTTAATAAGCGCCTTTATGTATTTTCTTTGTTTGGTGGCAGAAAAATCGAAAGCTAAGCTTTTAGAGTGAGTAGCTTCCTCTGGTAGAATGCCGCCGACGTATATCCTTGTGTTTAAACGTTTAACGATGTTTATTTTCTCATATATATTGTGTTTAATGGTACCACGTTCATCACAGAGACAAGCAATTTCTCTGCCCGTTTATGGGCCCGTTCTGGGAGCTGAGCCAATTACAAGACATTTTGTGTAGGTGCAGAATGCAAGAGAAAATGGTCCACGCTTGTTCCACGGTTTGCCTGCTGGAGGGACGCCTTCCCATAACTGAGCGCTAGGCCGCGTTTTCAGGTCCTTGCTGAAAGCTGCCACTCAGCAACTCAGCGTCAACCCGTGGGTTTTCGGGGTTTCCACTCCGCAAGGTGGGTGGGGCGGCGGTGGGGGAGGGGGGCACAGCCAAGCCAGAACACAATCTCCTCGAGGAGATTGACAGGAAAAGGAGAAAATATACTTCCATGATTTAGTTGCCCACTTAGATGATGACTGTAGATGTGAGGGAAAGAAAAAACCTGATGAGCTTGGCTTTTAACAATATAACCAGTCGGCGGGGGTCAATAGTGATAATGGCGGCAAATATATGTACGCTCGGGCAATAACGTAGACCGCAGAATTGTATTGCTTATTTTACGGGTTATGTGGAATATGCAAATGTTCAAATATCCCAACCAATGTTTAGCAAATTTTTTTTTTTGGGGGGGGAAGGTAAAAAGGAATTACTGCTGATGCAGCCCCGGAACTAAACAACAATACCTAAATTGTAGGATTGTGCTGAAGAACCAGAAAAGGATCATAAAGTTATGACACAATAACAAAAAAGAGAAAGTAAAAATGTAAAAACGAGAAAATGGATAGTAGTGAACACGCAGGACGGAAAGGGAGGGAAGGAAGAAAAAGTAAAAAAAAACGGAGAAACATGAGCAAAGTAGAATGGATGGAAAAACGGCTGGGAAAGGTAGAAAAAAATTCCGCTCAACAAATGCCCACGCGTACATGTGATTTCGAGACTACGGTTCCGGCAACGTACACACTGTCACTGATACGGTTAGGTAGATGGCAAGGTTTTAATGGCTACAAGTGTGCCTGGGTCCTCATTTATACCTTTTTTGATTGTGTTAAATCGATATATGAGGTATTATTTACTTTGTTCTCGTCCCAGTTTCACTTCAACCCCGTTCCTATGAGCATGACGCTTAGTTTATCGAAAGAATGGTCTGGAAGTCTCTCGTGTTTTGGAAAGGGGCAGGGTGGGGCGCGTTTTTGCGTGCGCTTCGCGAATATTGAACCGGAGCCTGAAGGAGGTCCCTGTTTGCCCTATATATTGCATTGCACACATATTGAATTTCAGCAAATAAAAAACATTGGGAGTGTCACATGTAAATTTCCCGCGAATATTTAAAGAGTGCTCTGAGTTGGAGCATCGAGCAGTGCTAGTCGGCTGAATTGTTGTGCAGACAAGGCAACGCGGGTTCAGGCTTGGCCGGCATTCATTTTTGTGGGGTCAGTAAATCTCTTCTTGCGTTCATGAGTCTTTCTTTGAGGTTCCGGGATTGCAGGTAGACGACACCTGGAGAAGACGGAAACGCCCTTTTCAGGCATTTACTTTGTTCACAAATGTTGTAGTGGCGTTGTAGGAAAATTGGCGCTGTACGTAAGAATAGGTTGGTTCGTTGGAGGTCACGTTGGGGGGGATGGCTCGCAATTAGGTACACGCGATTGAGTGCTTCGCTTTCTTTATGGCGTCATCAGTCACTCGTGCTGGGTACCCTTGCTCCTCCAGCGTGTTTTCTAGATTTTTGGCGTTGATAGTGAAATCTTCCGCTTTCGAGCAGAGGCGTTTGAAACGGGCGCGTTTTGGTAATAATGAATGCTATTCTCACAATGACGGGGGTGGTCGCTTTGGTAATGCATATATTGCTGGCGATCCGCTGGCTAACACCCTGGAAATTTATGCTGTCTTGACAGCAGATGTGGGTAAAATAATGCTCGGGTGTGCGGAATTATATGAATCGATGAAGTGAAAAAGGTCATCCTCGGTGTAGGTCCAAATAAAAAGATATGATCAATGTACCTCTTGTACAGAAGGGGCTTTAAGTGGGATTCAGACTGGGATGTGGCCTCCAGCTGTCCCCCAAACAAATGGGCGCAGCTTGGTGCCATCTTGGTTCCCATGGCAGTTCCGCTAACTTGCTGGAAGTACTCATTGTTGGATTCAAATGAATTAAGTTCTAAGACGAGTGCCGCAAACCAGGAGGCTAGTGGTTAGTAGCGCGAAAGCTAATTGATCAACAACTCGAAGTGATAGAACTTTTCTTCAACTGCGAATTTTCTGAGAAAGCTGTATAGTCTTCCTTTGTAGCCATATGGCTGCATTTAGGTGGATGTCAAACTTTCCTTCCCAGACACTTCCTCCACCTTGGGGATTTCCCTAAATCTGGTCGATATATATATATATATATATATATATATATATATATATGTATATATAAATATATATATATATATATATAAATATTGTAACGAGGAAGACTTGCCACCATCGACGTAACGCTATCAGCGCAGCTACACAGCCGTGAAGTTGGAAGAACAACCAGCGGAGCGTATTACCTCATGCTACCTGCATCATCATCATGGCAAGACTCAAGATCATCATCACCAGTCTGTTGTCTCGAGAGCTGAGCGCGCACGGCAGAACCCCTTCGGACTCAGCTGAGCCTCTCTGCGTTTCAACGCCTTGCTGTCGTCCTGCCAATAAACCTCCCCATAATTTTGGTGGAGTGTGTGGATTCCATCCTCGTCCCGCTCCTTAGCTGCACCCCGTGTACCCGCAAGCCTGGAACTCCGGAGTCGCACCTTGCCTTCTACCGCTGAGTCAGCCATGCCTAGCGACGCCCGAAACACGACATCGCCTTCACCATCGGCTGTGATCTGCTCCGGGGTGATCCGCGAGCGTGACCCGGCGATGTTCACTGGTGCAGACGACCAGGACGTTGAAGATTGGCTTTAGGCTTACGAGAGGGTAAGCGCGCACAATAAGTGGGACGATGCTATGAAGCTAAATAACGTGAGTTTTTCTTTGAGGGGACTTGTCGAAAAATGGTATCACAACCACCCAGAGGATCGCGAAACCTGGACCGAATTCAAAACGAACTTTTCGGCGGTATTTGACCGGCCAGCGGTTCGCAAGCTTCACGCGGAGCAGTGTTTGAGAGAGCGAGCTCAAAAGCCCGGAGAGAACTTTACCAGCTACGTCGAGGATGTGGTCGACCTTTGCAGGCGCGTGGATCCCTCCATGCCTGAGCAAGACACCATCAAACATATACTGAAGGGAATAGATGAGGATGCGTTCCAGATGCTGCTGGCAAAAAACCCTCTAAGCGTCAGAGACGTGATCAGCTTGCTACAAAGCTATGACGAGCTGCGGAGGCAACGTCGCCTCACTCGTCGCCGCTCTGTGGAGCCTGAGGAGCCGCTCTGCGGCCTGGCAGTCGACGACAACCCCTTGCGACTGAACCGAATCAAGGAGCTTGTTCGGGAAGAGGTGGCGCGGCAGATTTCTCTCCTGCCTTGTACATCCCTGCCATCGTCATCGGTACCAGATCCTTGCTTGTCGTCGCCGCTACGTCGAATAATTAGGGAAGAAGTCGCCGAAGTCTTGCCGACCACGCCGGCTGCTCCCCAGCCGTTGCCTGTAGCGGCGCCACTATATGCTGAAGTTGCGACACGGCAGGCTCCTCCTACCGCTTACGTGCCTTTACGCCGCCCGCAGCCGCCGACCTACCTTCCTCCGACTTCCTTGGCACCGCTCCACAGCAACCCATGGCGCACGCCCGACAACCGGCCCATCTGCTTTATCTGTCGTATTCCCGGTCACGTTGCGCGTTTCTGCCGCCGCCGAGTTTCCCCCTTCACTGACGCCTACCGAGCTCCTGCGCACCCTGTCTACACGCCGAATCTGTCGAACAACCACGTACCAATGGAGCCGTCGCGTTAATCTCTTCCATCGGAGGCACCGACAAGTAACAACCGCCGTTCACCGTCCCCGCGTCGTCGTTCAGTGTCCCCCATGCGACGTCGCCCCGCCACTCCCCAGGAAAACTAGTCGCCGCAGTTCCCGAGGCAAGAACTGCGACGACCACGACACACGCAAGCCCTCATGTTTATCCTACGAATGTGATAGACGTTTTTGTTGAAGGAGTCGCCACCATTGCGCTTGTTGACACTGGTGCCGCAGTTTCAGTCATGGACGCAAAACTATGCCGCAAGATTCGAAAAGTGACGACCCCTGTTTCCGGTTTTCGCCTTCGCACAGCTAACGCCGAACAAGTTGAACCTCTCGCAGCATGCACAGCCCGGGTCGTTGTACAGGACGCCCTTTACATCATTGAATTCCTGTTGCTTACTTCATGCTCTCATGATATCATTTTAGGATGGGACTTTCTGTCACGCCATCAAGCCATTATAGATTGCGCCCGCGCTGAGGTTGCGTTGCTGCCCGTGTGTGATGCCCAGTTCAACGATTTGCCTTTAACCTCGCACAAGCTCGCTGTTAAGGAAGATACCGAGATTCCTCCAAACTCCGCAGTTTTAGTACCAGTGTCCTGTGCTTCCCCCATCAATTCGACTGTAATCTTCAACCCGTCACAACTGTTTTCCCGACGCAAGAACATACCTCTGCCTTTCTCCGTCCTCTCCCTTGAAAATGGCTTTTCTGCTATGTACATCCCTAACCCATCCACGTCGGCGTTCACTGTGGTTCGTGGGGAGTGCATTGGTTGTGTCGAGCCCCTCGACACCAACCTCCTAGCCAAAGGCCCCGACGATCCATCATCGCTACCAGTTAGTGCCGTCACACCTTCCGCATCGGCGTCCAGTTCCCACGTTCTATTTTCTTCTGTCGACTCTGAACTTTCAGCTTCGCAGCGTGATCGCCTCCTTTGTCTACTTAACCGGTTCCGCAACTCCTTCGACTGTGAGCAAACGTCTTTGGGCCGCTCTTCCACCGTCAGCCACAACATTGAAACGGGGTCCCACTCGCCGTTACGGCAACGACCATACCGCGTGTCGGCCGCTGAACGTCCGGTTATAGAAGACCAAGTCGACGACATGCTTCATCGAGGTGTTATACGCCCTTCAAACAGCCCATGGGCGTCACCCGTTGTCTTCGTTAAGAAGAAAGATGGCTCCATCCGATCCTGTGTCGATTACCGTCGTTTGAACAAGATCACTCGCAAAGACGTATACCCTCTGCCCCGCATCGATGACGCTCTCGACTCCTTGCAAGGTGCTGAGTTTTTCTCTTCTTTGGATTTGCGATCTGGGTATTGGCAGGTCCCTATGGCAGACGCTGATCGTCCCAAGACCGCCTTCGTCACCCCTGACGGGTTGTACGAATTCAACGTGATGCCGTTTGGGCTCTGCAATGCTCCCGCTACCTTTGAGCGAATGATGGACACTATACTGCGAGGACTCAAATGGAAAATATGTCTATGCTACTTAAACGACATCGTTGTGTTTTCCCCCGACTTTGACACACACCTCGAGCGCCTCGAACAAGTATTGAAATGCCTGAACGATGCCGGCCTTCAACTCAATCTTAAGAAATGTCATTTTGCTGCCTGGAAGCTCACTATTTTGGGTCATGTAGTCTCAAAGGATGGCGGTCTCCCTGATCCAGCTAAACCTCAAGCTGTTGCTGCGTTTCCCAAACCGACCAGAATGAAAGAACTACGAAGTTTTATTGGACTGTGTTCTTATTTTCGTCGATTTGTCCCTAACTTTGCCGCCGTCATATCACCATTAACCAAGCTTCTTAGCGGAGACAAAGACATGTCTGCTTGGTCACCGACATGCGATGAGGCGTTTTCTACGTTACGCTGCCTCTTGACCTCTCCACCTATTCTCCGGCACTTCGACCCACGTGCGCCGACGGAAATTCATACCGATGCCAGTGGTGTCGGCTTGGGTGCTGTGCTTGCGCAGCGAAAAGCAGTATTTGACGAGTATGTCCTCGCTTACGCAAGCCGTACTCTTACTAAGCCGGAATCTAACTACTCCGTCACGGAGAAAGAGTGCCTAGCCATCGTATGGGCCATCGACAAATTTCGCCCCTACTTATACGGTCGCCAATTCGATGTCGTGACGTACCATCATGCTCTTTGTTGGCTGTTTTCGTTGAAAGACCCATCCGGACGACTTGGGCGTTGGGCTCTTCGGCTCCAGGAATACGATATCCGTGTGATATACCGCTCTGGCCGCAAGCATGCCGATGCCGATGCGCTATCTCGCTCACCTGTCACTTTCGCTTCTGCAGCTCTCGACGCTGCAGACAGTGTTGGCGAGCCCCTTCCTTTTGCTGACATGCCAGCCGAACAGCGAAAAGACCCGTGGATTTCTTCAATTCTGGCTGTCCTTTCACACCCGGCGACGACATCAGCACCCCGAGCCCTCCGCCGTCAAGCACGCCACTTCGCCATCCGTGATGAGCTTCTCTACCACCGTAGCTACCTCTCCGAAGGCCGAACATGGCTGCTTGTCATCCCTTGCCACTTGCGCTCTACAATCTGCAACTCCTTTCACGCAGATGCGCAGTGTGCCCACTCCGGAGTGCTCAAGACATACCAGCGCCTCCGGCTGCGCTTCTACTGGCGCGGAATGTACACGTTTGTCCGCAAGTTCGTTCGCTCTTGTGCCGACTGCCAGCGCCGAAAGTTACGACCGGACCCACAGACAGGTGCTTTGCAGCCGTTGCCATGCCCAGCCCGACCTTTTGATCGTGTTGGTAGTGACTTGTACGGGCCTTTACCGTTAACGGCTACTGGCAACCACTGGATTATAGTCGCCGTCGACCATCTCACCCGATACGCTGAAACAGCCACATTACCAGCCGGCACTGCGCGCGACGTCGCAAAGTTCCTTTTACATCGTTTTGTGCTCCGACACGGTGCGCCTCGTGAACTGCTCAGCGACAGGGGCCGTGTATTCCTCTCCGAGGTCATTGAAGCCCTACTCGCAGCATGCCGCGTTACCCACAGGACCGCTACAGCCTACCACCCACAGACCAATGGCCTTACGGAGCGTTTCAACCGTACCTTGGGCGATATGCTAGCAATGTATATCTCTTCGGACCACACGAATTGGGACCAGGTCCTCCCATTTATAACATACGCCTACAACACCGCTCAGCAGGCCACTACCGGCTTTTCCCCATTCTTTCTTCTTTACGGACGCGAACCATCGTGTCTCCTGGATACCATCCTTCCGTATCGACCAGACGCCTCAGAATACGCGCGGATTTCTGAGACTACTTCGCACGCCGAGGAGTGCCGACAGCTTGCTCGCGCATTCACTACGGAAGAGCAGTCACAACAAAAACACCGTCGTGATGACTCCAAGCCATCAGCTGAATTTCCTCCCGGCTCTCTCGTCTTGCTCTATATGCCGTCTACTACTGCCGGCCTATCCAGCAAGCTTCTTTCGAAGTACCACGGCCAATACCGTGTAGTCGAGCGTACCTCTCCCGTCAAGTATGTCGTTGAGCCACTGACGCCTTCAACGGATCTTCGCCGCCGTGTACGCGAAATTGTCCACGTTCAGCGCCTCAAGCCATACTACGATCCTCTTATTTTGTCGTGTCCCTAAGTCGCCAGGTTGGCTCTTTTCGCCGCCGCGGGGGGTGATTGTAACGAGGAAGACTTGCCACCATCGACGAAACGCTAGCAGCGCAGCTACACAGCCGTGAAGTTGGAAGAACAACCAGCGGAGCGTATTACCTCATGCTACCTGCATCATCATCATTGCAAGACTCAAGATCATCATCACCAGTCTGTTGTCTCGAGAGCTGAGCGCGCACGGCAGAACCCCTTCGGACTCAGCTGAGCCTCTCTGCGTTTCAACGCCTTGCTGTCGTCCTGCCAATAAACCTCCCCATAATATATATATATATATATATATATATATATATATATATATATATATATATATATATATATATATATATATATATATATATATATATATATATATATATATATATATAAATCTAGAGAAAGATAAACTCACAAAGCGCGCAGAAATAGTATAAGTAAAGAGTCGGATACACAGCAAGAACAATAACAAACAATGTTTACTTACGTAGCGGAAATGGGACTTGCCTTCATCAGAGTAAAGTTACATGATTATGGTGTCGCAAACATTGAACACATTTCTTATATAGGTTTGCATAAAACTGTAAGAAGGAATGGAAAATGTTTCGCAAATGGAGAGTGTGCATACAGTCAGGCTACGCCTACGTTACAACATCAACCAACCAAAAAAAAAAAAAAAAAAAAAAAGGGGGGGGGGCGGAGCAAGAGAGAGAAAAAGGGGTCGTGTTAACAATGCAGCGTTCAAGGTTGCACCATGACGGGTCAATGTATGCCGCGCGGGTTGCAAGTTCAGACAATGGGGGAAAATGGTCAACCGCGGTTTGTAAAGAAAGGGAAGAGTATACAGCAAGGTATTCAGAGGCTGGGGAGACTGGTTCTAGGGAAAGCGAAGATGGGTGTGCCCCCCGCGGATGAAGAGAATAGATAGGGTGCACAACAGAGCATTTCACAGAAGCTAGCAATCGAACAGGAAATAGGTAGGGTCACAAAAGGTTAAACATGAATAGATCACAAAGAGTTAAACATTCTTAAGTGGTGGTGGGAACGAGGCCTCCTTCTCCCGGACAAATGGCATTGTTGAGCCGCATTAAGCTAACAAAGCTGCTGTATTAGGAGAGTTTCTGCGAATTCTGATGACAAACTCGAGGGTAGGAATAATGAACATAGTTATAAAAATTATGAAGCCGCTAAGTTTATTCGAGGGATAAGCACGTTAATTTTCCGTAACTTTCATTAATTCCAAGTGTGGCTGACCCAAACTTATAAATGAGATAAGATTCCCGAACCTCGCGGTCGTGGTGCGTTTTGAAGGCGGATTCTAAAATCGTTGCTTTAAGATGATCAAATGCATGCCCGGGACTGTTCACATGTCTTGACAGGGGCAAATAAGGGCAGCTTTTTGCATGAGAGCGGTGATTATTGAACCGTATTCGGAAGGGCGTTTCAGTTTGGCCGATATATTGTTGCCTACAAACAGTGCACTCTAGAAGATATACGACATTAGCGGAGTCACAGTTAAAGTTACCTTTTATATTTACGTAGTAGTCTGAAGCCGTGCTGGTGGCGCGCTGTGTAGTGGTCATGTGTGGGCATACTTTACATCGGGGTTTATTGCAGGGCATGCAGCCAGTAGTTGCCGGTCGGTTGATACGAGAGTTAGTAAGAAAGTCCCCTAAATTCTTATTACGCCGGTAGACAACGCGTGGTGGTTCGGGGAATATGCTTTTTAAGCGGTCACTTTGCATTAGGATATTGTGATGTTTTTTTAGCACGGTTGACACTCTTGGAGCGGAGGATGAGTGGGTTAAAACTAAGTTAGTTTGCGGGTTCCCGTTCGGGGCTTCTTTCTTACAGATTTCGTTACGGTCTAATTGGTTGGCTCGCACAATAGCGTCGTCGATAACTTTTTCCGGGTATTTTTTATTCAGGAGGGAGGTCTTGAGTTCTCGACAGTTTGAGTCAAAGTCGGCTTGGTTTGAGCAAATTCTCCTAAATCGGTGGGCTTGGCTGTAAGGTATTGCTGTCTTGCAGTGTCTGACATGGCTACTTCGGAAGTGCAAATACTGCCGCGTGTCTGTCGGTTTTCTATACAGTTTAGTTTGAAGCCGACCTTGGAAGGTTGTAACGGTGACGTCCAGAAAGTTTACACTGTGTTCCGAATAGGAATGAGCAAGGGAAATACTAGGATGGGCTAGATTAAATGCCTCAATGAAGGTGAGGAGTTCCGCCTCACCGTGTTGCCAGATCATGAATATGTCATCAATATACCTTTTATAGTACATTGGCTTTAAATTTTGGGTGTCAAGAAAGTTTGATTCGAGGTGAGCCATAAAGATATTAGCGTAGTTAGGTCCGATTCGAGTTCCCATTGACGTTCCGCTGACTTGCACGTAATGAACTCCGTCGAACTCAAAATTGTTAAGTTCAAGAATAAGCCTAAGGAATGTTTGGCTTATTCTTGAACTTAACAATTTTGAGTTCGACGGAGTTCATTACGTGCAAGTCAGCGGAACGTCAATGGGAACTCGAATCGGACCTAACTACGCTAATATCTTTATGGCTCACCTCGAATCAAACTTTCTTGACACCCAAAATTTAAAGCCAATGTACTATAAAAGGTATATTGATGACATATTCATGATCTGGCAACACGGTGAGGCGGAACTCCTCACCTTCATTGAGGCATTTAATCTAGCCCATCCTAGTATTTCCCTTGCTCATTCCTATTCGGAACACAGTGTAAACTTTCTGGACGTCACCGTTACAACCTTCCAAGGTCGGCTTCAAACTAAACTGTATAGAAAACCGACAGACACGCGGCAGTATTTGCACTTCCGAAGTAGCCATGTCAGACACTGCAAGACAGCAATACCTTACAGCCAAGCCCACCGATTTAGGAGAATTTGCTCAAACCAAGCCGACTTTGACTCAAACTGTCGAGAACTCAAGACCTCCCTCCTGAATAAAAAATACCCGGAAAAAGTTATCGACGACGCTATTGTGCGAGCCAACCAATTAGACCGTAACGAAATCTGTAAGAAAGAAGCCCCGAACGGGAACCCGCAAACTAACTTAGTTTTAACCCACTCATCCTCCGCTCCAAGAGTGTCAACCGTGCTAAAAAAACATCACAATATCCTAATGCAAAGTGACCGCTTAAAAAGCATATTCCCCGAACCACCACGCGTTGTCTACCGGCGTAATAAGAATTTAGGGGACTTTCTTACTAACTCTCGTATCAACCGACCGGCAACTACTGGCTGCATGCCCTGCAATAAACCCCGATGTAAAGTATGCCCACACATGACCACTACACAGCGCGCCACCAGCACGGCTTCAGACTACTACGTAAATATAAAAGGTAACTTTAACTGTGACTCCGCTAATGTCGTATATCTTCTAGAGTGCACTGTTTGTAGGCAACAATATATCGGCCAAACTGAACCGCCCTTCCGAATACGGTTCAATAATCACCGCTCTCATGCAAAAAGCTGCCCTTATTTGCCCCTGTCAAGACATGTGAACAGTCCCGGGCATGCATTTGATCATCTTAAAGCAACGATTTTAGAATCCGCCTTCAAAACGCACCACGACCGCGAGGTTCGGGAATCTTATCTCATTTATAAGTTTGGGTCAGCCACACTTGGAATTAATGAAAGTTACGGAAAATTAACGTGCTTATCCCTCGAATAAACTTAGCGGCTTCATAATTTTTATAACTATGTTCATTATTCCTACCCTCGAGTTTGTCATCAGAATTCGCAGAAACTCTCCTAATACAGCAGCTTTGTTAGCTTAATGCGGCTCAACAATGCCATTTGTCCGGGAGAAGGAGGCCTCGTTCCCACCACCACTTAAGAATGTTTAACTCTTTGTGATCTATTCATGTTTAACCTTTTGTGACCCTACCTATTTCCTGTTCGATTGCTAGCTTCTGTGAAATGCTCTGTTGTGCACCCTATCTATTCTCTTCATCCGCGGGGGGCACACCCATCTTCGCTTTCCCTAGAACCAGTCTCCCCAGCCTCTGAATACCTTGCTGTATACTCTTCCCTTTCTTTACAAACCGCGGTTGACCATTTTCCCCCATTGTCTGAACTTGCAACCCGCGCGGCATACGTTGACCCGTCATGGTGCAACCTTGAACGCTGCATTGTTAACACGACCCCTTTTTCTCTCTCTTGCTCCCCCCCCCCCTTTTTTTTTTTTTTTTTTTGGTTGGTTGATGTTGTAACGTAGGCGTAGCCTGACTGTATGCACACTCTCCATTTGCGAAACATTTTCCATTCCTTCTTACAGTTTTATGCAAACCTATATAAGAAATGTGTTCAATGTTTGCGACACCATAATCATGTAACTTTACTCTGATGAAGGCAAGTCCCATTGCCGCTACGTAAGTAAACATTGTTTGTTATTGTTCTTGCTGTGTATCCGACTCTTTACTTATACTATATATATATATATATATATATATATGGCAAGATAAAAAGTAACACAGAGAACGAAAAAATAAGGTTAGTAGAGAGAGAGACAAACGAGAAAAACGTAGAAAAAAGCAATAAGTTTACTGGCGTTTCGGGAAGAGGACATTCTTTCTTCAGAGCCTTTGAAGAAACGACTCTCAAGAAAGGAAGTCCTCTTCCTAAAATGTCAGTAAACCTATTTCTATTTTCTACGTCTTTCTCGTGTCTCTGTCTCTCTACTAACCTTATATATGTGTACTGTAATGAAGATATCACGGCCGCTTCAATTAATGAATGTGTGCAGTGTACGTCGTACGTCAGACGGTGTATGTGCTTGGATATTGGACAATCCACCACAAGTGGGTGTGTGATTGAATATGTGCTAGGCAGCCCCATCGAGAGCGCTGTGCGCGATACTGGTGCCCGGACCCGAGAGCTCGCTTGGACGCGTTTGGACTGCGCGATAGTAAGGCCTTGCTATACGCCTCGAGCGCGGCCTGTAGGGGCGCCACTGAAATCCCCCTAGCGGCCCGTTTCGGAAGCAGCCGCGGGAGTCGGCGTCCCGCTCCCCAAAGCCGCCGCTGCTTTTGTGGCCCGTTCACGACTGAGATTTACCGTGTGCGGACGTTTGAAATCCATGTTTATGTGGAGCAGTCACTCTGTTCGCAAATTGGGGTGTGTTTACGAGAGTGTAAATGTTTGTGACGCGATCTTAGTGTGGTATATTCGGTCTGTATAAGCGCCCGTTGTGTGTCACAGGCCAGTGTCGCGGAACCGGCATATGCTGGAGCAGATTCTAGTTACACTGACCTGAATTTAATAGCAGTGTCTCCGTAACCACCGCTTCCTCAGATGTTCATGCTACGGCTATACACTACGATTTAAATTGGTTTTGTGCGCTTACATAATCAGCGGAGCACTCATACCTGACATCACGCGAATCACGTTTGCCAATATTATACCTCAGATATTGATCACCAGCATTTACAAGCCAGTTTGTGTCAATTTCGGGAGTATTCAACAAAAGTAAGATGAACAATGCATAATTATACTCGGGGATCAGCACACGACAAAGTCGTCTTGTCATGAGGTGAGCGCCCGCAAACATTCATCTGCTTCTCTGCGAGCAGCGCTTAGATGGGCTTGGAATATAACCCGCGTCAGCGACTAATGCTTCTTCGAAAAATCGTCATATGGCACAGAGTGCCTGCAGAATAAAGCAGAAACTGAAATCAGAGGGCCTTATCACATGCCATACTCTTCCAACGACACCTTTCATCGCTTGTTAAACAGCCTACACTGTATACTTCCAAAAATGCGTCCGCCGTATGATCAGCTGTTCGTTGAAGTAGAAAAACAAGAGGAAAGTGAACGCAAGATTTGTGCGTGTGTGATTACTAAAACGCTCAGTGCTTGATTCGGCTCCGCATTTGTACACGGCGTCCGCCTCCACTACCCCCCTCCACCGATGTCTCGCGAAGTAGCAGTGCATTTCGCGTATAGTTGGTCTAGTGAACCCTACCTGGCTTAAGTTTCAACTAACGTCTTTAGCATGTGAGAAGCTGCATTGTTTTTTTTTATTTCCGTTAGAGAATTGTGTTTCTTAATTCCGCACTTCCACAGCATTTATTTTTCCGTGGTTCAATTAACTTGCCTTGGTGTGTGGGCACATATTTACGACGCACAGGTTTGGAATATACTTAACATTTTCGCATGTTTTATATTCTTATAAAAGGCATAAGTTATTGTCCGCAATTGGGTAATCACATCCCCGAAATATATTTTTCTGCGACGTATATATTCGAAATGAAGCCGCATTCGTTGTCCACGCTGCAAAATGAAGCCAGCCTCTCATTGTGCCAGTATCAGGTCTAAACGAGGCGACAGTAGAATTCATTTGTGCCTGACGTTTTGGAGGCGACAGGGGTGATATGTTGCTACCGTCGCCGACGCCCGGAAGAGCGGCGACGAAGCGCGCAGCACCGCGTCGCCGGGTAGCTCTTGCAGGCGATCGCGTACTCTACGAAGACACAGCTGCTTTTTAAGTGACCTAAACGTACTCTTTGCCTATAGACGTCCCTGTAAGAAGTTTTTTTTCAGGGCGCGGAAAGCCGAAAAGAAGAGAAACAGAACCAAAACACTGCACGCGGCACTATCAGCCACGAAGCGCAAATCCCGCCAACGCCGCGGAGAAGCGGTGGCAGGCGGCGCAGCGATCGCGAAGCTGGAGGCGTATAACGTCCCCCCCCCCAATTAACCCCACTATAACACACACACACACTCACACACACACACACACACACACACACACACACACACACACACACACACACACACACACACACACACACACACACACATATATATATATATATATATATATGTATATATATATATATATATATATATATATATATATATATGTATATATATATATATATATATATATATATATATATATATATATATATATATATATATATATATATATATATATTTATATATATTGTAAGGAGACAGGACGCTTCTCTCAGGCAGGCAGCAGATCGAGCGGTTCCACCTTTACTCGTCGGATCGTGACTCCACAAATCAGACACTCATGATGATGATCATGTACAGATGACGATTATAATGGTTATATACAGGTGAGAGATTGGCCGCAGCGGTGGACGGTGAATAGGCATGGTCTACGACAGTTCCACGAGTCTACGAGTACACGAGTAAGCACTGACATTTCCCGCCCTCGTGGTTGGAAGCGGCCGCCGGGCCGCGGGAATTTAAGATGCACGATGGATAAAACGCTTCATGCGAGAAACGTGCATAATTTCTCTTGCGCGCCTGCGACCGTCTGTGGAGACAGTTGCCGGGGACACTCGATAATTTACCGGAGAAGTTTGCTCGGTGACGATGTAGGGGCCAATATACCGGCGCAAAAACTTCTCGGAGAAGCCAGGTGAGCGGATTGGCCTCCAGAGTAACACCTTATCGCCAGGGCGGAAATGGACGTCGCGGTGAGTGACATCATACTGCGTTTTCCGTTGTTGCTGCGTGGCTTCAGAGTTCAGGCGGGCGAGCTGACGGCAGTGATTGACCCGTGAGATGGATTGGTCGGAAAACGAAGTTGCAGGGGACACCGGAGCAGTGAAGAAAGCAGTGTCCATAACAAAGGAAGGGGAACGGCCAAAAACGAGCAAGAAAGGTGAATAGCCGGTGGTGCGCCGAACAGCCTTATTATAGGCAAATGTTACAAAAGGGAGAACGTGGTCCCAGTTGGTGTGGTCTGGCTTAATATACATTGAGAGCATGTCGGAGAGAGTCCTATGAAATCGTTCGGTAAGGCCGTTAGTCTGCGGGTGGTTTTACTCGTTTTATGAACGGTATTGGCCGCTCGAAGCACTTCGGCAAGAACTTGAGATAAAAAGACCCTGCCTCGGTCGCTCAAAAGCACGCGAGGTGCACCGTGACGCAACACGATGCTTTGTAGAACAAAATCGGCGATTTCTCTGGCGCATCCAGATCTTAGGGGTGATGTCTCGGCGTATCGGGTTAACTGATCAACCGCAGTCACAATCCAGCGGTAGCCGGCTGGTGTGCAAGGAAGCGGTCCGTACAGATCAATGCCCACCGATTCAAAAGGTACTGACGGACAGGGAAGCGGCTGTAGCCGACCGGGTGCAGGTGGCGTACTGCGCTTCCGGTGTTGGCATTTGGCACAAGAGGAAGAATACTTGGCCACGTTTGTGGAGAGTCCGGGCCAAAAGTAGCGACTACGGATGCGGTCGTAGGTTTTCGCGAAACCAAGATGTCCTGCCGTGGCGTCGTCATGAAACGCCTCTAAGATTGCTCTCCGCAGCGGCTGAAGTACAACGGGGACCCACCTGCTGCCTTCAGGGTGATGACTGCAGCGATGGAGGACTCCATCCACAAGCCGGAAATTCCTTAGCTGTCGACGTAGGCGACTGTTGGGAGGTGGTGTGGAGCCTTGCATCCTGTCCATTATTGTGCGACAATAATTGTCGCTTCGCTGGAGTTCCGGCAGGTTAGCTGGATTATCAACCATTGCATGAAGAATAGGTGTGACCGATAGAGTGGCGTGGTTTGCAGGGAAGGTAGAGGCAGACGATTGCGGCAAAGGGCATCGTGAAAGGGCGTCTGCGTCTATGTGCTTCTTTCCCGACTTGTAGGCGACGGTAAAATTATACTGCTGGAAACGGAGAATCCAACGTCCCCGGCGTCCGGAGAGGTTCTTGAGCGTGGATAACCAGCATAACGCGTGGTGGTCCATGACGACTGTAAAATGCCTGCCGTATAAGTAAGGACGGAACTTTTGAATGGCCCACACAACAGCGAGGCACTCCTGCTCTGTAATGGTGTAGTTCTGCTCTGCTGTCGTGAGGGACCGACTAGCATAGGCGACTACTCGCTCCCGCTGATGACAGTCAAGTTGTAGCAAGACTGCTTCGATGCCCTGGCCACTGGCGTCCGTGTGCGGAATGGTTGGCGCAGCATCATCAAAATGGGCAAGCACTGGATTCGATGTTAGGGCGACTTGTAGGGACTGGAAAGCCCGTTCGCACTCCTCATTCCAATCAAAAGCGATGCCAGGGCGCAGGAGGTTGTGCAGGGAAGAAGCAATAGTCGCGAAATTTCGGATGAAGCGGCGAAAATATGATGCTAGCCCGAGGAAGCTGCGGAGGTTTTTCTGTGGTAGTGGACGAGGAAAATTTAGAACGGCGGAAATTTTCTCTGGGTCGGGTTGGATTCCATTTTTGCTGACGACGTGTCCCAATACTTTTATAGATTTGCTGGCGAAAGTGCACTTTTTTGTATACAGCTGCAGCCCTGCATTTGAGAGGCACGTAAGCCCTTCATCTAGACGTTGCAGGTGTTGATGAAACGTAGTTGAAAAAACAACGATGTCGTCCAGATAGAAAAGACAGCTTTCCCACTTGAGGCCATGGAGCACAGTGTCCATCATACGCTCAAATGTAGCCGGAGCATTACACAAACCAAAGGGCATCACGTTGAATTCGTAGAGCCCGTCTGGTGTAGCGAAGGCAGTTTTTTTCTTTGTCCTCTTCGTGCATCGGGATCTGCCAATATCCAGAGCGTTGGTCAAGACTAGAGAAATATTCTGCCCCTTAGAGACTGTCCAACGGGTCATCATTGCGAGGCATCGGGTATACATCCTTACGAGTTATCTTATTTAACGCACGGTAGTCAACGCAGAATCGAACTGAACCATCCTTCTTCTGCACAAGCACAACCGGCGATGACCACGAATTTGATGAGGGGCGTAAGACATCGCGCTTTAGCATGTCGGAAACTTGTTCTTCTATAATTTTTCGTTCGTGCGAAGATATTCGGTACGGGCGACGGCGTACAATGGCTGAGCCGTCGGTTTGAAGCCGATGCGCGGCGACCGACGTACGTTTCAGTGTGCTGGAAGTCACGTCGAAGGATGCGCTGTGCTTCCGCAGAACGGTCAGCAATCGTTCCCTCTGCGCCGCCGTGAGATCTGGGCTAACAGTGGCAGCAATGCCAGGCACATAATCCGAGGGGGCACGATGCCGCGTGAGCGAAGGTGTTCCGGTGTCAGACAAGATCGAAAGAGGCTCGCTGTCGACTACTGAGGCAACGGTCATGCTCTTACGTAGCAATATGGGCTCACTGGTGGTGCTGAGCGCTGCCAGAGCTGCAAATCTCCCCGAAAAGCGAACGAGGCAGGTAGACATGGCGATCCCTCGGGGAATCAAGCGGCTCGCAGGAGAAGCTATCACGTCACCTTCAAAAATGTTGTCCGATGAAACCAGCAGGACTTCTTCGCAACCGGGCGGGAGGACGTGGTCAGCATGCAGAGTCAAAAACTGATGCCGCGAGTTCGCTGCAGCTGTAAACTCTGTATCTGTATTTGAAAAGCTGGATGGCGACAGGATATAACGGCGGAAGCTGAGGACAGAAAGTCCCATCCCAAAATCAGTTCATGAGAGCACTGTGATAGGACCGCAAATCGGATGTGATGACGATCTTTCCCGATGAAGACTCGTGCAGTACAACTTGCGACAGGGCGCATAACATGTCCGTTTGCATTAAATAGCGTAGGGCCCGAGTAACGGGTCTTCACTTTTCGTAGACGAGCACACAGATTAGAATCCATAACAGAAAGGCTGGCTCCGGTGTCAACTAAGGCTTGCACACAAATTCCTTCCACTTCCACAGATAAAACATTTGACGGGCGCTCTGGAGGAGTTTCAGTCAGTCCAAACGATGCAGTGTTCCCTCCACAAACTGCAGCGCCTAGTTTTCCGGTTGGAGGTCAGGGTCACGAGACACGGGGCGAATGGGCGACACAAAACGACGGGGAGGCGTGGGTGAACGACGTCGCGAGTCACGACCACTGCGCCAACGGTCCATTGAATCTTGAGCGGACGGAGAGCGCTGTCCAGGAGAGTAGGCAGGTCTTTGAAGGGTGTAGTTGAAGCGGACGTCATGTTCATAAGGTGCGTAGCCTCTCCGTTCATCTTGCAGACGTCGTCGGCAGAAACGCGCGATATGGCCTCGAATGCCGCAGTAGAAGCAAACCTGGCGTTCGTTGGAACGAACGGCGAACCGTGGCCGCCAGTTTGAATAGGTACTCTGCACGGAACGTCGGGGCGAGATGGCTGCTAACTGGCCGAGCATGGTCGGAGATGGCGGAAGGTCCACTGGCACAACGGGTGGTCGTTGCAGTGCGTCCGCGTAAGAAGCACCGATGGGAGCAACTGGATGAGAGTTGCGAGGACGGCCAGTCATTGAAGCCAACTCTTCTTTGATGACTTCTCGCAAATCAGTTGCTGGCTGGAAGCAGCGGTCACCTTGAGCACAGGAGTTGAGGGAGCTTTGTTGCTGGAGCTCCTCGCGGATGATGCTGCGTATCAAAGCTCGCAACTCTGGCTCTGGCGGAAGACGATCGGGTCCCGTAGTCGGCTGTAGGCGGATCGCGTGAAGTTTGTCAAAGCGCTGACACGCAGCCCTGATGTCGTTTATGCATAATGGATTTTGCAGCGCGAGGGCGTTAAAGGCAAAATCAGCGATTCCCTTAAGGACGTGCTTGACTTTGTCGCCTTCCGACATATCTGGGCTAACGCGACGGCAAAGAGCGAGGACATCCTCGATATACGACGCGTACGTTTCATCGGGATGCTGCATGCCGGATTGAAGTGCCTTCTTTGCTACATCCACGCGAGCGGACGAAACGCCGAAAGCCTTGCGAAGCTATTCGGTGAATGTAACCCAATCAGCCAGCCTGTCCTTGTTATTCAAATACCATGTCTCGGCAACTTTGGTCAGGTGGAATCCGACATTTTTAAGTTTAAAGCCGTCGTCCCACCTGTTAAACTGGCTGACCCTGTTGTATTGTTCCAGCCAGTCTTCGGCGTCGTCACCACGAAGGCCACGGAAGAACGGGGGTTCGCGCTGGTGGCAGGTCACCAGGAATGGCGGTGAGGCAGAAGCGGGTGCATTCGGGGCGCTCTCTCGCTCCATCGGAGGGCTTCGCGCCGACAAAAGGCGGCCGGAACGGAGCTCCAGGGGTGTAGCTGGACTAGGTAGAAACCGGGAGAAAGCGCAACCTCCACCACATGTAAGGAGACAGGACGCTTCTCTCAGGAAGGCAGCAGATCGAGCGGTTCCACCTTTACTCATCGGATCGTGACTCCACAACTCAGACACTCATGATGATGATCATGTACAGATGATGATTATAACGGTTATGTACAGGTGAGAGATTGGCCACAGCGGTGGACGGTGAATAGGCATGGTCTACGACAGTTCCACGAGTCTACGAGTGTACGAGTAAGCGCTCACAATATATATACATATATATAAATATATATATATATATTTATATAAATATATATATATATATATATATATATATATATATATATATATATATATATATATTATATATATATATATATATATATATATATATATATATAAGGTTGCAGTCGTCATTGCCAGTGCTATTGGGCTTTTTCCAAAATATTGAATAGGGTCGGGTGACGTGTGTTTGTCACGTTTCTTTGATACATTGATAAATAGGCGAAAATATAGGTCGAGAAAAAATCCGCCGTTTTTTCCGGGAGCGGGACTCAAGCCCACATCTCCGCATAGCCAGTGGGGTGCGTTCGCCATTACGCTATCCCTTAAAGGCTTCTCTTTCGACTTTACCGCGGGGGTTTATATTTGCAAGTGGTCGGAGGCCGGTCAAATAGCAGTGCCCCTCGACCACCGCGGAGACGTAGAACGTCTTCTTTCCCAGCGGCCGCTACGTAGAGCGCGGTCGGTGGTCGGGGTTAGCAATTGGCATATCCGAACTCCTGGAGCCAGTGCCTCGTAATGCATGTAGCAGAACAGAAAGATACGAGACGAGGGACACCGTAAAGATACATATCAAGGTTGCAGTTGTCATTGTCAATGCTACTCGGCCTTTTCCGAAATATTTAATAGGGCCGAATGACGTGCGTTTGTCAAGTTTCTTTGATACATTGATAAATAAGCGAAAATATAAGTCGAGAAAAAATCGCTGCTTTTTTCCGGGAGCGGGAATCGAACCCACATCTCAGCATAACCGTTGCGGTGCGTTCGCCATTACGCTATCTCGTACTGGCGTCTCTCTCGACTTTACCTCGGGGGTTTATATTTACATGTGCTCTGAGGCCGGTCAACTAGCGCAGCCCCTCGACCACCGCGGGAGACGTAGAACGTCTTCTTTCCAAGCGGCCACCACGTATATCGTGGTCGGAGGTCGGGGTTAGCAATTGGCATATCCTAACTGCTGGAGCCAGTGCCTCGTAATGCATGTAGCTGAACAGAAAGATACGGGACGAGTATACATTTTCGCTTATATACTCGACTTAGGTTTATTATATACTTTTTTTTCTTATATACTATTATATTCTTATTACTATTATATAATTTATAATATTTTTTTATTAATAATAATATTATTGAAATATTATACATTACCTATATATTATTGTATTATGTAATGATATTTTTTATATACTTATTATTTATTATTATTATACTTCGCTTGTATTTTCGCTCAATTATCAATGTATCAAAGAAACGTGACAAACACACGTCATTCGACCTATTAACTATTGCTGAAAAAGCCGAATAGCACTGGCAATGACGACTGCAACCTTGATATGTAGCTTTACGGCGTCCCTCATCCCGTATACTTCTGTCCGGCTGTATATATATATATATATATATATATATATATATATATATATATATATATATATATATAAATATATATTTATTGTGAGCAGTTAGTCGTGCGCCAGCCCTTTGGGACATTGACCGCTACCACAGTTACCTAGTTGCCACTATCCCATAGCTCATCTTCCTCTGATAGTCATCCTCATCATCATCTTCCATCTCGGGGCTCATGTCCGCCTCTTCGCCGCCAGCTGAGTGTGTGTTCCGCGAGGGCTGCTACGCCTAATAAACGTCCTGCACCGGCTGTCCTTCAAGGCCCTTACAAGTGGTGGAGGTCTACCTCGATCCCAGTACCTCTACGTCTGCCCACTGCACCCCTCGAGCTCTGTTCCGGACGCCGTTTACCACCAAAGGCTATGTAGCATGAAGCCGCGAGGCAAACCCCTGGCGCCACCACTGCTGCGGCTCCGATATTTACGATCACCAGCCACCAGCGCGACCCACCATTTTTCGCCGGGCTCCGCGGTGCGGACGTGGATGACTGGTTGGACCAGTTCACGAGGGTGAGTGCATTTAACCGATGGGACGACTCCTTCAAGCTCTCACATCGTCGGTTTCTACCTGACAAAGGTTGCAAAAACTTGGTTCCTAACCGAGGGCAGCCGTATCACTGATTGGACCTACTTTAGGAAGAGATTCGGAAGATTTTCGGGACTGCAAGCACCCGTTCGGACATTGAAAAAAAGGAAGCTAGCTTCCCGTGTTCAACACCCTGAAGAGACGTACGCCTCATATATTGAGGATGTCCTTTCTCTCTGTTGCCGAGTGGATGCTGCGATGCCAGAAGCCGACAAAGTTCGCCACCTCCTGAAGGGCATCGCTCCTTTCGCATTCAACGCTCTTGCAGTCCAAAATCCTGTGAGCGTCAGCGATGTGCGAACAACGTGCCAACGCTTGGACGAGCTACACTCTATTCGTCTGCACCAGGACGCTGGAGCCAATGAGCTTTCGGGAGACGTGGATTTGCGCGCCCTCATACGCAGTATCATGCGTGAAGAGCTGCAGCTGCGTGACCCACCTGCTTCCTCACGGGATAGCATTCGCTCGGACGCCCCTCATTTGCGCGACCTTATAAAACAGGAGTTGGCCCCCATGCCGGGTATCGTCCCAACGATGCCTTCGGTTCCAGTCCCAACCATGCCGTCAAATTCGGCGATCGCGGTGAAACCATCCTTACCAATGGAAGTCCCGCCGGCTCATGGACACTTGAGTGCCATCTCATCGGCAGCCCCCTTCCAGACTTACTACAATGGCGTCCGACCTGTCCGCCGGGCTTTTTCGAATGATCGACCTGTCTGCTATTATTGCGGAATCCACGGACACATCTCCAGTTTCTGTCGACGAAGTCAGCAAGATGAGAGGCGAGGATATGCACCTTTTGAACGTGACATCCGCTTTGCCTACGGCGCTCCGCGAAACCAGTAGGTCTCTCCAACGCGATGGTACACGCCGCCTCCGGCCCCAGTTGATACGCCTTACAACGAGCATTCGTCACCCCGCCGCCGATTACCCTCGCCATACCGTCGCTGTGTCTCGCCCCTACGACCCGCGTCCGACCCCACGAACTACCAATCGGAAAACTAGCGCCTGCAGTTTTTGGAGCGGAAACTGCGTTAGTCGAAAAGTCAAGAACTCCTCCAACAAGACCGTCGAATACATTACATGTGAACGTTGAAGGTTGTGATGTTGATGCCCTCGTGTACACCGGAGCCAGCATATCCGTCATTAGCGAAAATTTGTGTTCACGGCTCCGAAAAGTACGAACCCCGTACACTGCCCCTCATTGTGTGGTTCCAATGAAGTTGTGCTAGAGCCTTCTGGATTCTGTACAGTGCGCGTTTTCATTGAGGGAATTCGACACCACATCCTGTGCGCGGTCTTGTCTTGCTGCTCCCACTAACTCCTTCTAGGGTGGGATTTCCTCTCGTCGGAGTCTGCTGCCATCTCCTGTCATCGCCCCTACCAGGCATACGGACAGCAACCCCGGTGTTCCGCAGTGTCGCGTGGTGGCGAGTGCAGATTTTGTTCTTAGGCCTGGCTGTGAGACAGGAATTTCGATTTGTGGTAGCCATTCCCGCGAGAGAGACGTGCTCCCAATTCCCAGCGCTGGTTTTCTCACAAGAGGAATCGTTGTCGCAACTTGTCTTGTACGTTTCTCGCATGGGCCTGCGTTGCTATTCGCCACGAACACTACACCGGAAACGATCCTCCTACGTCATGGCACCACGATCGCTACCGCTGCGGATTCCGAAGCCGCCTCTGTTCTTCCGCTTTGTTCTGTTTCCTCCACTTCCCAATCTCGCACTATGCCTCCCCACCCTGACCTTGCCGCGAGAATCAGCTCTGACCTCTCCCCACCGCAAACCGACTGCTTGCTGAATCTCCTGCACCGGCACAACGCTTTATTTGACTCTCAATGCCCTACACTTGGTCAGACATCCGTGGCAACGCATCCGTGGCAACAGTGAAACTTCTGAATTCACCAGTGAGTGACTAAAACTGGCTGTGCCGACGTATACGTATCTCCACCCTTGCGGCGAAGTAGCGTAAATGTGAGCAGCCTCGCAAAGAAATGAGCAGCCTCGCAAAGCAGCCTCGCAAAGCGAAGTGACAACACCGCTTTGAAAGACTGATAAGCAGACCGGAGAGAGAGGGGGAGATAGCTTCGTAAAAGGAACAATCTTGTATCCAGCGGGCGAGAAAAGCGGGTGTTCAGCCATCGCCATAGGGTTCCGTCGTGTTGTTTTCGTTTTCGTTGGCGGCTCGACAGGAACTTCAAATTCAAGGACTGCCAGACACTTCTACCCTGAACTGTGACTTCTCGCGGCTGGCACGTTGGCGTTCTGCTGCCGCGTGGGGCCGTCGAAGGAAAAACTCCCACTCATGAGCTGGAGTCTTACGTGCTTGTATCCCACTGCAGGGCAGTATGCCGCTCTCATTAATGTCTAATTATCCTCGTTCTGTGCTAACTGCGACCAATTTATCCCTAAAAATTCTCGATCTCATCCGCCCATATACTTTTCTGCCGCCCCCTGCCACGCCTGCCCTATCTTGGGATCCTTTCTGTTACCCTGAAAAAACAACAGTTATCTTGCCTTCGCATTACACGCCCTGCGCACGTCCATTTCTTCTTCTTAATTTCTTCTTATATGTCCTCAACACGTGTTTGTTCCCTAACCCACTTCGCTCGGTTCTTGTCCCTTAGTGTTACACATATCATCTTTCGCTGCATGGCGCACTGAGTCATCCTCAATTCAAGTTGAACCATCTTAGTTAGCCTCCAAGTATCTGCCCTGTAAGTGAGTACCGGTAAGATGCAGCTGTCTTGCACTTTCTTATATATATATATATATATATATATATATATATATATATATATATAGCGAATCAGAAATGGGAAATGAGGGTCTCGGTGAATTAAGACAGAATAAGGGTTGACAGTCAAGCAAACCTCGGAAAGCAAAGAGGTAATGCGGCGTGTTAAAGAAGCAGATGAATTTTTTGATTCGGAAAAAAAGGGCTGAAAAAATGCCCCCGGGTGGGATCCGCAGCCATGACCTCCAGACCACCCATCTGGTCCGGAGACCACTACGCTACAGGCGGGGCCGTTTCCCCGCCATTTTCTTGGGTAGTTATGTTCAGGTAATTCTTGTTTTGTGCACTTGGGGGTGGTTACCAGTGCCACTCGCACTACTCGGGCTTGAGGGGGCCTTCTTTTCAACCCCCGTGCCGTGACACGAGTGTCTACGACATCTTTAGAGTGGTCGACCAGCTTTGAACCCTCTTAAGGTACGCATTCTCACGGAGTGTGCAGTAGAAGTCGGGGGCACTATGGTTAGACAGGATACTGGTAAACTTTCACAGGAGACGAAAGATCTAATCAGGAAACGGCAAACCATGAGAATCTCTACCGCAGCTGACGGAATAGAACTAGCAGAGCTCTCGAAGTTAATCAATAAGCGCAAGGCAGCTGACATACGGAAGTTTATTATGGAGAGGATCGGATACGCTCTAAAGAACGGAGGTAGCCTGAAAGCAGTAAAGAGACGTCTTGGCGTGGGGAAAAATCAGATGTATGCACTTAAGGATAAGCAAGGCAATGTCATCACAAATAGGGATAAAATAGTCACAGTGGCCGAGGAGTTCTATAGGGATCTGTACAGTAGCCGGGACATACAGAATAATGCCGAACGAGACAGTAGTTCAGAGGAGATAGACATCCCACCAGTAACGACCGAAGAAGTAAGGAAGGCTTTGAAATAAATGAAAGGGGGCAAAGCATCTGGTGAGGATCAGATAACAGCAGACCTCTTGAAGGATGGCGGAGAACTTGTACTTGAAAAACTGGGAAACCTGTTTAGGCAATGCCTAATGACCGCAATGGTACCAGAATCTTGGAAGAACGCGAACATCATCCTAATGAAAAAGTGTGTTGGTGCGGGCTTGTTGGTACATAACTGAATATGGAAAAACAGCGCTAAAACGGGACAAAGAACGTGACAAGACTGGGCGCTGACTAACAACAACGAGTTTTATTTCGCCGTGGCGGAATATATACCCTCGGAAAACACGAAAAGAAAAGAGAAAGGGAGACAAACATCAACTGATATACAAGGCGCATGTGCGAGAAAAACTTTCATTGGTCAAGGTATCTGTGTTCTTTTTCCAACAATTCAATGGATGCCTTACTGACGAACGAATCACCCCGCTTGTGGATGACATGTGCTTCGTAGATTTCTCTGGCACTTTTTCCTTTATACTTTTTTAGCACACGTGTCTGCTCGAAAAGAGGAGTACATTTACGATCTGCGCACTCCGCACAATGGAGAGCCAAATTACTGCCAGTTTTATTTTTCACTGTGTTCGCGTGTTCTCGCAGCCTATCGTTCAGACACCGCCCTGTTTGGCCCGTGTACGTTTTACCACAGGACAACGGAATGTCATAGACCACACCAGACGAGCATTCAACGAAACGCTGGGCGTGGTTCTTCAAGCAGACCTTAGTGCCAGTTCCTTCCCCGTTTACTCTGGCGCACAACCCACTTAGTTTGTTTGGTGCACTAAACACAGCGGTCACTCCGGCTCGTGCTGCAGCCTTTTTTTAGCCGGTGGGAAACACCTTGAACGTAGGGGATCACTGTCAACTTCTTCCGGTCGATCTCTTGGCGTTCTTTTGCAGGGTTTTGGTTGCGTATTTCCTTCAGGAGGGTCTCACATACATTGAACAACAAATGTTCAGGGAAACCAGCCCTCGTCAACCTCTCAGCTTGCGCGGAAAAGCTGACCCCCATTTGATGAGAGCACGACCTAATGAGGGCGTTCCTGAGTGCCGAGGTGGCAATGCCTCTTTTTACGATTTTTGAGTGGGCCGACGTGAAGGGCAATAGATTCTTCTTCGAGCGGGGACAATATTTCCAGCAGACGTGGTCCGGATGCAGGGTCAATTCTACGTCCAGAAACCTGAGGCGATCATGACAGGGTTCCTCCGTCGTCAACGTGAAGCCCTCAAGCGTTGAAGAAAACATTCTCACAATGCTCTTGACTTGTTGCTGGCTGTCCAAAGATGAAGTACACTTGAAAATCACCAAAAAATCATCAGCATAGCGGAAGACCCGCTCAACTTGACTACTTGCGAGGTTCGCCTCAAGCCTCCTGTCATAACGCGCTAGTAAAAGGTCACTGAGCAACGGAGCAAGGCAAGCGCCAATGCAGACGCCTTTGCTCTGGACATAGTAGTCTCCTTGAAAAGCCATAACAGACGACTCCAGGTAGAACCTCAGGAGTTGCAGAAACTTTCCTATGGTCGTCCCCGTGGCGTTCTGGAACCGAACACCTCCATATCCATCTATGCCTTCTTCCAGAACATCTATGAGCGCGTCATGCGGCAACGAAAAATACAAGTCCTTGACGTCGATAGAAAAAGCACTCACTTCTGTAGGACTCCGATCTTGCAGGTACTCAGACACTTCCGCTGGACTTCGAACAAGGAAAGGGTCCTCGATAATGAGCAAGGACAAGGAAGTCTGCAAGAATCGTCCGATGTGACGCTGCCATGTTCCACGCTCGGTGATTATTAGTCGAAAGGGGACGCCTTCCTTATGCGTTTTGGCCGAAAAAAACGGTTGCAAGCATAGTCTGTCAGCATTCTTGACGGACCCCGCAAGTTTTGTAAGGCCTGCTTCCTCACATATCTTCACGGCTTGAATCCTGATATTCTTCGGTGCATGTTCCGCAGGGCGGAAGTGAGCCATTACTGCTTGACCCGGTTTTTCATTGTACGTGCCTGTTGATGCAACCACGAAGCCGCCCTCTTTGTCTGACAACATCAATTTCTGTTCAGCCTGTCGTAGAGTGGTAGCGACCTGCGCTAACGTTGTGCCATGTGCCTTACTTGTTCTTTTCGGGAGGCTGTCCACAGCCTCAAGAATGCATCTGCTTGCCTCTTGTGGAGGTGCTTTGTAAGCAATGGTCCTAACCAGAGACAACAGCTCGGTTTTATCCAACCTTGGAGGCTACCACTCTACGACAGGCTGAACAGAAATTGATGTTGTCAGACAAAGAGGGCGGCTTCGTGGTTGCATCAACAGGCACGTACAATGAAAAAGCGGGTCAAGCAGTAATGGCTCACTTCCGCCCTGCGGAACATGCACCGGAGAATATCAGGATTCAAGCCGTGAAGATATCTGAGGAAGCCGGCCTTACAAAACTTGCGGGGTCCGTCAAGAATGCTGACAGACTATGCTTGCAACCGTTTTTTTCGGCCAAAACGCATAAGGAAGGCGTCCCCTTTCGACTAATAATCACCGAGCGTGGAACATGGCAGTGTCACATCGGACGATTCTTGCAGACTTCCTTGTCCTTACTCACTATCGAGGACCCTTTCCTTGCTCGAAGTCCAGCGGAAGTGTCTGAGTACCTGCAAGATCGGAGTCCTACAGAAGTGAGTGCTTTTTCTATCGACGTCAAGGACTTGTATTTTTCGTTGCCGCATGACGCGCTCATAGATGTTGTGGAAGAAGGCATAGATGGATATGGAGGTGTTCGGTTCCAGAACGCCACGGGGACGACCATAGGAAAGTTTCTGCAACTCCTGAGGTTCTACCTGGAGTCGTCTGTTATGGCTTTTCAAGGAGACTACTATGTCCAGAGCAAAGGCGTCTGCATTGGCGCTTGCCTTGCTCCGTTGCTCAGTGACCTTTTACTAGCGCGTTATGACAGGAGGCTTGAGGCGAACCTCGCAAGTAGTCAAGTTGAGCGGGTCTTCCGCTATGTTTGTGATTTTTTGGTGATTTTCAAGTGTACTTCATCTTTGGACAGCCAGCAACAAGTCCAGAGCATTGTGAGAATGTTTTCTTCAACGCTTGAGGGCTTCACGTTGACGACGGAGGAACCCTGTCATGATCGCCTCAGGTTTCTGGACGTAGAATTGACCCTGCATCCGGACCACGTCTGCTGGAAATATTGTCCCCGCTCTTAGAAGAATCTATTGCCCTTCACGTCGGCCCACTCAAAAATCGTAAAAAGAGGCATTGCCACCTCGGCACTCAGGAACGCCCTCATTAGGTCGTGCTCTCATCAAATGGGGGTCAGCTTTTCCGCGCAAGCTGAGAGGTTGACGAGGGCTGGTTTCCCTGAACATTTGTTGTTCAATGTATGTGAGACCCTCCTGAAGGAAATACGCAACCAAAACCCTGCAAAAGAACGCCAAGAGATCGACCGGAAGAAGTTGACAGTGATCCCCTACGTTCACGGTGTTTCCCACCGGCTAAAAAAGGCTGCAGCACGAGCCGGAGTGACCGCTGTGTTTAGTGCACCAAACAAACTAAGTGGGTTGTGCGCCAGAGTAAACGGGGAAGGAACTGGCACTAAGGTCTGCTTGAAGAACCACGCCCAGCGTTTCGTTGAATGCTCGTCTGGTGTGGTCTATGACATTCCGTTGTCCTGTGGTAAATCGTACACGGGCCAAACAGGGCGGTGCCTGAACGATAGGCTGCGAGAACACGCGAACACAGTGAAAAATAAAACTGGCAGTAATTTGGCTCTCCATTGTGCGGAGTGCGCAGATCGTAAATGTACTCCTCTTTTCGAGCAGACACGTGTGCTAAAAAAGTATAAAGGAAAAAGTGCCAGAGAAATCTACGAAGCACATGTCATCCACAAGCGGGGTGATTCGTCCGTCAGTAAGGCATCCATTGAATTGTTGGAAAAAGAACACAGATATCTTGACCAATGAAAGTTTTTCTCGCACATGCGCCTTGTATATCAGTTGATGTTTGTCTCCCTTTCTCTTTTCTTTTCGTGTTTTCCGAGGGTATATATTCCGCCACGGCGAAATAAAACTCGTTGTTGTTAGTCAGCGCCCAGTCTTGTCACGTTCTTTGTCCCGTTTTAGCGCTGTTTTTCCATATTCAATCATCCTAATCCATAAGAAAGGTGACATAAAGGACTTGAAAAACTACAGGCCGATCAGCTTACTGTCAGTCGTCTACAAGGTATTTACCAAGGTAATCGCTAACCGAATCTCTGCAACCTTAGATTTCCGTCAACCTAGAGAACAAGCAGGGTTCCGTAAAGGTTATTCAACAATGGACCATATTCACACGATCAATCAGGTGATAGAGAAGTGCGCTGAGTATACTCAACCCCTATATATAGCCTTCATAGATTATGAGAAAGCATTTGACTCGGTCAAAACCCTAGCAGTCATTCCGGCATTACGGAACCTGAAGGCAGATGAGCATTAAGTAAGAATACTAGAGGATATCTATAATGGGTCTACAGCTACCATCAACCTCCATAAGGAGAGCAGTAAAATACCTATAAGGAAGGGTGTCAGACAAGGAGACACAATCTCTCCAATGTTATTCACAGCATGCTTACAAGAAGTATTCAGAACGTTGGATTGGGAACATGTGGGAGTAAGGGTTAATGGAGAATACCTCAGTAACCTCAGATTTGCTGATGACGTTGCCTTGCTAAGTAACTCGGGGGACGAATTGCAAAGCATGCTTTCCGCACTGGGCGAACAGAGTAGAACCGTGGGCCGGAAAATTAATATGCAGAAAACTAAAGTAATGATCAATAACCTCGGGACAGCACAGCAGTTTGAGATAGATGGTGAGGCAGTGGAAGTGGTAAGCGAATATATATACTTAGGCCAAGTTGTGACCCCAGATCCCAACCATGAGGCAGAGATAATTAGAAGGATCAGAATGGGGTGGGGTGCATATGGCAGACATTATCAGATAATGAATAGCAGCCTACCATTGTCGTTGAAGAAGAAAGTGTATGACAGCTGCATCTTACCGGTACTCACCTACGGGGCAGAAACTTGGAGGCTCACTAAGAGGGTTCAACTTAAATTGAGAACGACTCAGCGGGCAATGGAGCGGAAAATGATAGGTGTAACATTAAGGGACAAGAAGAGAGCGGAGTGGGTCAGGGAGCAAACTGGTGTTAAAGACATATTAGTAGAAACTAAGAAGAAATGGACTTGGGCAGGGCATGTAATGCGAAGGCAAGATAACCGCTGGTCATTAAGGGTAACCGAGTGGATCCCTAGAGAAGGCAAGCGCTGCAGGGGGCGGCAGAGAGTTAGATGGGCAGATGAGATCAAGAAGTTTGCGGGGATAAATTGGTATCAGTTGGCCCAGGACCGAGGTAATTGGAGAATAATGGGAGAGGCCTTTGCCCTGCAGTGGGCGTAGACAGGCTGGTGATGATGATGATGAAGGTACCTTTGACACCAAGACTGCTAGAACAGAGGCCCTCGTTATGCATGTAGCGAATTAGAAACGGGAAATGAAGGGCTCGGGGAATTATCACAGAATAAGGGTTGGCAGTCAAGAAAACCTCGGAAAGCAAAGGAGTAATGCCGTATATTATAGAAGCAGAGGAAGAATTTTTGAGTCAGGAAGTGGTTAAAAAATTCCCGCCGGGTGGGGTCCAAACCCACGACCTCCAGAACACGGGTGTGTTGCGATGACCACTCGTTATTGGCGGGGTTGTTCTCCACCACTGTCTTGAATATTTAGGTTCTGGTATTTTTTGTTTCCTGCACATGATGATGATGATGACGATTAGTGGCTTTCCCTTTGAATCGGGGCGTCGGTTGTCAGCAATCTACTTGCCTGTTTTATTACGTTTACATGCCCTACTCCCAGGTTAACCTATAGATTTGCTTCCTCCCTCCCATTTCTCTCTCTTTTCTGTTTTAAACTCCTCGCCCCCACCCCCCTTTTTTCTCCCCTCGCTGTTCTAAATTCTCGTCCGCATGATTACTCAACCTGCGTACCCATCCCTTCCCTGCTTTTCCTCCACCACCACTCCAGTCGCCTCTTCGTCACCTCTATGGCCTTGAATTTGAGGTTCCCCCTCGCCCCAAATCCCAAAGCCTCCGCCAGCGTCGTTTCCCCCTCACCCCACGGTGGCCGTATCTCTGTGCAGCTCCTGACAATATGTTCTATAGTTTCTCGATCACTGCCGCAGCATGCACACGTTTCATCCTGCTGCCTGTAGCTACCCGTGTATGCCCGGGTTCTCAGGCACCCTGCCCGTGCCTCGAAGAGCAACGCACTGCCTCTCGTATTGCCATAGAATCCCTCCTTCTTAATTTCCCGTTTCTCTGTCCTATAAGTCTCCAGGGTTTTTTTCGCTTCCATTCTCTCTGCCCATTCGTCGTCTCTGCTGCCTTTACCTGCTTTTTAACTGTTGTGTAAACCCCGCTTTCCCCTACAGACCTTCCGTACCGCTTGGTCAGCTGTCTGGTCCTCCGTCTCCACCGCGTGTCCACGCTCCTCAAATACAGGTACTTAAACACCCTCGCGGCCCATTTTTCGTCCTCCATGTCACGAAGTCGCTCCTCAAACTTTATCTTGCTCTGCGCCTCCCTCGCCTCGAAAGACGACCAGCCCATATCCCCTTGTACCGCTTCATTTGTAGTTTTACTGTGGGCCCCTAGGGCCAATCTGCCTACCGCCCTCTGATTTACTTCCAGGCCCGCTTGGGTCTCTGACTTCATGCACAGAACCGAATTAGCGAAAGTTAATCCTGGTACCATGACCCCTTTCCAGACTCCCCTTACCACCTCGTATTTGCTGTATCCCCAGAGGGCTCTATGCTTCATTATAGCCGCGTTCCGTCTTCCTTTCGTCTTAAAGTGAGCCTCATGCGCCTGCGTGTAATCTTCGCTGTTGTTCAGCCATACTCCTAAATATTTATACTCTTTCACCAATGGTATTTCTACTTGCTGCACTGATACTGTTTTGTGCTCCTCGCCGTCATTAAAGACCATGATCCCCGATTTTTCTCTGCTAAAGGATAGCCCTAGGTGCGTCGCTTCTTCACCGCATATATCCATCAAGCCCTGCATACTTATCCGGTTGTCCGCCATCAACAATATGTCGTCTGCATACATTAGTCCCGGAACCCGTTGTTCCACCACCTGCCCGTTTTTCATGTAGGATAAGTCGAACCCCATCGTGCTGACTTCTAGCTTCCTTTCTAACCCCGTCATGTAGATCATGAACAGCAGCGGAGTGAGAGGACATCCTAGTTTCAGACCCTTGTAGGTGTATACAGGCCTATTGTATGTTACCCCCTCCCACACTCTTTGCACTTGGTTCTCCCGGTATAGCTCCCTGAGTAAGCTAATGAATTCTGCCCCAACTCCATCGTCCTCCAGGATACTCCAAAGCCGCTCCCTGTCTACATTATCATAAGCCGCTTTAATGTCCAGAAAGGCTAACCACAAAGGTCGTTTTGCATTTTCGCCACCTCTATGCATTGGCTTACCACGAATAAGTTGTCGTCTAGTCTTCTGTCCTTTCGAAACCCATTTTGAAGCTCCCCTAATATCCTATTTTCTTCCACCCACTGCTCTAGTTTGAACTTCACTGCCTGCATTGCTAACCTGTATAGCACTGACGTGAAGGTTACTGGCCTATACGAGCTTGGGTTTGTCCTGACTCCTTTGCCCTTGTACACTAAGTTCATCCTGCTCATTTGCCAAGCGGCTGGTATTGCCTTTTCTTCTATCCTTGTTCTGATGGCTTGCAGTAGCTTTCCCTTGCTCTTTGGCCCTAACTGGTTAATCAACTCCATCGGTATCCCATCCGTGCCTGCCGCGGTATTCTTGGGGACCTTTTCCTCTGCTCTTTTCCATTTCAGCTTGTCCCCATCTATCTCCAGACCTTTCGGCCTACACGCCGCGACATCTCTGTGTCGCTGCGGGGCCTCTTCATCCACCTTACCGAACTTCTCCGTGATGATTTTGTGCAGGTCTGCTAATGCTTCCTCTCCCTTGAGCATCTGTCCCTGCTCGTGTTCTATAGTACCGCCTTCTGTGGGACTCGTACGTTTCCCTAATGCCTGCACATGGTTCCAAAACCTTCTCGGCGCGTCTCTACCCCTTCCTCGTATTTGCGTTACCCATCGCTCGCTGTCCCCCTTTATTTTCGCCTGCAATAATTGCTGCACTTCCTGTTTCATTTGCTTATACTGCTCCCATTTTAGGTCCACCTCTTCCTGATGTCTCCCCATCCTCTTCACCTGCCTGTGCTCTCTAGACGCCTGTTTACGCCTCTCTATCGCCGCCTTTATTTCTTTGTTCCACCAGCTTTTGGGTGTTTTTTTTTCTCTCCATCGGTTGGCACCCTCTGCCTTGACTATTTTTTCCTGCATAGTCTTGATGAGCCTGTCATATTCCCACTCTTCTCCAGGATTTATTTCTATGTCAGCCTCAATGCTTTTGGCTATATCCGCAATTTCTTTGCTGTTTAACTTTGTGCGCTGCTCCGGTCGACCCGTTTTTTCGCCCCCCAGTTTCCCAAAACTCAGGTTTATGCGCTTGTGGTCACTGCCCAGACTGTGGCCCCCTTCCTCATCTATCGTCATGCCATCCAACCATTCATAAAGTCCCTCTGAAATAAGGCAGTAGTCAATACTCGACTGTCTCCTACCACACTCCCACGTTATTTGAACCTCGCATTTTTGTTCCCTATTTACTATGATCAGCTTTTGGTACTCACACATATCTAGCCTTAGATTTCCGTTGAAGTCGGTGTACCCGTCTAGATCTTCAATGTGGGCGTTCATGTCCCCTACCAATACTACCTCCCCAGAACGCTTCAAATCTTCGATGTCCTTTTTCAAACACACCACCAGTTTTTCGTTTTGTTCTTTGCTATCCTTACCCGTCCACAGGTAAGACACCCCTAAAGCCATCTCTCTACCCTCCACTATCCCTTTAATCCACACATGTTCTTTACAGTCTTCTTTCACTCTCTTCCAATTAGTTCCCTGCCGTACCAGCATACCTACTCCTCCGCCTTTTCTCAATCCAGCCGTCCTGTTACAACCTTCCCATACATACTCTCCGATTACCGGAGGTTCCTCCAAGTCCCGCAGGTGCGTCTCGGTCACAGCGTATACCTGGATATCTTCCCCTTCTAGCTGCTTAGTAATCTCCATCCACTTCTCTCTTTTCCTGCCACCCTGCATATTTATGTACGCGATATTCAGTTTTCCCCCTCCCTTCTTTACACGCCGTCGTCGTCCCTTTCGTTTGTCTGCACCGATCTGCACCGGCCCCGCTATCTCCCTTTGCTCCTTGCATTTGTCTACGCCATCTTCGCAAAGGCCTGTGAGCCCCCTAGAAAAGCCACAGTTCGCGCCGCATGTCGTCTTCCGATGGCTGCTCCCACCTGCCCGCTGAAATGCACTCCGTCACGCTGGAACGCCCTTTTCCGGCCCATCCATCGGACATCCCTGTTGATGTTTACGAAAGCGAAACTCAGCTCCTTGCCCAGCTCCCGTATGTCTCGGTTTACCGCCACAACTTCCCTTTCCACATGTACCCCTCTCCCAATTATCTCTGGTACTGTGCTCACGACGACCTGCACATGTGGGCACAGCTCCCGAAGTTCCTTCACCCCCTTTTCTAGCTGCTTCCGCACTCCCGCACCCCTTCCCTGCAGAACGTCATTGGTTCCTCCTGCGATAATCACTAGGTTCTGCCCCTGCATATTTTCCCACATTTTATCCTTTGCTTTTTCTAACACTACCCTGACCGTCTGCCCCGGGAACACGCCAACCTGCACTCTCTCGTCCTCTCTCACCCGGCCTCTAATCTCCATTTCTGAGTACCGCATGTTGGAGTCCTCCGCCACTATCACCATGCGCCTTTCTTCCTTTTCCTGGCTGCCCCCCGGCTCGGCCACCTGCTCCCGCACCGGCTGAGTCAGCGCCAGTCCGGGATCGTCTTCCGGCGTGGCGTCATTGTCCTCCTCCTTTCCCTTCTCGGGATCAAGCACTGCCGACACATCTGCCTGGTGACCTGCTTCATCCTTTGTTGGGATGACACCCTTCGTCGCCATTTTGAACTCCATTTGCGCCAACCTCACTTCGAGTGCCTTCCTCTGCTCTTTTTCATCCTTCAACTCCTCCTGTAGCTCGCCTACCTGAACTCTGAGCTGCTCCTTTTCTTCCTCGAGCCGGTCGAGGCGCGACGCTAGCACACACACTCTGCACATGAAGTCCTGTCCTTCCGCGTCCTCGACCGACTCGAATCTCGTCTCCTCGAGCAGGTATTCGTGCTCGCACCCCGTGCACATCACACCCGGCTTCTTCCTCTGAGGCATGGTACTGTCCGTCCAAGGCGTGCCCAACTCTGGTTACTTCAGTGCCGCGTTCTCGCGCGCTCCCTTCCAATCTAAAAGTAAGCCACAACGTGCGATTCTCTCCTACAGCATCAATTCTTCTTTCACGAATTACCAACGCTTACAAACCGCCACGTGCAACAACCGCGCGACACCTCTGGTTCGGTCACTTCCCTACGCTAACTTCCGCCCCTTTCAACTAGTCTAACCTACTTCTCTCTCTAAAACATGGTCACTCTAAAAAAGCAATAATAAATTTGAAACACTTATCCGTTTTCGTCGTCGATGCCTCCGCCGCGCTCAGTACGTCCGCACACCTCGACAGCTCGAACTGCACCTTTGGGTGGTAGCCAGCGCCACTCGGACTACTCGGGGTGACGAGAACCTTCTTTTTAACCCCCGGGCTGTGACGCGAGTGTCTACAACATGGGTCTACGACCTTTTAAATACATAATATCCGGCATCACAACGAGATAATCTTCTTTGCCCGATTTCACGACTCGTAACTCCTTTGAATGAAAACACCGAGCTAATTATCCAATATCCGCCTGCTGTCTACATCGGCGTTTAGCACTGGATACAACGTCAACACATTCCTTCAAACAAAATTCTTTTTCCTCTTCACTCACGTTCCTTGAGACGTCCCGTGCCAGCGCCAGCCTCTCAGGTGTCTGCAGTGTCGGTTGAGTGCAGATCTTTGGGCCCAATCTCAGTACTCGTTGCTGCTCTTCGTCCACAGGCGTGTTGTAGAGAATTAGCAGATTCCCTGGCTCCGTGCAGGCTTTTTGCTTCTTCGGCAACGAAGTCTATACCTGGCGCCGTATCACCTCGGTAGGGTTAACTGCGTAATCACACCAGTCACGGCAATCCTTCCAGTTCGCCCAGCCTCCTACTTCCGATGAACAGGCCACAAAATGCTTGAAGCTGAATTGGTTATTTTCAAGTTCTTCGGCACACAATGGGCACCACCGATCGAACTTGCATCTGTTATTTCTAAATTTTAATTAAACATATAACTCTTGTCGCCAACGTCGAAGCATCTCATGTTTTGCCGGCCGTTTCAAATATTCTCAAAAACCTATTATAAGAAGTCAAAGCAACGCGTGGCTGCATCCCACACAATTTAGCACAAACATTATCAGAAACAAAACAAGCGCAATAGCTGAGCAGTGTCTTGCAGTTTTTCTTGGTGTTGCACTTATGACGGAAAATGTCTGCAAAATTTGCTATGCTGGCATTTATTCGCGCCAGCAAAAGATTCACTTACGTCTGCCTGTAATGAAAACAAACCCTACATTGTGCTACTTCATGTAGACGTAACGTACAATGCTTAACGTATAACATATCCCACCTGATGAATAAATGCTATTCATTACATTGAGAAAAAAATGGTCATCCCAAAATCATTATTGGAGTGATTGTGTTTACAAATAGTTGTAGCGTTTCCACATTTTTTATCGTGCGATGTAATTCAACATAAATTTTACAATGCTTTTGATTTCCCTCAGACTCTGGCGACCTAGAAGTAATATTTTGATCCAGCCTCATGTATATGTTTCAGTGAATACAAAGAACTCCTATATCTTACGTAAATTAGTGGGCTGATGTAAAAAACGAGAAGAATTGCACCAGTGCCCATGTTGAGGCCCGCGACTTTGCTTGGTCAGCTTTAACCAATGCCCCGCACACCAGCAGTCCAACTGAATAATCAATACGTGTACCTAAACTTTCCCTGGCCACGCAGATGCCGTTTTATTGGTTTACGGAAACGTTTCTTCACACACAACAGAAAAACCTTTCTTGGAGAACTGGTTGCGTGCATTTACGCCTACTTGTGGATTTTTATTATTCCCTCATCACAAAAGCTTGGATAAAAAGTTTCTAGAAGAGAAACAGTGACTATAAAGGCCACTAACGTCATTGCATCTGTTGAACCAAAAAAAGGCATTGTTTTTTTATATGTTCAAAATTATTATTACCAAGAAGTGAGCACCCAAAACAAATACACTGCCATAGCTTTTAATGTGTTACTGATGAAGGTTCGAAATTTTGTTTGGGCATAAAAGGAAAACAGATAGCGTAATTTACGCGTTAAATTTACTATAATATGCATGCTTCATAATTATTGGATATACTTTGGAAGGAAGAAATAGGCGATGACCCAAAATGATTTATTCTATCCAGCCGCGTATAAAATGTAAAACTAGCATATTTCTGAAACACCAAAAAACCTGTTTTTATGTGCTATATCTCGATAGAAATGAAAGAGATTAATGAGGTAAAATAAAGAGAGTATATTTGTTTTGTCTTTGCTTCTTTGGCCACGTATACGAAAAGCCTTACAATTATTTCCTGTTTCTCCCTATATAGTGTTGCGTGGAGGCCCAGCGAATAATGCGATGGAATGGTACGAACAGTCAGCTGCGTATCTACAGTATGTGCATGGAAGCCATATTGGCGCCCTACCAGGCTGCATGCTTCCCATTCCTTTGTCGTCGTTTGCAACGTCGTTGTCCTTTCCTTCTCGTAAGAATACTTTACTGACCCTAAAAGTAGCATTTTTTGTGTCCCAAAACACAATATGCTTTACTGTGTTTAAAATTGCACAGCTACGGCTAAAAGAAGCTATAACAAATGATAAGGAGTTCAGCGAACAATAGTAACGTGTATACTAAACACAATGTGCATGCAGTGTGTACAACGAGAAACAACAGAACTAAATGCGCATTTCACATCGACGGACAGTGCGCTCACAAAGTCCCCACTATACCGCTTGAGCACATCATCGCAGGTATCACAGGTTTTGCTAGGCAAGAACCAACCTCTGCGTTACAAAACCGAGGCGGCTTTTAAAAACGTGGGAGACATTTTGGATGCCCATTGCGTAATTGATCGTTATAACCCTACTTCTCCCGGCACTTGGCCGAGCCCTCACGTAAATCAATTATCGTCCAATCCGAAGACCCATTATTTTCAATTTTGGGGTTAGTAAACGTCACTCTCTCTCATCTTGCGGATGAAGCTCTGTGACACGAAACTAGATAACAGCCTTAGTGTTTGCCATACCGGGTTTCCAAGCTACCCACTCTATACTTATTGCCAGCCAGAATTGATCGTGGTGTCGATCACTTCATCCCCCATGTCTCGTCGTTCGACAACCGATGAAAAAAATAAACAAGCTCACACTATCGCATAATACTGGAAGGTAGCGACGTCGCAAGGGTCCTTGACGACCACCAAGAAACGTATAAACCCCTGATTGCACGAGATTCGCTTCTTCGCGGCCGCAACGACCTTTACTTCATTATTTTTACTATAAATGTGAGCTTCCTCTAATTGTGTGGAAGTGATAATCGTTGTAAATCATCTTGCAGGGGAGCGGGCTAGGACGTCTCTTTCTTGTTACGAGCGAGTGATGCAACGAGTTCTGATAACTCTCGAGTCTCTCTTGTTTGAGGAAGTGCTGCCACAGTCACAGCAAACGATGCAGTTTTTTTGGCAATCTTGGCGAATGTTTGTAAGTACGTATGGTAATCGTGACAATGGTGTGTCGGGGACTGGGCGGTCGCCGCGAAGCAAGCACACAGGTGCCCTGGGGATTCTCTCTTTTCATTGAACGGCCTGGGGTACATTCGAGGAATGGCTCACGTGCTCCTGCCCATACGTGCTCGTCATTTGTTTGCTCTTTTTAACTGCAGACACGAAAAATAACCGTTTGCTCTATACCTTCGACATTATTTAAGGTGCACATTGATCGATTACGAGTACTCAAGTGCTTATTATGAGAAGCGAAATCAGTAAGGTCACTTTTTTTAAGTGCATCGATAAATTGAGGGCACGAAGTCACTAATTTTCCACTCGATGTCGCAGAGAATTTCTTAAATATTCACTGAAATATGTGAGCCTAATAAACCAAGTTGAATATGGTAAATCCCAAAGAAATGTAGTTGAAATTTTTTAAGGGTTTGAAATTACGCTGAAAACAAGTAGCATCTTGTTTATTCAGTTTTTTTTTTGCTTTGAGCGGCAAGGATAAAATATTTAGGAACAGGTGCCTATCGTTGATTTTTACAATAAAAAGCACCGCTTTGCTTTTAGGCTGGATCCTGAGCAAGGAAACTTGTTCGTGCGCACTAATAGAACAAGCATAAATATTTCAAACGGAGCGCTCTTCCTTGATGGTAGCAGCTGTCGAACCATAAGAATCTTATCGTGCCGATGGTGCCTTGGTATCTTTGTAGCTGTCACGAGTGCCAATTTGACGAACAAGGACGTTTGAAAGTTTGTAGACAAAAGATGTCTTCCTGTGTCATTCAAAGTGTACTCGTGTTGTGTGGATGCTGACTGCCATTGGTGGACACATTCTGTTGCGGAGCTTCAATTTCGCCAAATTAAGTTCTGCGAATATTCCCTCGACTTCCCCGTTTATATGTCGGATTTCGACCATATTCAAATCATCCTCGCTAAAGCAACAAATGGGTTTCGCCCTCAAGCATCTCTGTAGGTGTTGCTTCGCAAGCAGCATCTTAAGTTGTTTTCGTCTCTGACCACCTAACAGACGTGATTGCCTTCTATTGGCTTTTCTTTTTTTTCAATTTCGGGTACATTCATGGCCGTTGCTTTAAGCAGTTTGCTCTACAAAGGAACTACACACCACTCAGTGCGTTTACGCAATGAACCTTAAACCTGCCCCTTCAACCTTCTCCATTGCTTGTTCTGAATTCATCTTATGTGGCTTTCTGAAAGGTGTCAGATATGGCTGAGGATCCAGATATTGCTGGGCATTTTTATGATACACTGATTTGCACATAAGCATTTTGTATCAGCCATATCAGTATGTGTACCAAACAGTGGAAGAGCTTCGTCTGGTCGGTTTCTTTCCGGTTATTCCTTGAAAAGACGAACATCCGTGTACTCGCGAATGGTTTCTTTTTCTCAGTAGTTTTATATATTTACGAGGTAGCCAGAGAATAGCCTAAAACTGGAATCCGTTTCCCAAACCGACCAGCATGAAAGAACTACGAAGTTTTATTGGACTGTGTTCTTATTTTCGTCGATTTGTCCCTAACTTTGCCGCCGTCATATCACCATTAACCAAGCTTCTTAGCGGAGACAAAGACATTTCTGCTTGGTCACCGACATCCGATGAGGCGTTTTCTACGTTACGCTGCCTCTTGACCTCTCCACCCATTCTCCGGAACTTCGACCCACGTGCGCCGACGGAAATTCATACCGATGCCAGTGGTGTCGGCTTGGGTGCAATGCTTGCGCAGCGAAAAGCAGTATTTGACGAGTATGTCGTCGCTTACGCAAGCCGTACTCTTACTAAGCCGGAATCCAACTATTCCGTCACGGAGAAAGAGTGCCTAGCCATCGTATGAGCCATCGACAAATTTCGCCCCTACTTATACGGTCGACAATTCGATGTCGTGACGTACCATCATGCTCTTTGTTGGCTGTCTTCGTTGAAAGACCCATCCGGACGACTTGGGCGTTGGGCTCTTCGGCTCCAGGAATACGATATCCGTGTGATATACCGCTCTGGCCGCAAGCATGCCGATGCCGATGCGCTATCTCGCTCACCTGTCACTTTCGCTTCTGCATCTCTCGACGCTGCAGACAGTGTTTTCGAGCCCCTTCCTTTTGCTGACATGCCAGCCGAACAGCGAAGATACCCGTGAATGTCTTCAATTTTGGCTGTCCTTTCACACCCGGCGACGACATCAGCACCCCGAGCCCTCCGCCGTCAAGCACGCAACTTCGCCATCCGTGATGAGCTTCTCTACCGCCGTAGCTACCTCTCCGAAGGCCGAAAATGGCTGCTTGTCATCCCTTGCCACTTGCGCTCTACAATCTGCAACTCCTTTCACGCAGATGCGCAGTGTGCCCACTCCGGAGTGCTCAAGACATACCAGCGCCTCCGGCTGCGCTTCTACTGGCGCGGAATGTACACGTTTGTCCGCAAGTTCGTTCGCTCTTGTGCCGACTGCCAGCGCCGAAAGTTACGACCGCACCCACAGACAGGTGCTTTGCAGCCGTTGCCATGCCCAGCCCAACCTTTTGATCGTGTTGGTATTGACTTGTACGGGCCTTTACCGTTAACGGCTACTGGCAACCGCTGGATTATAGTCGCCGTCGACCATCTCACCCGATACGCTGAAACAGCCGCATTACCAGCCGGCACTGCGCGCGACGTCATAAAGTTCCTTTTACATCGTTTCGTGCTCCGACACGGTGCACCTCGTGAACTGCTCAGCGACAGGAGCCGTGTATTCCTCTCCGAGGTCATTGAAGCCCTACTCGCAGCATGCCGCATTACCTACAGGAACGCTACAGCCTACCACCCACAGACCAATGGCCTTACGGAGCGTTTCAACCGTACCTTGGGCGATATGCTAGCAATGTATGTCTCTTCGGACCACACGAATTGGGACCAGGTCCTCCCATTTATAACATACGCCTACAACACCGCTCAGCAGGCCACTACCGGCTTTTCCCCATTCTTTCTTCTTTACGGACGCGAACCATCGTGTCTCCTGAATATCATCCTTCCGTATCGACCGGACGCCTCAGAATACGCGCTGATTTCTGAGACTACTTCGCACGCCGAGGAGTGCCGACAGCTTGCTCGCGCATTCACTACGGAAGAGCAGTCTCAACAAAAACACCGTCGTGATGACTCCAAGCCATCAGCTGAATTTCCTCCCGGCTCTCTCGTCTTGCTGTATATACCGTCTACTACGGCCGGCCTATCCAGCAAGCTTCTTTCGAAGTACCACGGCCAATACCGTGTAGTCGAGCGTACCTCTCCCGTCAACTATGTCGTGGAGCCACTGACGCCTTCAACGGATCTTCGCCGCCATGGACGCGAAATTGTCCACGTTCAGCGCCTCAAGCCATACTACGATCCTCTTATTTTGTCGTGTCCCTAAATCTCCAGGTTGGCTCTTTTCGCCGCGGGGGGTGATTGTAACGAGGAAGACTTGCCACCATCGACGTAGCGCTATCAGCGCAGCTACACAGCCGTGAAGTTGGAAGAACAACCAGCGGAGCGTATTACCTCATGCTACCTGCATCATCATCATGGCAAGACTCAAGATCATCATCACCAGTCTGTTGTCTCGAGAGCTGAGCGCGCACGGCAGAACCCCTTCGGACTCAGCTGAGCCTCTCTGTGTTTCAACGCCTTGCTGTCGTCCTGCCAATAAATCTCCCCATAATATATATATATATATATATATATATATATATATATATATATATATATATATATATATATATATATATATATATATATATGGCAAGATAAAAAGTTACCCAGAGAACGAAAAAATAAGGTTAGTAGAGAGAGAGACACACGAGAAAGACGTAGAAAAAAGCAATAAGTTTACTGGCGTTTCGGGAAGAGGACATTCTTTCTTCAGAGTCTTTGAAGAAACGACTCTGAAGAAAGGAAGTCCTCTTCCTAAAATGTGAGTAAACCTATTTCTATTTTCTACGTCTTTCTCGTGTCTCTCTCTCTCTACTAACCTTATATAAATGTACTGTAATGAAGATATCACGGCCGCTTCAATTAATGAATGTGTGCAGTGTACGTCTTACGTCAGACGGTGTATGTGCTTGGATATTGGACAATCCACCACAAGTGGGTGTGTGCTTGAATATGTGCTAGGCAGCCCCATCGAGAGCGCTGTGCGCGATACTGGTTCCCGGACCCGAGAGCTCGCTTGGACGATTTTGGACTGCGCCATAGTAAGTCCTTGCTATACGCCTCGAGCGCGGCCTGTAGGGGCGCCACTGAAATCCCCCTAGCGGCCCGTTTCGGAAGCGGCCGCGGGAGTCGGCGTCCCGCTCCCCAAAGCCGCCGCTGCTTTTGTGGCCCGTTCACGACTGAGATTTACCGTGTGCGGACGTTTGAAATCCATGTTTATGTGGAGCAGTCACTCTGTTCGCAAATTGGGGTGTGTTTACGAGAGTGTAAATGTTTGTGACGCGATCTTAGTGTGGTATATTCGGTCTGTATAAGCGCCCGTTGTGTGTCACAGGCCAGTGTCGCGGAACCGGCATATGATGGAGCCGATTCTAGTTACACTGACCTGAATTTAATAGCAGTGTCTCCGTACCCACCGCTCCCTCAGATGTTCATGCTACGGCTATACACTACGATTTAAATTGCTTTTGTGCGCTTACATATTCAGCGGAGCACTCATACCTGACATCACGCGAATTACGTTTGCCAATATTAAATCTCAGATATTTATCACGACATTTACAAGCCAGTTTGTGTTAATTTCGGGAGTATTCAACAAAAGTAAGATGAACAATGCATAATTATACTCGGTGATCAGCACACGACAAAGTCGTCTTGTCATGAGGTGAGCGCCCGCAAACATTCATCTGCTTCTCTGCGAGCAGCGCGGAGACGGGCTTAGAAAAATAATCCGCGTCAGCGACTAATGCTTCTTCGAAAAATCGTCATATGGCACAGAGTGCCTGCAGAATAAAGCAGAAACTGAAATCAGAGGGCCTTATCACATGCCATACTCTTCCGACGACACCTTTCATCGCTTGTTAAACAGCCTACAATGTATACTTCCAAAAATGCGTCCGCCGTATGATCAGCTGTTCGTTGAAGTAGAAAAACAAAAGGAAAGTGAATGTAAGATTTGTGCGTGTGTGATTACTAAAACGCTCATTGCTTGATTCGGCTCCGCATTTGTACACGGTATCCGCCTCCCCTACCCCGCCCCCTACACCGATGTCTCGCGATGTAGCAGTGCATTTCGCGTATAGTTGGTCTAGTGAACCCTACTTGGCTTAAGTTTCAACGAACGTCTTTAGCATGTGAGAAGCTGCATTGTTTTTTTTTTATTTCCGTTAGAGAATTGTGTTTCTTCATTCCGCACTTCCACAGCATTTATTTTTCCGTGGTTCAATTAACTTGCCTTGGTGTGTTGGCACATATTTAACCACGCACAGGTTTGGAATATACTTAACATTTTCGCATGTTTTATATTCTTATAAAAGGCATAAGTTATTGTCCGCAATTGGGTAATCACATCCCCGAAATATATTTTTCTGCGACGTATATATTCGAAATGAAGCCGCATTCGTTGTCCACGCTGCAAAATGAAGCCAGCCTCTCATTGTGCCAGTATCAGGTCTAAACGAGGCGACAGTAGAATTCATTTGTGCCTGACGTTTTGGAGGCGACAGGGGTGATATGTTGCTACCGTCGCCGACGCCCGGAAGAGCGGCGACGAAGCGCGCAGCACCGCATCGCCGGGTAGCTCTTGTAGGCGATCGCGTACTCTACGAAGACACAGCTGCTTTTTAAGTGACCTAAACGTACTCTTTGCCTATAGACGTCCCTATAAGAAGTTTTTTTTCATTGCGCGGAAAGCCGAAAAGAAGAGAAACAGAACCAAAACACTGCACGCGGCTCTATCAGCCACGAAGCGCAAATCCCGCCAACGCCGCGAAGAAGCGGTGGCAGGCGGCGCAGCGATCGCGAAGCAGGAGGCGTATAACGCCCCCCAATAAACCCCACTATAACACACACACACACTCACACACACACACACACACACACACACACACACACACACACACACACACACACACATATATATATATATATAAGTATATATATACATATATATATATATATATATGTGTATATATATAAGTATATATATATATATATATATATCAACGAGCCCCTCATTTCCTATTCTGATTCGCTATATATATATATATATATATATATATATATATATATATATATATATATATATATATATATATATATATATATATATATATATATATATATATTTATATATATATATATATATATATATATATATATATATATCCGAGGTTTTCTCGACTGCCAACCATTATTTCTATATATATATATATATATATATATATATATATATATATATGTATATATTGTAAGGAGACAGGACGCTTCTCTCAGAAAGGCAGCAGATCGAGCGGTTCCACCTTTACTCGTCGGATCGTGACTCCACAACTCAGACACTCATGATGATGATCATGTACAGATGACGATTATAATGGTTATGTACAGGTGAGAGATTGGCCACAGCGGTGGACGGTGAATAGGCATGGTCTACGACAGTTCCACGAGTCTACGAGTACACGAGTAAGCACTGACATTTCCACCCCTTGTGGTTGGAAGCGGCCGCCGGGCCGCGGGAATTTACGATGCACGATGGATAAAACGCTTCATGCGAGAAACGTGCACAATTTATCTTGCGCGCCTGCGACGGTATTTGGAGACAGTTGCCGGGGACACTCGATAATTTACCGGAGAAGTTTGCTCGGTGACGATGTAGGGGCCACTATACCGGTGCAAAAACTTTTCAGACAAGCCAGGTGAGCGGATTGGCGTCCAGAGTAACACCTTATCGCCAGGGCGGAAATGGACGTCGCGGTGAGTGGCATCATACTGCGTTTTCCGTTGTTGCTGCGTGGCTTCAGTGTTCAGGCGGGCGAGCTGACGGCAGTGATTGACCCGTGAGATGGATTGGTCGGAAAACGGAGTTGCAGGAGACACCGGAGCTGTGAAGAAAGCAGTGTCCATAACAAAGGAAGGGTAACGGCCAAAAACGAGGAAGAAAGGTGAATAGCTGGTGGTGCGCTGAACAGCCGTATTATAGGCAAATGTTACAAAAGGGAGAACGTGGTCCCAGTTGGTGTGGTCTGGCTTAATATACATTGACAGCATGTCGGAGAGAGTCCTATGAAATCGTTCGGTAAGGCCGTTAGTCTGCGGGTGGTTTTACTCGTTTTATGAACGGTATTCATAAAACTCGTTTTATGACCGGTATTACCACTCCGTGAACTCAGAACTCTGTCATCTTGAAGCGAACATTTCCTCGAGTATACTTCAACATTTTTCTTTTATTACCAAACTCCTGAACTTGCTTGCGACTCCAATTGTCACCATACTTTTTCTTTATCTGATTTTTCCTTTTTTTTTATTATTTTTCTCAATCGTTTCATTTTTCACCTGACGTAGCATGTCAGGCCCTTTGCTGGACAAACCTCGTCAGTATCATTAAACCATTCTCTCTCTCTCTGAACGGTATTGGCAGCTCGAAGCACTTCGGCAAGAACTTGAGATAAAAAGGCCCTGCCTCGGTCGCTCAAAAGCACGCGAGGTGCACCGTGACGCAACACGATGCTTTGTAGAACAAAATCGGCGATTTCTTGGGCGCATCCAGATCTTAGGGGTGATGTCTCGGCGTATCGGGTTAACTGATCAACCGCAGTCACAATCCAGCGGTAGCCGGCTGGTGTGCAAGGAAGCGGTCCGTACAGATCAATTCCCACCGATTCAAAAGGTACTGACGGACAAGGAAGCGGCTGTAGCGGACCGGGTGCAGGTGGCGTACTGCGCTTCCGGTGTTGGCATTTGGCACAAGAGGAAGAATACTTGGCCACGTTTGTGGAGAGTCCAGGCCAAAAGTAGCGACTACGGATGCGGTCGTAGGTTTTCGCGAAACCAAGATGTCCTGCCGTGGCGTCGTCATGAAACGCCTCTAAGATGGCTCTCCGCAGCGGCTGAGGTACAGCGGGGACCCACCTGCTGCCTTCAGGGTTATGACTGCAGCGATGGAGGACTCCATCCACAAGCCGGAAATTCCTTAGCTGTCGACGTAGGCGACTGTTGGGTGGTGGTGTGGAGCCTTGCATCCTGTCCATTATTGTGCGACAATAATTGTCGCTTCGCTGGAGTTCCGGCAGGTTAGCTGGATTATCAACCATTGCATGAAGAATAGGTGTGACCGATAGAGTGGCGTGGTTTGCAGGGAAGGTAGAGGCAGACGATTGCGGCAAAGGGCATCGTGAAAGGGCGTCTGCGTCTATGTGCTTCTTTCCCGATTTGTAGGCGACGGTAAAATTATACTGCTGGAGACGGAGAATCCAACGTCCCAGGCGTCCGGAGAGGTTCTTGAGCGTGGATAACCAGCATAACGCGTGGTGGTCCGTGACGACTGTAAAATGCCTGCCGTATAAGTAAGGACGGAACTTTTGAATGGCCCACACAACAGCGAGGCACTCCTGCTCTGTAATGGTGTAGTTCTGCTCTGCTGTCGTGAGGGACCGACTAGCATAGGCGACTACTCGCTCCCGCTGATGACAGTCAAGTTGTAGCAAGACTGCTCCGATGCCCTGGCCACTGGCGTCCGTGTGCGGAATGGTTGGCGCAGCATCATCAAAATGGGCAAGCACTGGATTCGATGTTAGGGCGACTTTAAGGGACTGGAAAGCCCGTTCGCACTCCTCATTCCAATCAAAAGCGATGCCAGGGCGAAGGAGGTGGTGCAGGGGAGAAGCAATATGCGCGAAATTTCGGATGACGTGGCGAAAATATGATGCTTGCCCGAGGAAGCTGCGAAGGTTTTTCTGTTGTAGTGGACGGGGAAAATTTAGAACGGCGGAAATTTTCTCTGGGTCGGCTTGGATTCCATTTTTGCTGACGACGTGTCCCAATACTTTTATAGATTTGCTGGCGAAAGTGCACTTTTTTGTATTCAGCTGCAGCCCTGCATTTGAGAGGCACGTAAGCCCTTCATCTAGACGTTGCAGGTGTTGATGAAACGTAGTTGAAAAAACAACGATGTCGTCCAGATAGAAAAGACAGCTATTCCATTTGAGCCCACGGAGCACAGTGTCCATCATACGCTCAAATGTAGCCGGAGCGTTACACAGACCAAAGGGCATCACGTTGAATTCGTAGAGCCCGTCTGGTGTAGCGAAGACAGTTTTTTCTTTGTCCTCTTTGTGCATCGGGATCTGCCAATATCCAGAGCGTAGGTCAAGACTAGAGAAATATTCTGCCCCTTGGAGACTGTCCAACGGGTCATCATTGCGAGGCATCGGGTATACATCCTTACGAGTTATCTTATTTAACGCACGGTAGTCAACGCAGAATCGAACTGAACCATCCTTCTTCTGCACAAGCACAACGGGCGATGACCACGAACTTGATGAGGGGCGTATGACATCGCGCTTTAGCATGTCGGAAACTTGTTCTTCTATAATTTTTCGTTCGTGCGAAGATACTCGGTACGGGCGACGGCGTACAATGGCTGAGCCGTCGGTTTGAATCCGATGCGTCGCGACCGACGTACGTTTCAGTGTGCTGGAAGTCACGTCGAAGGATGCGCTGTGCTTCCGCAGAACGGTCAGCAATCGTTCCCTCTGCGCCGCCGTGAGATCTGGGCTAACAGTGGCAGCAATGCCAGGCACATCATCCGAGGGGGCACGATGCCGCGTGAGCGAAGGTGTTCCGGTGTCAGACAAGATCGAAAGAGGCTCGCTGTCGACTACTGAGGCAACGGTGATGCCCTTACGTAGCAATATGGGCTCACTGGTGGTGCTGAGCGCTGCCAGAGCTGCAAATCTCCGCGAAAAGCGAACGAGGCAGGTAGACATGGCGATCCCTCGGGGAATCAAGCGGCTCGCAGGAGAAGCTATCACGTCACCTTCAAAAATGTTGTCCGATCAAACCAACAGGACTTCTTCGCAACCGGGCGGGAGGACGTGGTCAGCATGCAGAGTCGAAAACTGATGCCGCGAGTTCGCAGCAGCTGTAAACTCTGTATCTGTATTTGAATAGCTGGATGGCGACAGGATATAACGGCGGAAGCTGAGGACAGAAAGTCCCATCCCAAAATCAGTTCATGAGAGCACTGTGATAGGACCGCAAATCGGATGTGATGACGATCTTTCCCGATGAAGACTCGTGCAGTACAACTTGCGACAGGCCGCATAACATGTCCGTTTGCATTAAATAACGAAGGGCCAGAGTAAGGGGTCTTCACTTTTCGTAGACGAGCACACAGATTAGAATCCATAACAGAAAGGCTGGCTCCGGTGTCAACTAAGGCTTGCACACAAATTCCTTCCACTTCCACAGATAAAACATTTGACGGGCGCGCTGGAGGAGTTTCAGTCAGTCCAAACGATGCAGTTTTCCCTCCACAAACTGCAGCGCCTAGTTTTCCGGTTGGAGGTCAGGGTCACGAGACACGGGGCGAATGGGCGACACAAAACGACGGGGAGGCGTGGGTGAACGGCGTCTCGAGTCACGACCACTGCGCCAACGGTCCATTGAATTGAGGGGACGGAGAGCGCTGTCCAGCAGAGTAGGCAGATCTTTGAAGGGTGTAGTTGAAGCGGATGTCATGTTCATAAGGTGCGTAGCCTCTGCGTTCATCTTGCAGACGTCGTCGGCAGAAACGCGCGATATGGCCTCGAATGCCGCAGTAGAAGCAAACCGGGCGTTCGTTGGAACGAACGGCGAAGCGTGGCCGCAAGTTTGAATAGGTACTCTGCACGGAACGTTGGGGCGAGATGGCTGCTAACTGGCCGAGCATGGTCGGAGATGACGGAAGGTCCACTGGCACAACGGGTGGTCGTTGCAGTGCGTCCGCGTAAGAAGCACCGATGGGAGCAACTGGATGACAGTTGCGAGGACTGCCAGTCATTGAAGCCAACTCATCTTTGATGACTTCTCGCAAATCAGTTGCTGGCTGGGAGCAGCGGTCACCGTGAGCACAGGAGTTGAGGGAGCTTTGTTGCTGGAGCTCCTCGCGGATGATGCTGCGTATCAAAGCTCGCAACTCTGGCTCTGGCGGAAGACGAGCGGGTGCCGTAGTCGGCTGTAGGCTGATCGCGTGAAGTTTGTCAAAGCGCTGACACGCAGCCCTCATGTCATTTACGCTTGATGGATTTTGCAGCGCGAGGGCGTTAAAGGCAAAATCAGCGATTCCCTTAAGGACGTGCTTGACTTTGTCGCCTTCCGACATATCTGGGCTAACGCGACGGCAAAGAGCGAGGACATCCTCCATATACGACGCGTACGTTTCATCGGGATGCTGCATGCCGGATTGAAGTGCCTTCTTTGCTACATCCACGCGAGCGGACGAAACGCCGAAAGCCTTGCGAAGCTCTTTGGTGAATGTAGCCCAATCAGCCAGCCTGTCCTTGTTATGTCTCGGCAACTTTGGTCAGGTGGAATCCGACATTTTGAAGTTTAAAGCCGTCGTCCCACCTGTTAAACTGGCTGACCCTGTTGTATTGTTCCAGCCAGTCTTCGACGTCGTCACCGCGAAGGCCACGGAAGAACGGGGGTTCGCGCTGGTGGCAGGTCACCAGGAATGGCGGTGAGGCCGAAGCGGGTGCATTCGGGGCGCTCTCTCGCTCGATCGGAGGGCTTTGCGCCGACAAAATGCGGCCGGAACGGAGCTCCAGGGGTGTAGCTGGACTAGGTAGAAACCGGGAGAAAGCGCAACCTCCACCACTTGTAAGGAGACAGGACGCATCTCTCAGGAAGGCAGCAGATCGAGCGGTTCCACCTTTACTCGTCGGATCGTGACTCCACAACTCAGACACTCATGATGATGATCATGTACAGATGACGATTATAATGGTTATGTACAGGTGAGAGATTGGCCACAGCGGTGGACGGTGAATAGGCATGGTCTACGACAGTGCCACGAGTCTACGAGTACACGAGTAAGCGCTCACAATATATATATATATATATATATATATATATATATATATATATATATATATATATATATATATATCAAGGTTGCAGTCGTCATTGCCAGTGCTATTGGGCTTTTTCCAAAATATTTAATAGGGCCGGGTGACGTGTGTTTGTCACGTTTCTTTGATACATTGATAAATAGGCGAAAATATAGGTCGAGAAAAAATCCGCCGTTTTTTCCGGTGTCGGGACTCAAGCCCACATCTCCGCATAGCCAGTGGGGTGCGTTCGCTATTACGCTATCCCTTAAAGGCTTCTCTCTCGACTTTACCGCGGGGGTTTATATTTGCAAGTGGTCGGAGGCCGGTCAAATAGCAGTGCCCCTCGACCACAGCGGAGACGTAGAACGTCTTCTTTCCCAGCGGCCGCTACGTAGAGTGTGGTCGGTGGTCGGGGTTAGCAATTGGCATATCCGAACTCCTGGAGCCAGTGCCTCGTAATGCATGTAGTAGAACAGAAAGATACGAGACGAGGGACACCGTAAAGATACATATCAAGGTTGCAGTTGTCATTGTCAATGCTACTCGGCCTTTTCCGAAATATTTCATAGGCCGAATGACGTGCGTTTGTCAAGTTTCTTTGATACATTGATAAATAAGCGAAAATAAAAGTCGAGAAAAAATCGCTGTTTTTTTGCGGGAGCGGGAATCGAACCCACATCTCAGCATAACCGTTGCGGTGCGTTCGCCATTACGCTATCTCGTACTGGCTTCTCTCTCGACTTTACCTCGGGGGTTTATATTTACAAGTGCTCTGATGCCGGTCGACTAGCGCAGCCCCTCGACCACCGCGGAAGACGTAGAACGTCTTCTTTCCAAGCGGCCACCACGTATATCGTGGTCGGAGGTCGGGGTTAGCAATTGGCATATCCTAACTGCTGGAGCCAGTGCCTCGTAATGCATGAAGCAGAACAGAAAGATACGGGACGAGGGACACCGTAAAGATACATATCAATGTTGCAGTCGTCATTGCCAGTTCTATTCGGCCTTTTCTGAAATAATAATAAGGGCCGAATGACGTGTGTTTATCACGTTTCTTTGATACATTGATAAATAAGCGAAAATATAGGTCGAGAAAAAATCCGCCGTTTGTTCCACGTGCGGGACTCGAGCCCACATCTCCGCATAACCGGTGGGTGCGTTCGCCATTACGCTGTCCCGTACCGTCTTCTCTCTCGACTTTACCGCGGGGGTTTATATTTACAAGTGCTCTGAGGCCGGTCAACTAGCGCAGCCCCTCGACCACCGCGGGAAACGTAGAACGTCTTCTTTCCAAGCGGCCGCCACGTAGACCGTGGTCGGAGTTTGAGGTTAGCAATTGGGATATCCGAACTGCTGGAGCTAGTGCCTCGTAATGCATGTAGCTGAACAGAAAGATACGGGACGACTATACATTTTCGCTTATATACTCGACTTAGGTTTATTATATACTTTTTTTTCTTATATACTATTATATTCTTATTACTATTATATAATTTATAATATTTTTATTATTAATATTATTATTAATAAAATATTATATATTACCTATATATTATTCTATTATGTAATGATATTTTTTATATACTTATTATTTATTGTTATTATACTTCGCTTATATTTTCGCTCAGTTATCAATGTATCAAAGAAACGCGACAAACACACGTCATACGACCTATTAACTATTTCTGAAAAAGCCGAATAGCACTGGCAATGACGACTGCAACCTTGATATGTATCTTTACGGCGTCCTTCATCCATTATATTTCTGTCTGGCTATATATATATATATATATATATATATATATATATATATATATATATATATATATATATATATATATATATATATATATATATATATATATATATATATATATATATAAATATATATATATATATATATATATATATATATATATATATATATATATATATATATATATATATATATATATATATATATATATATATATATATATATATATATATATTGTGAGCAGTTAGTCGTGCGCCAGCCCTTTGGGACATTGACCGCTACCACAGTTACCTAGTTGCCACTATCCCATACCTCATCTTCCTCTGATAGTCATCCTCATCATCATCGTCCATCTCGGGGCTCATGTCCGCCTCTTCGCCGCCAGCTGAGTGTGTGTTCCGCGAGGGCTGCTACGACTAATAAACGTCCTGCACCGGCTGTCCTTCAAGGCCCTTACAAGTGGTGGTGGTCTACCTCGATCCCAGTACCTCTACGTCTGCCCACTGCACCCCTCGAGCTCTGTTCCGGACGCCGTTTACCACCAAAGGCTATGTAGCATGAAACCGCGAGGCAAACCCCTGGCGCCAACACTGCTGCGGCTCCGATATTTACGATCACCAGCCACCAGCGCGACCCACCATTTTTCGCCGGGCTCCGCGGTGAGGACGTGGATGACTGGTTAGACCAGTTCACGAGGGTGAGTGCATTTAACCGATGGGACGACTCCTTCAAGCTCTACATCGTTGGTTTCTACCTGACAAAGGTGGCAAAAACGTGGTTCCTAACCGAGGGCAGCCGTATCACTGATTGGACCTACTTTAAGGAAGAGATTCGGAAGATTTTCGGGATTCCAAGCTCCCGTTCGGACATTGCCAAAAGGAAGCTAGCTTCCCGTGTTCAACACCCTGAAGAGACGTACGCCTCATATATTGAGGATGTCCTTTCTCTCTGTTGCCGAGTGGATGCTGCGATGCCAGAAGCCGACAAAGTTCGCCACCTTTTCAAGGGCATCGCTCCTTTCGCATTCAACGCTCTTGCAGTCCAAAATCCTGTGAGCGTCAGCGATGTGCGAACAACGTGCCAACGCTTGGACGAGCTACACTCTATTCGTCTGCACCAGGACGCTGGAGCCAATGAGCTTTCGGGAGACGTGGATTTGCGCGCCCTCATACGCAGTATCATGCGTGAAGAGCTGCAGCTGCGTGACCCACCTGCTTCCTCACGGGATAGCATTCGCTCGGACGCCCCTCATTTTCGCGACCTTATAAAACAGGAGTTGGCCCCCATGGCGGCTATCGTCCCAACGATGCCTTCGGTTCCAGTCCCAACCATGCCGTCAAATTCGGCGATCGCGGTGAAACCATCCTTACCAATGGAAGTCCCGCCGGCTCATGGACACTTGAGTGCCATCTCATCGGCAGCCCCCTTCCAGACTTACTACAATGGCGTCCGACCGGTCTGCCGGGCTTTTTCGAATGATCGACCTGTCTGCTATTATTGCGGAATCCACGGACACATCTCCCGTTTCTGTCGACGAAGTCAGCAAGATGAGAGGCGAGTATATGCACCTTTTGAACGTGACATCCGCTTTGCCTACGGCGCTCCGCGAAACCAGTATGCCTCTCCAACGCGATGGTACACGCCGCCTCCGGCCCTAGTTGAGACACCTTACAACGAGCGTTCGTCACCCCGCCGCCGATTACCCTCGCCATACCGTCGCTCTGTCTCGCCCCTACGACCCGCGTCCGACCCCACGAACTACCAATCGGAAAACTAGCGCCTGCAGTTTTTGGAGGGGAAACTGCGTTAGTCGAAAAGTCAAGAACTCCTCCAACAAGACCGTCGAATACATTACATGTGAACGTTGAAGGTTGTGATGTTGATGCCCTCGTGTACACCGGAGCCAGCATATCCGTCATTAGCGAAAATTTGTGTTCACGGCTTCCAGAAGTACGAACCCCGTACACTGCCCCTCATTGTGTGGTTCCAATCAAGTTGTGCTAGAGCCGTCTGGATTCTGTACAGTGCGCGTTTTCATTGAGGGAATTCGACACCACATCCTGTGCGCGGTCTTGTCTTGCTGCTCCCACTAACTCCTTCTAGGGTGGGATTTCCTCTCGTCGGAGTCTGCTGCCATCTCCTGTCATCGCCCCTACCAGGCATACGGACAGCAACCCCGGTGTTCCGCAGTGTCGCGTGGTGGCGAGTGCAGATTTTGTTCTTAGGCCTGGCTGTGAGACAGGAATTTCGATTTGTGGTGGCCATTCCCGCGAGAGAGACGTGCTCCCAATTCCCAGCGCTGGTTTTCTCACAAGAGGAATCGTTGTCGCAACTTGTCTTGTACGTTTCTCGCATGGGCCTGTGTTGCTATTCGCCACGAACACTACACCGGAAACGATCCTCCTACGTCAAGGCACCACGATCGCTACCGCTGCGGATTCCGAAGCCGCCTCTGTTCTTCCGCTTTGTTCTGTTTCCTCCACTTCCCAATCTCGCACTATGCCTCCCCACCCTGACCTTGCCGCGAGAATCAGCTCTGACCTCTCCCCACCGCAAACCGACTGCTTGCTGAATCTCCTTCACCGGCACAAATCTTTATTTGACTCTCAATGCCCTACACTTGGTCAGACATCCGTGGCAACGCATCCGTGGCAACAGTGAAACTTCTGCATTGACCAGTGAGTGACTGAAACTGGCTGTGCCGACGTATACGTATCTCCACCCTTGCAGCGAACTAGCGTAAATGTGAGCAGCCTCGCAAAGAAAAAAGCGAAGTGACAACACCGCTTTGAAAGACTGATAAGCAGACCGGAGAGAGAGGGGGAGAGAGCTTCGTGAAAGGAACAATCTTGTATCCAGCGGGCGAGAAAAGCGGGTGTTCAGCTATCGCCATAGGGTTCCGTCGTGTTGTTTTCGTTTTCGTTGGCGGCTCGACAGGAACTTCAAATTCAAGGACTGCCAGACACTTCTACCCTGAACTGTGACTTCTCGGGGCTGGCACGTTGGCGTTCTGCTGCCGCGTGGGGCCGTCGAAGGTAAACTCCCACTCATCAGCTGGAGTCTTACGTGCTTGCATCCGACTGCAGGGCAGTATGCCGCTCCCATTAATGTCTAATTATCCTCGTTCTGTGCTAACTGCGACCAATTTATCCCCAAAAATTCTCGATCTCATCCGCCCATATACTTTTCTGCCGCCCCCTGCCACGCCTGCCCTCTCTTGGGATCCTTTCTGTTACCCTGAAAAAACAACAGTTATCTTGCCTTCGCATTACACGCCCTGCGCACGTCCATTTCTTCTTCTTAATTTCTTCTTATATGTCCTCAACACGTGTTTGTTCCCTAACCCACTTCGCTCGGTTCTTGTCCCTTAGTGTTACACCTATCATCTTTCGCTGCATGGCGCACTGAGTCGTCCTCAATTCAAGTTGAACCATCTTAGTTAGCCTCCAAGTATCTGCCCCGTAAGTGAGTACCGGTAAGATGCAGCTGTCTTGCACTTTCTTATATATATATATATATATAGCGAACCAGAAATGGGAAATGAGGGTCTCGGTGAATTAAGACAGAATAAGGGTTGACAGTCAAGCAAACCTCGGAAAGCAAAGAGGTAATGCGGTGTGTCAAAGAAGCAGATGAATTTTTTGATTCGGAAAAAAGGGCTGAAAAAATGCCCCCCGGGTGGGATCCGCAGCCATGACCTCCAGACCACCCGTCTGGTCCGGACACCACTACGCTACAGGCGGGGCCGTTTCCCCGCCATTTTCTTGGGTAGTTATGTTCAGGTAATTCTTGTTTTGTGCACTTGGGGGTGGCTACCAGTGCCACTCGCACTACTCGGGCTTGAGGGGGCCTTCTTTTCAACCCCCGTGCCGTAACACGAGTGTCTACGACATCTTTAGAGTGGTCGACCAGCTTTGAACCCTCTTAAGGTACGCATTCTCACGGAGTGTGCAGTAGAAGTCGGGGGCACTATGGTTAGACAGGATACTGGTAAACTTTCACAGGAGACGAAAGATCTAATCAGGAAACGGCAAACCATGAGAATCTCTACCGCAGCTGACAGAATAGAACTAGCAGAGCTCTCGAAGGTAATCAATAAGCGCAAGGCAGCTGACATACGGAAGTTTAATATGGAGAGGATCGGATACGCTGTAAAGAACGGAGGTAGCCTGAAAGCAGTAAAGAGACGTCTTGGCGTGGGGAAAAATCAGATGTATGCACTTTAGGATAAGCAAGGCAATGTCATCACAAATAGGGATAAAATAGTCACAGTGGCCGAGGAGTTCTATAGGGATCTGTACAGTAGCCAGGACATACAGAATAATGCCGAACGAGACAGTAGTTCAGAGGAGATAGACATCCCACCAGTAACGACCGAAGAAGTAAGGAAGGCTTTGAAAGAAATGAAAGGGGGCAAAGCACCTGGTGAGGATCAGATAACAGCAGACCTCTTGAAGGATGGCGGAGAACTTGTACTTGAAAAACTGGGAAACCTGTATACACAATGCCTAATGACCGCAATGGTACCGGAATCTTGGAAGAACGCGAACATCATCCTAATCCATAAGAAAGGCGACATGAAGGACTTGAAAAACTACAGGCCGATCAGCTTACTGTCAGTCGTCTACAAGGTATTTACCAAGGTAATCGCTAACCGAATCTCTGCAACCTTAGATTTCAGTCAACCTAGAGAACAAGCAGGGTTCCGTAAAGGTTATTCAACAATGGACCATATTCACACGATCAATCAGGTGATAGAGAAGTGCGCTGAGTATACTCAACCCCTATATATAGCCTTCATAGATTATGAGAAAGCATTTGACTCGGTCGAAACCCTAGCAGTCATTCAGGCATTACGGAACCAGGGGGCAGATGAGCATTATGTAAGAATACTAGAGGATATCTATAATGGGTCTACAGCTACCATCAACCTCCATAAGGAGAGCAGTAAAATACCTATAAGGAAGGGTGTCAGACAAGGAGACACAATCTCTCCAATGTTATTCACAGCATGCTTACAAGAAGTATTCAGAACGTTGGATTGGGAACATGTGGGAGTAAGGGTTAATGGAGAATACCTCAGTAACCTCAGATTTGCTGATGACGTTGCCTTGCTAAGTAACTCGGGGGACGAATAGCAAAGCATGCTTTCCGCACTGGGCGAACAGAGTAGAACCATGGGCCTGAAAATTAATATGCAGAAAACTAAAGTAATGATCGATAACCTCGGGACAGCACAGCAGTTTGAGATAGATGGTGAGGCAGTGGAAGTGGTAAGCGAATATATATACTTAGGCCAAGTTGTGACCCCAGATCCCAACCATGAGGCAGAGATAATTAAAAGGATCAGAATGGGGTGGGGTGCATATGGCAGACATTATCAGATAATGAATAGCAGCCTACCATTGTCGTTGAAGAAGAAAGTGTATGACAGCTGCTTCTTACCGGTACTCACCAACGGGGCAGAAACTTGGAGGCTCATAAGAGGGTTCAACTTAAATTGAGAACGACTCAGCGGGCAATGGAGCGGAAAATGATAGGTGTAACATTAAGGGACAAGAAGAGAGCGGAGTGGGTCAGGGAGCAAACTGGTGTTAAAGACATATTAGTAGAAATTAAGAAGAACTGAACTTGGGCAGGGCATGTAATGCGAAGGCAAGATAACCGCTGGTCATTAAGGGTAACCGAGTGGATCCCTAGAGAAGGCAAGCGCTGCAGGGGGCGGCAGAAAGTTAGATGGGCAGATGAGATCAAGAAGTTTGCGGGGATAAATTGGTATCAGTTGGCACAGGACCGAGGTAATTGGAGAATAATGGGAGAGGCCTTTGCCCTGCAGTGGGCGTAGACAGGCTGGTGATGATGATGATGAAGGTACCTTTGACACCAAGACTGCTAGAACAGAGGCCCTCGTTATGCATGTAGCGAATTAGAAACGGGAAATGAAGGGCTCGGGGAATTATGACAGAATAAGGGTTGGCAGTCAAGAAAACCTCGGAAAGCAAAGGAGTAATGCCGTATATTCTAGAAGCAGAGGAAGAATTTTGAGTCAGGAAGTGGTTAAAAAATTCCCGCCGGGTGGGATCCAAACCCACGACCTCCAGAACACGGGTGTGTTGCGATGACCACTCGTTATTGGCGGGGTTGTTCTCCACCACTGTCTTGGATATTTAGGTTGTGGTATTTTTTGTTTCCTGCTCATGATGACGATGATGATGATTAGTGGCTTTCCCTTTGAATCGGGGCGTCGGTTGTCAGCAATCTACTTGCCTGTTTTATTACGTTTACATGCCCTACTCCCAGGTTAACCTATAGATTCGCTTCCTCCCTCCCATTTCTTTCTCTTTTCTGTTTTAAACTCCTCGCCCCCACCCCCCTTTTTTCTCCCCTCGCTGTTCTAAATTCTCGCCCGCATGATTACTCAACCTGCGTACCCTTCCCTTCCCTGCTTTTCCTTCACCACCACTCCAGTCGCCTCTTCGTCACCTCTATGGCCTTGAAGTTGAGGTTCCCCCTCGCCCCAAATCCCAAAGCCTCCGCCAGCGTCGTTTCCCCCTCACCCCACGGTGGCCGTATCTCTGTGCAGCTCCTGACAATATGTTCTATAGTTTCTCGATCACTGCCGCAGCATGCACACGTTTCATCCTGCTGCCTGTAGCTACCCGTGTATGCCCGGGTTCTCAGGCACCCTGCCCGTGCCTCGAAGAGCAACGCACTGCCTCTCGTATTGCCATAGACTCCCTCCTTCTTAATTTCCCGTTTCTCTGTCCTATAAGTCTCCAGGGTTTTTTTCGCTTCCATTCTCTCTGCCCACTTCGTCGTCTCTGCTGCCTTTACCTGCTTTTTAACTGTTGTGTAAACCCAGCTTTCCCCTATCGACTTTCCGTACCGCTTGGTCAGCTGTCTGGCCCTCCGTCTTCACCGCGTGTCCACGCTCCTCAAATACAGGTACTTAAACACCCTCGCGGCCCATTTTTCGCCCTCCATGTCACGAAGTCGCTCCTCAAACTTTATCTTGCTCTGCGCCTCCCTCACCGCGAAAGACGACCAGCCCATATCCCCTTGTACCGCTTCATTTGTAGTTTTACTGTGGGCCCCTAGGGCCAATCTGTCTAGAGCCCTCTGATTTACTTCCAGGCCCGCTTGGGTCTCTGACTGCATGCACAGAACCGAATTAGCGAAAGTTAATCCTGGTACCATGACCCCTTTCCAGACTCCCCTTACCACCTCGTATTTGCTGTATCCCCAGAGGGCTCTATGCTTCATTATAGCCGCGTTCCGTCTTCCTTTCGTCTTAAGGTGAGCCTCATGCGCCTGCGTGTAATCTTCGCTGTTGTTCAGCCATACTCCTAAATATTTATACTCTTTCACCAATGGTATTTCTACTTGCTGCACTGATACTGTTTTGTGCTCCTCGCCGTCATTAAAGACCGTGATCACCGATTTTTCTCTGCTAAATGATAGCCCTAGGTGCGTCGCTTCTTCAACGCATATATCCATCAAGCCCTGCATACTTATCCGGTTGTCCGCCATCAACAATATGTCGTCTGCATACATTAGTCCCGGAACCCGTTGTTCCACCACCTGCCCGTTTTTCATGTAGGATATGTCGAACCCCATCGTGCTGACTTCTAGCTTCCTTTCTAACCACGTCATGTAGATCATGAACAGCAGCGGAGAGAGAGGACATCCTTGTTTCAGACCCTTGTAGGTGTATACAGGCCTATTGTATGTTACCCCCTCCCACACTATTTGCACTTGGTTCTCCCGGTATAGCTCACTCAGTAAGCTAATGAATTCTGCCCCAACTCCCTCGTCCTCCAGGATACTCCTAAGCCGCTCCCTGTCTACATTATCATAAGCCGCTTTAATGTCCAGAAAGGCTAACCACAAAGGTCGGTTTTGCATTTTCGCCACCTCTATGCATTGGCTTACCACGAATAAGCTGTCATCTAGTCTTCTGTCCTTTCGAAACCCATTTTGAAGCTCCCCTAATATCCTATTTTCTTCCACCCACTGCTCTAGTTCGAACTTCACTGCCTGCATTGCTAACCTGTACAGCACTGACGTGACGGTTACTGGCCTATACGAGCTTGGGTTTGTCCTGACTCCTTTGCCCTTGTACACTAAGTTCATCCTGCTCATTTGCCACGCGGCTGGTATTGCCTTTTCTTCTATCCTTGTTCTGATTGCTTGCAGTGGCTTTCCCTTGCTCTTTGGCCCTACCTGGTTAATCAACTCCATCGGTATCCCATCCGTGCCTGCCGTGGTATTCTTGGGGACGTTTTCCTCTGCTCTTTTCCATTTCAGCTTGTCCCCATCTATCTCCAGACCTTTCGGCCTACACGCCGCGACATCTCTGTGTCGCTGCGGGGCCTCTTCATCCACCTTACCGAACTTCTCTGTGATGATTTTGTGCAGGTATGCTAATGCTTCCTCTTCCTTGAGCATCTGTCCCTGCTCGTTTTCTATAGTACCGCCTTCTGTGGGACTCGTACGTTTCCCTAATGCCTGCACATGGTTCCAAAACCTTCTCGGCGCGTATCTACCCCTTCCTCGTATTTGCGTTACCCATCGCTCGCTGTCCCCCTTTATTTTCGCCTGCACTAATTGCTGCACTTCCTGTTTCATTTGCTTATACTGTTCCCATTTTAGGTCCACCTCCTCCTGATGTCTCCCCATCCTCTTGGCCTGCCTGTGCTCACTAGACGCCTGTTTACGCCTTTCTATCGCCGCCTTTATTTCTTTGTTCCACCAGCTTTTGGGTGTTTTTTTTTTCTCTGCATCGGTTGGCCCCCTCTGCCTTGACTATTTTTTCCTGCATAGTCTTGATGAGCCTGTCATATTCCCACTCTTCTCCAGGATTTATTTCTATGTCAGCCTCAATGCTTTTGGCTATATCCGCAATTTGTTTGCTGTTTAACTTTGTGCGCTGCTCCGGTCGACCCGTTTTTTCGCCCCCCAGTTTCCCAAAACTCAGGTTTATGCGCTTGTGGTCACTGCCCAGACTGTGGCCCCCTTCCTCATCTATGGTCATGCCATCCAACCATTCATAAAGTCCCTCTGAAATAAGGCAGTAGTCAATACTCGACTGTCTCCTACCACACTCCCACGTTATTTGACCCTCGCATTTTTGTTCCCTATTTACTATGATCAGCTTCTGGTACTCACACATATCTAGCATTAAATTTCCGTTGAAGTCGGTGTACCCGTCTAGATCTTCAATGTGGGCGCTCATGTCCCCTACCAATACCACCTCCCCAGAACGCTTCAAATCTTCGATGTCCTTTTTCAAACACGCCACCAGTTTTTCGTTTTGTTCTTTGCTATCCTTACCCGTCCACAGGTAAGACACCCCTAAAGCCATCTCTCTACCCTCCACTATCCCTTTCATCCACACGTGTTCTTTACAGTCTTCTTTCCCTCTCTTCCAATTAGTCCCCTGCCGTACCAGCATACCTACTCCTCCGCCTTTTCTCAATCCAGCCGTCCTGTTACAACCTTCCCATACATGCTCTCCGATTACCGGAGGTTTCTCGAAGTCCCGCAGGTGCGTCTCGGTCACAGCGTATAGCTGTATATCTTCCTCTTCTAGCTGCTTAGTAATCTCCATCCACGTCTCTCTTTTCCTGCCACCCTGCATGTTTATGTACGCGATATTCAGTTTTCCCCCTCCCTTCTTTACACGCCGTCGTCGTCCCTTTCGTTTGTCGGCACCGATCTGCACCGGCCCCGCTATCTCCCTTTGCTCCTTGCATTTGTCTACGCCATCTTCGCAAAGGTCTGTGAGCCCCCTAAAAAAGCCACAGTTCGCGCCGCATGTCGTCTTCCGATGGCTGCTCCCACCTGCCCGCTGAAATGCACTCCGTCACGCTGGAACGCCCTTTTCCGGCCCATCCATCGGACATCCGTGTTGATGTTTACGACAGCGAAACTCAGCTCCTTGCCCAGCTCCCGTATGTCTCGGTTTACCGCCACAACTTCCCTTCCCACATTTACCCCTCTCCCAATTATCTCTGGTACTGTGCTCACGACGACCTGCACATGTGGGCACAGCTCCCGAAGTTCCTTCACCCCCTTTTCTAGCTGCTTGCGCACTCCCGCACCCCTTCCCTGCAGAACGTCATTGGTTCCTCCTGCGATAATCACTAGGTTCTGCCCCTGCATATTTTCCCACATTTTATCCTTTGCTTTTTCTAACACTACCCTGACCGTCTGCCCCGGGAACACGCCAACCTGCACTCTCTCGTCCTCTCTCACCCGGCCTCTAATCTCCATTTCTGAGTACCGCATGTTGGAGTCCCCCGCCACTATCACCATGCGCCTTTCTTCCTTTTCCTGGCTGCCCCCCGGCGCGGCCACCTGCTCCCGCACCGGCTGAGTCAGCGCCAGTCCGGGATCGTCTTCCGGCGTGGCGGCTTTGTCCTCCTCCTTTCCCTCTCGGGATCAAGCACTGCCGACACATCTGCCTGGTGACCTGCTTCATCCTTTGTTGGGGTGACACCCTTCGTCGCCATTTTGACCTCCATTTGCGCCAACCTCGCTTCGAGTGCCTTCCTCTGCTCTTTTTCATCCTTCAACTCCTCCTGTAGCTCGCCTACCTGAACTCTGAGCTGCTCCTTTTCTTCCTCGAGCCGGTCGAGGCGCGACGCTAGCACACACACTCTGCACATGAAGTCCTGTCCTTCCGCGTCCTCGACCGACTCGAATCTCGTCTCCTCGAGCAGGTATTCGTGCTCGCAACCCGTGCACATCACACCCGGCTTCTTCCTCTGAGGCATGGTACTGTCCGTCCAAGGCGTGCCCAACTCGGGCTTACTTCAGTGCCACGTTCTCGCGCGCTCCCTTCCAATCTAAAAGTAAGCCGCAACGTGCGATTCTCTCCTACAGCATCAATTCTTCTTTCACGAATTACCAACGCTTACAAACCGCCACATGCAACAACCGCGCGACACCTTTGGTTCGGTCACTTCCCTACGCTAACTACCGCCCCTTTCAACTAGTCTAACCTACTTCTCTCTCTAAAACATGGTCACTCTAAAAAAGGAATAATAAATTTGAAACACTTATCCATTTTCGTCGTCGATGCCTCCGCCGCGCTCTGTACGTCCGCACACCTCGACAGCTCGAACTGCACCTTTGGGTGGTAGCCAGCGCCACTCGGACTACTCGGGGTGACGAGAACCTTCTTTTTAACCCCCGGGCTGTGACGCGAGTGTCTACAACATGGGTCTACGACCTTTTAAATACATAATATCCGGCATTACAACGAGATAATCTTCTTTGCCCGATTTCACGACTCGTAACTCCTTTGAATGAAAACACCGAGCCAATTATCCAATATCCGCCTGCTG
>NW_027526214.1:60613450-60800950 GCF_048455015.1 Haemaphysalis longicornis | reverse complement strand
TAGATATCCTCTAGTACTCTTACACAATGCTCATCTACCCCCTGGTTCCGTAATGCCTGAATGACTGCTAAGGTTTCGACCGAGTCAAATGCTTTCTCATCATCTGTGGCTATATATATATATATATATATATATATATATATATACATATATCTACATGAAGGCTCGGGCACTGATGGTGTGCGGAACAGTTCCCCCGTCGCAGACGAAGCCCCCCGGACGAGTCCGCTTGTGGAGCGTTCTTCACAACGTTTGAGCCGTGCAACTTGGACTTCTTGCATTCTTTTGCTCTGTCGGCCAGTCGAAGTCAATCGCGAGACGACGTATGTGACATCGCAGAGACGTTGTAGTACAACAAACGGACTCACGTAATAAGGCAGAATCTTCTCTCACAATCCGCGCTTACGCAGCGGTGTCTAAAGACACACTAAATCACCTGGTGTGTATGTTACATCACGCCGATGACTGTCGTAACGCTGCTTAGAGCGCTTCTGGGAGGCCAGGATTCACAGCGGGCAAGCCGACGTGCTTCTTCGGCAAGGCAGAGCGTCCTAGCTAAGGAAATGTCACCATGCTTGGAGAAAGGGAAAATTGTGTCGAGACAGATACCGACCTGCCGGGCATATAGGACGAAGAAGGGGCTGTAGCCGGTTGTTTCGTTCTTCCCAGTATTGTACGCGTATGTGATAAATGGGAGCAGATTGTCCCAGTTCTTGTGGTCCGAGCTGAAATAAATAGATAACATGCTCGCTAACGTGCGGTTGGTACTTCCCGTTAGTCCATTTGTTTGAGTGTGGTACGGCGTAGCATGGCTAAATTGGACAGAAGAGGGGCCAATCAACTGTTCAACGACTTCTGTAGTAAACTGACTTCCACGGTCACTGATTATGACTTGGGGTGGTTCATGGCGTAGCAAAATGTAGCGAAGCAAAAAGACGGTGATCTCTGTAGCAGTGGCAGACGGTAGAGCAGCCGCCTCAGCATAGCGAGAGAGGTAATCAACGCCTACAATAATCCACTGATGTCCATGCGATGAGCGGGGGAAACACCCTAACAAGTCAATCCCAACTTGTTGGAAAGGACGACTCGTCGGGTCAACAGGGTGGAGTCGCCCTGCTGGAGCAGATGTTTAATTTTTGCACCGCTGGCATTGCGTACAAGAGGCGACATAGCGCTCAATAGTCTTGCGCATGTTCGGCCAGTAAAACCGCTGTTGACTGCGGTGCAGAGTGCGCGCGAGTCTCATGTGGCCCGATGTGACGTGGCCTTGCACAAAACTTAAAACAGAACTGAGGAGGCCTTCTGGTACAACCAGTAGGAAACGAGGTCTGACAGCCGAATAGTTCTTGTAAAGTATTTCGTTTTGCACGCAGAAACGGCTAGTAGGCTTCGATTCATCGGCTAAAGCGAAAAGCGAGTCCAGAGTTTTGTCGTTGCACTGCTTCGTTGTGAAAACAGCCGGCTCAGGCAAAGATGTCAAAATGGAGACATGATACTGGTCAAAGTTGTCTTCGTCAGAGGCCACTGATTCCAGTGGCAGCCGGGAGAGGCAGTCAGCGTCGGCATGCTTACGGCCGCTTTTGTATGATACGGTGAAGTCATTATCCTGCAGAGAGAGAGCCCAGCTTGCCAGCCGCCCACAAAGATCGCGATGGTTGACGAGCCAGCCGAGTGAGTGGTGGTCCGTTACGATGGTAAATGGATGCCCATACAGATAGGAGCAAAATCGCGGTGTGGCAAAATTCCGCTCAGTCTTGCTGAGGGTGCAGCTGGCGTAAGTGATAACATGCTCACCATCACTGTGGCGCTGAACAAGCACTACCCGAACTCCAACCCCACAGGAATCAGAGTGAACTTCAGTAGGCGCCTGGGCATCAAAATGGCGGAGAATCGGTCCGGACGTCAGAAGACGTTTCAAGTAACGAAAAGCGACGGCACAGTCGGTACTGCATTTGAATGGAACGTTTTTCCGCAGAAGACATGTCAGAGGATGGGCTATGTCAGCAAAGCCAGGGATAAAACGACGAAAATAGGAGAAAAGTTGCTAGAAGCTGCGAAGTGCCTTCGCAGAGGACGATTCTTTAGAGCAGCTAACGTCTCGTATCTTGTGTGGATCCGGTCTGACGCCATGTTTGTCGACAACGAGACCTAAGACAAGAGTTTGCCGCTCTCCGAATCGACAGGTTTTTTAGTTCAAGATGAGACCAGCCTTTTCTAAACAGTGCAAAACCGTGGCAACGCGCGTGTTGTGTTCGCGAATTGTGCGACCAAAAATGACGATATCGTCGAGGTAGCACATGCACAATTCCCACTTGAGGCCGCGAAGTACCGTATCCTTAAAACGCTCAAACCTGGCAGGCGCGTTACAGAGTCCAAAGGGCATAACAATAAATTCAAAAAGTCCATGGGGTGTATTAAACGCTGTTTTTTCTTTGCAGGTAACCTGATCGCAAGTGAACTGAAGAGAAGTCCGAAGAGGAATAAAGTCAATCTATTGCATCATCTATGCGGGGAAGTGGGTTGACGTCTTTTTTAGTAATTTTTTGAGGCACCGATAGTCAACACAGAAGCGCCATGACCCGTCTTTCTTTCTGACTAATATCACCGGAGCTGCCCAGTGACTTGAAGACTCTCGAATCACTCCATTCGGCAACATGTCTCGTACTTGTTCATTGATAAACTTGCGCTTGGATGGTAAAACGCGGTACGGGTTTTGCCGTATGGGCCGGAATTCCCCATTATGGTTTGAATGGTTGGTTCGTGTGGGCGGTATTGACGAGCATCGATGTGTACTCCCGAAGTCAAATACGCGGGAGTATTGTGCAATCACAGCAACCAACGCACGACGTTTTTCTGTTTCAAGGGATTCGTCGATCATACTTTGCAATTTGGGAGGGTCCACCGGGAAAGGATCACTGGACATAATTATGGCTTCGGACAAAACTCCTACTGAAGTTGAAACATTTTCGATCACTTCGGCAAGTTTCAGCACGCGTGAAAGTAGAGTGGGTTCAGCCGAAGAGTTGATAGTCCACACAGAAGTTAGTCCCCTGTTTACTGTAACAACCGATCGAGGCAACACTACATTTTTCTTTGCACAGTTTAGAGAAATCGGCTCCAGAAAAGCTTCAACTTTATCTAGATCAGTTCCCGTGCGAAGGATTGACACGAATGCGGCTAACCGCGCCGGCATGATGGTGTCGCTCAAGACGCATACTGCGCGGGTGGTATCGGGACAAGAATCTTCTACAAGGGTAGATAGGGGGGTCCCGTCCACATACATATCCCCATTACGACAGTCAACTGTGGCACCACACTGCTTCCACAAGTCTAGACCTAAAACAACATCGTGAGTTGACCGCGGCAATACTGCAAACTCTGCCCTGAATGTGTGGCCGCCAAACGAAACAGTCACTGAGCAGATTCCAAGTGGGCATAGGGAATCACCACCAACACCTTGAAACGTTACCATTTTGTTTCAGTGAAACATTACTTTGCGACAACGACGGGATTTCAACGCAGAACTCATTACCGACACTGTTGCGCCCGTATCGATCGAAGCCATTGTTCGGATGAAATCGACTAATACTTCCACAGTGTTTTTTAGCATTGATAGGGGCGAAGGTAGTTCTCAGTTAGGCTGTCGGGTAAGAGGCATTTCACGTGGCAGTTGTGCCGCGGCCTCACCTCCATTGGCCGCGCTGGGTAGTTTTCCGGCGGCGGGGACCGAAGCCGGGGTTATAGTGAACGCCACTGTCGTGAAGCGGGTGGAGTTAAGCTACTGTCAGAAGCTGGTGAATCGCGGCACGGTGGTGCCTCGGAGAACAAAGCTGTTGGCAGGCGAGTGTCGTAGCGGGCATTTCGACCGATCGCCCAGTTCCACATGGGAGCTTGCTGGTACCGTGTCGCTTGGCGGCAACGGCGGCAGTAGTGAAAAATCTGCCACTCAAAACCACAGTTGTAGCATACGGGAAGGTCACGCTCACTGTGAGGGAAGGATCTCTTGTAGACACCATCAAAACGGCGATCATAAGCCGGGCGCTCAGGACGCTGGTCGTAAGTTGGACGTTGAGGGCGCCGAGAGAACTGCTGGACATCGTGATTGTAGAGTGGTGAATCCCAATTGTCGAGGCGCTGCGGGCTTTTATTGTGAGTAGTATAGCTCGGATCACGGAACTGAGCACTCGAAGGCGAAAGGCTATTGGCCTGTACATCTTGCAGCACGTAACTTTCGTGAACGTGCAAGCCGTCAGTATAGCGCCGAGGGTCTTGGTGTCGCAGCAATTTCTCGCGGACGATGTGCCGGATAGTTTCAGCGAAGTCCGGTGGTGGGGTCACATCAACGCTTGCCACAGAAGTTATATTAGCCAAGCGACCGAACTTTGGCGCAATACGACGCTTCTTCAACGCCTTGAAGGTGCGACAGTTCTGGACAACGTCTGACGCCGATTCCAACTTTTAACACCCTATTAAAAAGTTAAAGACGTCTTCAGCGATCCCCTTTAATAAGTGACCCACTTTATCATCCTCAGACTTTTGCGGGTCGAGGAGTCTGCAGAGCTTTAGCAACTCTTCAATGTTGTTGGTGCACGTCTCGCCTGGGACTTGGGCGCGATGGAGCAACGTCTGCTCAGCCTGCTTTTGCTTTCCGACGGAGTCGCCAAAGCGGGATAAAATTTCTTTGACGAAACGGTCCCAGGTTGTGAGCTTGCTTTTGTTGTTCTCAAACCAGGTCAGGGCTGTCTCATCTCAGCGAGAACACGACCTTCGAGAGTTGTGCAGCGGTATCCCAGTGGTTGTACTGGCTCACTCGTCGATAGTGCGTCAGCCATTCCTCAACGTCTTCATCGGCGTTCCCAGCCAACATTCGGAGCTCTCGCGGTGGATGCCAGCCAGGCATGGGGGCCGGCACATAGTTCCCACCGTGAGGCATCGTGGGAGACAGCGGTGGCAGACCCGCGACACGTCGGCTGCGGCGGAAATCCTAGAGGTCCAGCGTGGCGTCCCAGCACCTCACCAAACTGTTACGAGATGGATTTATTTACAGTAAGGTCGGACGGTGTAGGACGAGCGTAGATGGTAGAGCAGTCCGTGAATGATGGTGACGACGATGATGTCCTCAAATATTTCGGCACATAACCACCAGGGGGGATTGGCCAGGGCTAAACTGGTTAAATACGTTGGGACTTCAAAATACTTAGTTGTGAATGAAACCCGAATTACCCATTAATCAGCACCGTAGAGCAATTCAAACGACCTGAAACAGAAAGAAAATTTTGTGCAAATATATATATTCCTTTTTTCAAACCCCAGCTTTGAAGCGGCAACAGATAATATAAGTGTTATCGATAAAGTCAACCCCAACCGCTCAATCGGGTGCTTCAAAAACAGTTGTCTAGCCGTTTAGAAACGGTAGCAGTAGAGAAAAAAATGTTCTATTGTTTCGGGGACCTGGTACCGAACACATACTTCTGAAGGTGAAAGTTCTGATCTGAACAGATAGAAATTAGGCCTTGGAACCCAGCAGCGCAGCTCGGTGAATGTCACCTTGCATTACCGAGAGCCACAGAAATGAACATTCCACCCGAACTTTAAATGTTGGAATTCTTCAAATGATAAAAGTGAATCGGAACGGGTGGCATTATATGCCAATATTGTCTTAATGTCGCAGATGCAAATATAGCCAGATTAGGAATTCCGAATTGAATGGGAGCTGCGGCAGCGAGATTAGCTATATGATTCGCTTGCTCGTTGCCCCTGATGTCCCTATGTCCAGGTACCCAAGACAAGCGTACCTCCTGCACGTGCCTGGGAACAAAACAAATTAGTGTGGTACAATGGAGAGTCCGAAGAGGAAGGTAATGCCGATATAACTGCCATCGAATCACATAATATGATGATTTTTGATACATGCTGCGGTACTTAGCATAGAGTGAGACCTATTGCTGAAAATTCGGCCTTAAAAATGGGTTTGTAATCCGGAATTCGCAGCGAATAACTTCAGTCTAAAGATTGTGATAAAATACCCATTCCAGCTATCTCACCATTTTGTGATGCATCAGTATAAATTACAGAAGAAGCAGGATACTTGGATAAATATTCATTTAATGTAGTGGCAAATAGCGAGCGTGGTAGAAGTTTTGCAGCGGAAGGGATGGGGGTTTGAAAGTTACACTCAGTCTCTCGCTCGATTGTGGATACCGGAATAACCTCATATAACTTAACATAAATACAATCCAAGCATGATTGAACCAATACCACTTCGTGGGAGATACGTTTATGCCCCGGAGATGTAAGAATATACTCGGATCACAAATAAATACAGGCTTGGCAGCCCCATGTTGCCAAGCTCTAGTGAAACCTCGTGCTACATTTCTTCCAATCAGCTTGCTCAGTTGGTTCACCATGGAAATGTCATAAACGCAGCGGCGAATATACGGCACCTGTGGTGTGCATAGCAATATGTGTATATATATATATATATATTTATATTTATATTTATATATATATATATATATATATATATATATATATATATATATATATATATATATATATATATATATATATATATATATATATATATATATATATATATATATATATATATATATATATATATATATATATATATATATATATATTTATATATATATATATATATATATATATTTATGTATATGTATATATATATATATATATACAGGCAGAAATGCCGGCAGTTTACAACGCCAAAGAAGGCATAGGGGAATGGTTAGACAATTTTTTACCGTTAGTGACGTGGTATTATATTTTTTTATTAATTACGTCAGAAAGAAAGAAAGAAAGACAGTCGAATTGGTAAGGAATTGGAGATCTAATCGAAAGGCATGGGTTCGGTCTCTGGCCGTGTGTTTTTTTTTTTGTTTCTCAAGTAATTAATAAAAAACTATAGTATAACGTTACTAACGGTAAAAAATAGTCTAACCATTCCCCCATGCCTTCTTAGGCATTGTATACTGCGGCATTTCTTTCTGTATTTTCTAACGATCCCCTCATTTCCAAACCCTATTATCGTGCGAAAGATTAGCCAGGCCCACGGGTCTGGCAGCCTTTAAGCCAAGGTAGCATGAGTTTTTCCGGCAAGTTGCCTGCTTATGAAAGGCTGTAGTCGTTTGCGTCACGCCCCGGGGGTTGAAAAGAAGGGCCCCTTCACCCCGCGTAGTCGGAGTGGCGCTGGCTACCTCCCTCAAGTGTCAGATACAGTTGTAGTAAATATAAATACTGCAGAAAGTGAAGGAGAACACAGTCGCTCAGATTGCCGAATTGGTAAGGCACTCGAGATGTAATCGAAAGGCGTGGGTTCGGTCCCCCCTCTGGGTGCGTGTTTTTTTTTCTTTCTTTCTCACGTAATAATACAAAATATAGAATAACGGCACTAACGGTAAAAAAATAGTCTAAATATTCCCCTATGCCTTCTTTGGCGTTGTAGACTGCCGGCATTTCTTGCTATATTTCCTAACGAGCCCCTTTTTGGATTTTGGAGCCCATTTTTGGTTCCAAAGCAGAGGAACCAAAAATACCTAAACATAAATACCCCAGAAAGTGGAGGGGAAAATCGCCCGCCGGTAGCGTAGTGGTTATTGCACCGAACCAGTATTCTGGAGGTCGTGGGTTCGGATCATACCTGGCGGGCATTTGTTTTCCCCTTTCTTTCTTTTGTTCCAAATTTTTATCTGTTTGAATGACCTACCACATCCTCCGCTTTGCTCTTCCAGGTTTTCTTGACTGCCAACTCTTATATATATATATATATATATATATATATATATATATATATATATATATATATATATATATATATATATATATATATATATATATATATATATATATATTGTCACGAAGACAAGGACGATGCAGTTGTCTTGAATGAGAAACACGTTTATTGGAGCGAACTTGTGCTCCCCTAAACACTCAAAAGTATACAGAGGCGGCGAAGCAGCGGTCAACAAAGTGACTTGCGTCGGCGAGTGTCGTCGAATCGAATGCCCCGGCGTCCGCACTGCAGACTTTTTATCTTTCGGCGCTCGTGGTTCCCGAAACGTCGATTCGCATCGAGAACATAATAGATCCAAGAAGATTATTCTGGGCTGTTCACGTTAGATCGGAATGCTCTCCCTATCACAACAGATAACACATGCGGCACAGAAAGAAAGAATGGAACACGCGCTTCCCTTGGCGCAGAGATAACGCAGACCGGCGCAGCCTGGCGGTAAAAGCAAAACACAAATAAACAAACCCAATGTATGATTCGCGGCATTACCCCCCCTCTAAGAGTGCATCGACCCGATGCTAACATAAGCGACAGTCCGAACAAATGAAAATAAAAGTTCGTCATCGTCCGTAGAAAGGTTCTAGGCGAACCACGTGGACGACTTCAGGCCGCCTGCGTTGTCGTGATGTGCCGGAGTCACCATCAGGGATCACTTCGTAGGTAAGTTGGCCAACACGTCGTAGAATCTGGTAGGGTCCGAAATAGCGTCGCAGGAGCTTCTCACTGAGTCCGCGTCGTCGGATGGGAGTCCAAACCCACACAAGATCCCCTGGTTGGTACTCGGCGTCTCGTCGTCGGAGGTTGTAGCGGCCCGCATCCACCAGCAGCTGGTCCGTTATACGAACTCGAGCGAGCTGGCGGGCCTCCTCCGCACGTTGAAGATATCCGTGGACGTCGGCGTTGAGGTCGTCGTCTTCTACGTGCGGAAGCATGGCGTCGAGCATCGTAGTCGGCCTTCTACCGTAGACAAGCTCGAACGGCGTCAGCTGCGTCGTCTCCTGGATAGCCGTGTTGTACGCAAACGTGACATACGGGAGCACTTCGTCCCAAGTCTTATGTTCAACGTCAACGTACATTGACAGCATATCTGCGATTGTCTTGTTCAGACGTTCTGTTAGTCCGTTCGTTTGGGGGTGGTACGCCGTCGTTCTTCGGTGATCCGTGTTGCTGTAGCGTAATACTCCTTGCATCAGCTCCGCAGTAAATGCCGTTCCGCAGTCTGTAATTAGGACTTCCGGGGTTCCATGTCGCAGCTCAACTTGGCTTATAAAAAACTTTGCCACTTGTTGTGCAGTCCCCCTTGGAAGAGCGGCGGTCTCTGCGTAGCGCGTCATGTAGTCTGTCGCTACGACAATCCACTTGTTCTGTGATCATGACGTAGGGAACGGGCCTAAAAGGTCCATTCCAATCTGTTGAAATGGTCTCGATGGGACGGCGATCGGTTTTAGAAGTCCGGCGGGTCTTGTCGGCGGCGTTTTTCGTTGCTGGCAGTCACGGCAGCTCCGGACGTAGTGGGTAACGTCAGAGGTAAGGCCGGGCCAGTAGTACCTCGCCTTGATTTTTCCAATAGTGCGGGCTGTACCGAGATGTCCGGAAGACGGGTCGTCGTGGCACGCTTCCAAAATTTCGTCACGAAGGTCCGCGGGGATGACGAGAAGGTAATTCGCTCTTGTTCCGGTGCTGAAATTCTTCTTCACGAGGACGGAGTTTCTCAGGCTGAATGCTGGTAAGCTGCGTTTGAAGGTCCTAGGAACGGCAACGTTGCATCCCTCGAGGTACTCGATTATGACGCGTAAGTCGGGGTCGGCACGCTGCTGGGCGGCTAGGTCGCTCTCCGTCACGATCCCGAAGAACGCGCTGTCTTCATCAGAGTCTTGTGGTGGTGGGTCGACGGGGGCGCGGGACAGGCAGTCGGCTTCGGAGTGTTTCCTGCCGGATTTATAAACGACTGTAACGTCGAACTCCTGCAGGCGCAAGCTCCACCGCCCAAGACGGCCAGAGGGGTCCTTCAAATTGGCGAGCCAACACAGCGCATGGTGGTCTGTTACAACCATGAATGGCCTTCCATACACGTATGGGCGAAATTTTGAAATCGCCGATATAATAGCCAGGCACTCTTTCTCAGAGGCAGAATAGTTTTTCTCCTCCTTCGACAGACCACGGCTGGCATAGGCGATTACCCTTTCGCAGCCGCTTTGCTTTTGGACAAGGACGGCACCCAAGCCTATATCACTGGCGTCCGTGTGCATTTCCGTTTCGGCATTTTCGTCGAAATAAGCGAGCACGGGCGGGCTTTGCAGGCGTTTTTGCAGCTCGCAGAATGCTTTTTCTTGGTCGTTTTCCCAGCTGAAAGGGGTGCTGTCTTTCGTCAAGCGCGTGAGTGGCTCTGCAATGCGTGCGAAGTTTGCGACGAAGCGCCGGTAGTATGCGCACAGCCCGAGAAATCTTCGCACGCCCTTCTTGTCTTTCGGCCTAGGGAAGTTCGCGATAGCTGAAGTTTTTGCCGGGTCAGGTAGGACTCCCGCGGCGTTGACGACGTGGCCCAAGAACTTGAGTTCCTCGTATGCGAAACGGCACTTTTCAGGCTTCAGCGTCAACCCCGACGTGCGAATGGCCTCGAGTACAGACTCCAACCTTGCAAGGTGTTCGTCGAAAGTCCGGGCGAATACCACTACGTCGTCGAGGTATACGAGGCAGGTGTGCCACTTAAGGCCAGCTAGCACAGTGTCCATGACTCTTTGAAACGTCGCTGGTGCTGTGCACAGCCCAAACGGCATCACCTTGAACTCGTATAGGCCGTCTGGGGTTATAAATGCAGTCTTCTCTCGGTCTCTCTCGTCCACTTCAATTTGCCAGTAGCCGGTCTTCAGGTCCATCGATGAGAAGTACTTCGCGTGGCAGAGGTGGTCGAGGGCGTCGTCGATTCGGGGGAGGGGGTACACGTCCTTTTTCGTGATTTTGTTCAGTCGCCGGTAGTGAACACAAAACCTTAATGTGCCGTCTTTTTTCTTTACGAGTACGACGGGCGCAGCCCAGGGGCTTTTCGATGGCTGTATAATGTCGTCGCTGAGCATGTCGTCGACTTGAGACCGGATGGCTTCCCGTTCGTGTGAAGAGACGCGGTACGGTGATTGTCGGGTAGGTCGGGCTCCATCTTCGGTTATTCGGTGCTTCGCTAGAGGGGTCTGACGTAGTTTTGCGCTCGACGAAAAACATTCGCTATAGCGACGCAGCAATGCCAATAATTTGTTCCGTTGTTCTTGCGGTAGCGCCGGATTCACGTCGAAGGGCTGCGGGAGCTTGAAGGTTTCTACGGGGGTGCGTTCAAAGTCGGCGACCGCGATCACGTCACTTGCTTCTTGCGTTTCTTCGAGGAATGCAATTGCCGCGCCCTTGTTTAAATGCTGGTACTCCTCGGTGAAATTAGTAACCAAAATGTAGGATTGGTGTTCCTTGAAGCGCGCAATGCCTCTTGCGACAGACACACCGCGGTCGAGAAGCAACCTTTGGTCACTCTCCACGATAGCGTCAACGTCAGGAGCAGCACCTTCACAGTAGACGGTGATCATGAAACTTGCGCGGGGTGGCAGGGTGACATGATCATCGGCTATCCTTACAGCTGCACGGTGTTCGGGGTTCGGTTCCGGCGTCATGGAGTGATCGGAAGAAAAAGTTATCGACTTGGTCTGCAGATCAATTATTGCGCCATTGTTCATCAAAAAGTCCATTCCGAGAATTACGTCGCGGGAGCAGTTAGGCAAGATGACGAACGCGGCAAGGTACGGCGTGCCGTCTATGGTGACGCGCGATGTGCACGTTCCACTTGGCGTCACGAGGTGGCCTCCTGCTGTGCGTAAATGCGGACCGTCCCATCTGGTCATAACTTTCTTCAGTTTAGACGTAAATGGTCCGCTCATTACCGAATAGTCAGCTCCCGTGTCTACGAGGGCGACTACGTCAAAGCCGTCGATGGACACCTTGACGTCAGATGCAGTCTTCCTCGAGTTCCGGGTTCGTCGGGGCGTCGTATCTCTGCTAGTACGTGTTGACGGTCGGGCACTGTGCATCGTCGTTGTCGTCGTCTTCTCAACGGACGTCTCGGTCAGGTCGGGTACGCGTCGCGCCGTGTAGCTGTCGTCGTGTTCAAGAGTGTCGTCAGGGCTGGGTCGGGTCGTCGGGATGAGGGCATGTCGTGAATCACTGTCTTCGGTGCGTCCTTGCGTCGTTGGAGGGTTTTCATTTTTCCGCCGTTGTGCAACTTTACCTCCCGAAGTTGCTGCTTTTAGTTTCCCCCGCGTGGGCTGGGGGACTTTCCACGTGAGAAGTCAGCAGTGCTGCGGCGGTTCGGTGACTGAGACGGGTAGGGCGACGGTGAACGGTTGAAGCGGGCTGGTCCTCGGTTGGTGTTGGAGAGGTATTCTTCGATCTCAGCAGGGCGCTGGCCGTATCGGGGGCGTGGGGCGTCGCCGGAGAACCCTCGCAAACCGAGCCTCTTGTAGGGACAGCGACGGTAGATGTGGTCGGCCTCTCCGCAGTGGTAGCACAGCGGGCGATTATCCGGCGTTCGCCACACGTCGGTCTTCCTTGGCGTCTGGTATTGGTCTACAGGGCGTCGGGCGGGCGGCGTTGGACGGCGGTATGGCTCGGCCTCTTGACGACGGGTTGGAGCAGGGCGGGGTTGACGAACAGCCGAGGAGTAGGTCATGGCTTGTGGTTCGCGGGGTGCTTCCGACGGCGTAGAAGTTCCCAGTGCGTTTTGGACTTCTTCTCGGATTACGTCGGTCAGGGAAGCCACTGGAGGTTGCGGCGTCGTTGGAAAAAGCTTCCGAAGCTCCTCCCTGACCACTGCTCGGATGGTCTCTCGCAATGTATCGGAGCTTCCATTTGCACCACCGATGGTCTCCGAGAAGAGCGCGTTGACAGGGCGGTCGTACTGCCTCGTTCGAATTTCTAGCGTCTTCTCCATCGCGGCCGCCTCAGACGCGAATTCGGCCACTGTTTTCGGAGGGTTAAAGACTAGACAAGCAAAAAGCTCTTGCTTCACTCCTCGCATTAGAAACCGGAGCTTCTTTTCCTCGGTCATTTCAGGGTCCGCACGACGAAAAAGTCGCTTCATCTCCTCAACGAAAATCACGACTCCTTCGTTGGGGTGCTGTGTTCGAGTTTCAAGCAAAAGCGCAGCTCGCTCTTTTCTCACCACAGTAGTGAAGGTCTTGAGGAACTCCCTCTTGAATTGAGTCCAGTCGGTCAAAGAGCTCTCATGGTTCTCGAACCAAGTTCGAGCAGCATCTTCTAAGTAAAAGAAGACATGCCGGAAAGTTTCTTCGTCGTCCCACCTGTTGAAGATGCGGACGCGCTCCAACTTCTCCAACCATTCTTCGGGGTCTTCAGCGGGGGCTCCCCGGAACGATGGCGGTTCTCGGGGCTGCTGCAGGATGATTGGCGACGTTGTTTCTTGCACCATGGTGTTGGTTGCAGCGTTCCTTCTCTTGGGCCCTTCTGGCAGAAGACCGAACTCGGGTAGCAATCCTTGCAGTCGGGGGCTTTCTCTGGTTGGACTGGCTTGGCGGCTTCGAGATGTCGTAGAGGGCATAAAGGCTTAGTACCCAGCACCTCCACCAGATGTCGCGAAGACAAGGACGATGCAGTTGTCTTGAATGAGAAACACGTTTATTGGAGCGAACTTGTGCTCCCCTAACAACTCAAAAGAATACAGAGGCGGCGAAGCAGCGGTCAACAAAGTGACTTGCGTCGGCGAGTGTCGTCGAATCGAATGCCCCGGCGTCCGCACTGCAGGCTTTTTATCTTTCGGCGCGCGTGGTTCTCGAAACGTCGATTCGCATCGAGAACATAGTAGATCCAAGAAGATTATTCTGGGCTGTTCACGTTAGATCGGAATGCTCTCCCTATCACAACAGATAACACATGCGGCACAGAAAGAAAGAATGGAACACGCGCTTCCCTTGGCGCAGAGATAACGCAGACCGGCGCAGCCGGGCGGTAAAAGCAAAACACAAATAAACAAACCCAATGTATGATTCGCGGCAATATATATATATATATATATATATATATATATATATATATATATGTGTGTGTGTGTGTGTGTGTGTGTGTGTCTGTATGTCTAAAGCGAATCAGAATTTTTAAGAAGGGGCTCGTTGAATAAAGATGGGAATAAGGGATGTAAGTGAAGAATGCTTCTGAAACCACAGGGAAGAATGCGGTACGTCATTGAACGAGATTAAGCTTTTTGAAAGTAAGAAACAAAATGGAGCCAGATGCTCGCCGGGTCGAATCCGAACGACCAAGATCCCACCCCGAAGGAAATATATATATGTATAAATAAAAGTGTCTGTGCGTCTGCGTGAGTCTGTGTGTGTGTGTGTATTCAGGATGGTACTGCAGGACTGATATTCAGCTGTAACCGCAGAAGCCGAGCTTAAGAAACAGGACGCCAGCGACAACCGTACAAGCATTATCACGGGGTGTGCAGTAGAAGTCTTAGGTATGAACGATAGACAGGGTACTGGTAAACTTTCCCACCAGACAAAATATTAACCTAGGGCCCAGCATAACATGAGAATCTCCATCCCAGCTAAAAGAATAGAAATAGTGGATCTTCCCAGGAAACAGTAAGCATATGATTGCTGGAAGTACTTATATTATCGCCAGGATTGAGGCTTTTGTAACGAACGGAGGCCGCTTGAAAGCAGGGAATAGGCGTCTAGGCATAAACAAAAGTCAGATGTACGCACCTAGAGACAAGCAAGGCAATGACATCCAAATAAGGATAAGTTCGTTATAGTAGAAATTGACTTCTATGGAAATCTTCACAGTAGACACGACACCCAGGATAACAGCAAACGAGGAAGCAGTTCAAAAGCGATTGACGTCGCAGCAGTAACAACAGAAGAAGCAAAGAAGGCTTTCAAAGAAATTCAAGGTAGTAAAGCACCGGATGAGGATCTCATAATGGTGGAGTTCCTTAAGCATGGGGGGTAAATTTTGCTAGAAAACTGAAAAACTTGTATCCGCAATGCTTTATGACCGCTTAGGTACCGAGAGATTTGAAAACACGAACATCATCCCAGTCATTAGAAAATGGCACGAATGACTTGAAAAATTACAAGCTTATCGGCTAAAGGTCAGTCGCAAACAGGGTACTTACCAAGGTTATCACATAGGAAAATTTCGCCTTCTTAGATTTCAGTCAACCAAATGAACATGCAGGGTTTCGAAAATTTATTCCAAAATGTACCATATTTACAGGATTAATCAGATGATAGTGTAATTCGCGAAGTATACTCAACCCAGATACGTAGACGCTTAACAGAGTATGAGACAGCATTTGACTATGTCGAAAGTTTTGCAGTCATTCAGACATTGCTCCATCAGGGTGTACACGAGGATTACATAGGAATACTAGAATATATCTTCTATTCATCTAGAGCTAATATTGTCCTGCATAAGCAGAGCAGTAAAATACCTAAAAGGAAGCGCACTAGGCAACGAGACACTATCTCTCCAAAGTTATTCACAGGATGCTTACACAAGGTATCCAGAACATTGCATTGGGAACAGGTGGGCGTGATCTTTAGTGATGAATACCTTGGTAACCTGAGATTTGCTGATGAGGTTCCTTTGCTAAGTAACTCCGGCTTGAATTCCAACGCATGTTTACCGTTCTAGACCAGCAGGTAGATCTTTGGGCATAAAATTATTATACAGAAAATGAATGTATACCTTAATAACCTCGGGAGAGCACAGCGGTTTGATATAGGTTGCGAGGAAGCGGGAGTGGTAAGCGGCCATATATAGTTAGGCCAAGTTACCCCGGATTGTAACCACGAGGAAGAGATAACTAGAAGGATAAGAATGGGGTGTAGTGCATACAGCAGGCAATCTCAGCTAACTGATGGCAGCCTACCCCTTTTTCCGCAAGAAGAAAGTATGAAAGCTGCATCTTTTTGGCACGCAACTATGGAACACAAATGTGGAGGCTAACTAAAAGGGTTCAATATAAATTCAGGACTCCTCAGCGAACAATAAAACAGAAGATGATAGGTGTAACATAAAAGTTAAGAAGAGAGCAGTGTGGGTCATGAAACAAACACTTGTTAATGGCGGATTAGTAGAAATTAAGGAGAAATGTCTGTCGCCAGGGCCAGCAATTCGAAGGCAAAATAACATTTCGTCTTTAAGGTTAACAGAGTGGATCTCTAGAGAAAGGAAGCGTGGCGGGGGGTCGGGTGGCAGAAAGTTGAGTTTGGCTGATGAGCTGATTAGATAAAGAAGCTGGCGGCAATGAAGTGGTAGCAGTTAGCACAGGACAGGGATAATTGAAGATTTATGGGAGAAATTCCTGACCTTGAATGGGTGTAGATATACTGATGAGACCTTCATAGAGGCGTTTTTAACAATATTCCCCGTCAACTGTTAATTTTCGTGACGTAAACGTCAGCGTCTCAGACGGCAAACTGTTCACTAAACTGTACCGAAAACTCACTGACAAGCAACAGTACCTACATTTTCAAAGCAGTCACGTCACGCATTGCAAAACTGGAATTCCCTACAGCCAAGCTCACCGTTTTTGTCGAATTTGCTCAAAGGAACAGGACTTCAATGACAACTGTCAGGAGCTCTGAAGTGCACTTTGGAAAAAAAATTATCCCGGTCAAATAATTGACAATGCTATAGACGGAGCACGAAACCTAAATCGTTCAGACTTTCTCAGAGACACCAAAACCACCCACGACACCCTGCAAACCAACTTGGTCTTAACACATTACTCATCTGTTCCCAAAGTAAACGTCTATTCTAAAAGAACACTATGACATTCTTACACAAAGTGAGCGCTTAAAATATATTTTTCGGGGCTCCTACGGGTTCTGTACAGGAGAAAAAAAAACATTAAGGATGTCCTGACCTCATCCAAAATAAGGACTCAGACGACCGGCGGACGCAGTCCTTGCGGGAAGCCTCGATGTCAAATATGCACGAACATGTCCACAACAGAAACCGCGGTCAGTACAGCCTCACACTTTCATCTAAAAGTCGGAGGAAACCTGAACTGTGATAGTTCGAATGTGGTATATTTGCTCGAGTGTACGAGTTTCCACCAACAATACATCAGGGAAACACAAAAGTCGTTCAGAACTAGGTTCAATAATCACAAGTCACATTCCAAAACTCTGCCATCTCTCCCCTTGTGAAAACCCGTTAACCTCCGTGGGCACTCTTTTGACCTCCTATGAGCAACGATAATAGAATCTAGGTTTCGCTCTCACCGTGATCGACTAATCCTCGAATCGTACCTTATTTACAAGTTCATATTCCGCATCCTCAGGAATTATTAAGAGCTTTGGGAAATTTTCGTGTTTGATGGGTACCTAAACCATTTTCACCTCTTTTCTTTCTTTTTTTTTTGTTTCATTCGCCATACCGAACGCTATCGGCCACCATACGTCCCCTCCCCCCTTTTCTCTGTCCTTTTTCGTGGAATAGTTGCTGCATTCCCAGTACGTCTCTGCTCCAGCAGCACCCTGGGGGGGTTAAATTTGTTTTCGTGAACGCGCCCTTGGCGCGGTTACTCATAATTTGACATGAGCGCGGTTCCCCCACCCCTCCGCTTCTTGGACAGTTTAGTGCATTCTAAAATTCTCATTCATTCCTCACTTCTTTGCATGCCTCCATTCTGCTGTGACATGCTTTGATCAAATACACGGAAACTTGTTGACCCTGACTGGCGACCGATATAAGAGTTGCTTCCAAGCTGGACACACCTAGCTACTTCCTACCTATCTAAACAATTGGTTGCGTTGCTGGCACGTGCGCTCTTTCGTGACTTCTGCGAACTTGTAAGCGTCCCTGACATTCCCCACGCCGCCGGTAATTGGTGTTTTCAGAAATAGATGCGTCACCGGCGGCCTCCGTTCTGTATTTGTTGTTCTTGTGCTTTGCAATTCGTGTGTCGAGACGTTCACTGCACCATTCATTTATTCGTGTAATTCGTACGAAAAGTGTTTCTTCAACATCTCCCTAAACTGTCTCCTTCTTTTTTGATGAAAGTATATTGCTGGAATTTTTGAGGAGCAGAATGGTGCGAAAGTTTGTTCGTGCATTTATAGTGCCCTCCCTTCCCTGTTCCCTCGCCTCAACCCGCCAATGTTCTTAACAAGGGTGCACTGTAGCATCCCTTATGCACCTATATAAGCGCGCGTGCTTCCACGTTGTATTGCGCTGAAGTTGACGACTGGTCCTCCAGTCGAAATAGCAGTCTACCACTGTTTTTGTTTTTAATTCTGTGTTTACCATTTGCTCACATGTATATATATACATTTATTAATTATTTATAAAAACCTTACAGGCTCCAGGTGGAGCTAGGGTAAGGGGGGCATACAAAAAAGAGGAACTTGGGGCATATAGCCAACACATTCTAAAAGGCAATTATAAACAAGATTAACAGGACATCATTATACATTTTTAATAAAAGGTACCCTCAAAATTTCATAAACACTCAAATCAAAAGAAAAATTCAAGCAATGCATAAACAGATATAGAAAGCATGGTTATCGAGTATGTGGGATGCACACATGTGAAGTAAAAAAATTAGGAAAAATGCGCATTTAGTTGTTCACGAAATTTGTCATGGTTTGTTATAGAAGCGATAGCGTCCGTAAGTTCATTCCAATGAGATACGGCGCGAGGTAGAGCCGATGAATTGAATGCAAGTGTTTCCCCATAGATGCGCTTAAAGCTGAATTGATTGTGTAAATGTGACGAGACGCGTGAAAGGGGTTCGAGGGGGAGCGGGGATGGGTTATCTCTATGGGCGTATTTGTGAACAAACACAAAAGAGCGACCATGCGACGAACTTGTAGTGGTTGTAATGAAAGGTCAATTTTAGTCTGTGTGATACTTGAATTGCGACGATAGTTCCGAGATATAAAACGGGCGGCTCTGTTTTGGATGGACTCGACCAGATTAATTAATTAGCTTTGATGAGGGGACCATATAGATGAGGCGAATTCTAGCTGCGGGCGGACGAATGTGAAGTAGGACAATTTGCGCATGGCTGGTGGCACGTTACGCAGGTTACGGCGCAGGTGTCCCAAAGTTTTAGATGCTTTTGCGCAGATTGAAGTAACGTGAGTGAACGAGGGAAGTGTAGAAGTGAAATTGATGCCTAAATATTTGTAGGTAGTGGCTCGTGATATTGGTGCGTTATTTACATGGTAACGTAAATCACAGTGAGTATGCTTACAAGAAAAGGATATAGTTTTGCACTTAGTTGTGTTTAACATCATTTGCCAAGTCTCGCACCAGGAATTAATTTGGTCGAGGTCTTCTTGCAAGGTAATGTGATCGTGGGCAGAGTTAATGACACGATAAATAATACAGTTGTCAGCGAAAAGCCGCACGCATGATGAAATGTTATTCGGCAAGTCGTTAATGTAAATTAAAAGAGTAATGGACCAAGGACGCTTCGTTGAGGTACCCCTGAGGTGACGTCAGTTATAGTTGAGGAAGAACCAAAAGCCGCACGCATGATGAAATGTTATTCTGCAAGTCGTTAATGTAAATTAAAAAGAGTAATGGACCAAGGACGCTTCCTTGAGGTACCCCTGAGGTGACGTCAGTTATAGTTGAGGAAGAACCATTCACGACGGTGAACTGTTGGCGAAGCGACAAGAAGTTTCGCAACCACGATAAAGTTAATGAGTTTATGCGGAGAGCTGATAATTTAGAAATGAGGCCACAATGAGCAACACGGTCAAATGCCTTAGAAAAGTCAAGGAATATGCAGTTTGTTTGCTGGTCATTATTTAGGTTGAAATGCAAATCTGAGGAAAATTCAAGCAACTGGGTATCACAAGAGAAACCTTTTCTAAAGCCATGCTGATTTTTGTGGAAGTACTTATTTTTCTCCAGGTGTGTGAAAATGTGCGATGCGATGATATGCTCAAGTTACTTGAAGCAGATGCATGTTAATGAAATGGGTCGATAGTTCTCATTTGACGTTTTATTAGCATCATTGAATACGCGAATGACTTTGGCTATCTTCCAATCTGTGGGTAGCTGGCCTGAAATTAAAGACTGTTTGAAAATATGAAATAATATTTGACTTGAGACATTTACTGTGTTTTTTTAGTATCTTATTGTTGATGTTATCAACGCCACTGGAAGTGGATACTTTAAGGTTATTAATGAGAGAGACGATTACTTCAGGGGTGATATCAATTTCCTCCATAAAAGGGCAATCAAGGTCACTAACAATGGGCACATTGGTATGATCTTCTCTGGTATACATAAACGTGAAAAATGAGTTGAAGGCGGATGCGCACTGTTCGTCAGAAAGGGGAGTGTCGTTATCAAACACGCAGATTTTATTATCATCAACGCAAGGGGAAATTGTACGCCAGAATTATCTAGGGTTGTTTTTCAGAACAGAAGGAAGATCCTGTGTAAAGTACTTGGTTTTGGCCCGGTCTTACTCCAGCATATATACTTTCAGGAAATCGGTGTACTTTTCCATGAGGATGCACAAGGCTCGTTCGTTGCATTTTTGTACAATCCTTTCTTTTTATTGCGCAATGTTCGAAAATTTTTATTAAACCATGGGTTAGTTTTGTGGTTACTGATACTAATTAGGGGTACGTACTTATCGACTAACGAGCACAATTTGTGCTTAAAAAGACGCCAGTTGGATTCCACAGTACCGTCGTTAAATGTGGGCAGAAAAACTTGATTAAGAAAGACATCCAAATCAGAGTTCATGCAAACGTAATTACCTGTGCTATAATCACGAATTCTTTTATTACTGAATCCTGTTTCTGGAGTAGGCATTTCAACGGTTAACTGGATTAGTTTGTGGTCACTAAATCCACCCAAATAAGATAACAGGCCTATGGTTTCAAGTGCAGTGGTGAAAATTAAATCTAAAACATTAGGGACCCGGCTTGGTTGGTCAACAATTTGAGAGAAATTAAAGTCCAGAATTAAATTTAAGAAATCGGTTGAGCTGCTACAAGTGGATGAGAACAACGGCCAATCAATTTGCGGGTAATTGCAGTCTCCAAGAAGGTGTACTTCATGGCCCCGATATTTCTTCAAAGCGAGGTTAATACTGTCAAACAAGTCATCAATAAATGAACTGGAAGCATCGGGAGGACGGTAGCAAACACCAATTAGGATTTTACTAGTTGAGGTCATGCAAGAAACCCAGATTATTTCTATAGGCAACTCAGTTTCAATGACGAAGGATGAAATTGTTTTTTTAACTGCAAGAAGAACACCACCGCCCCTTTTTTTGGCGGCAGTCCGGTCGGTATATATTAAAGTTATATCTATCCGGAAGGACCTAGCTATTGCCTTTTTATTGGTGTAACCACATCTCGGTTATTGCTAAAATATCAGTGTCGCTGTCCTCAAGAAAAGAACAAATATAATTCTGTTTAGGCAGCAGGCTGCGGATGTTAGTGAATGATAATTTCAAGGAAGGATTAGTAGGACGTGACAGAGGCGGCTTGGGGACATGTGAAGATGTTCTCTTTTTTAGCTATCTTGATGATAACTCAACAGTGTTGGAATCGGTATTATACACGTATGTCCCTTTACCCATGCGCAGCTTGTCAACAGACAAGTTAAATTTCTGTTTTTGTATTTTTGCAAAATTGACCAGTTTGCGCCTTGCTAATCTTGTAGATGGTGAAAAATGCTCGCCAATCGACACGGTTGACCCTTTGTGTTTAAATGCGGATGAAAGAACTTTCTGCTTATCTTTGTAGAAGGAAAATTTCGCGCTTATTGGCCTTTGTTTGTCGTGGGAATATCGGCCAAGTCTATGAACGCGTTCGAATTTAGTGCTCGTGCTTGGCACCTCAAGTTTATCTGTGCAAAGTTTGATAATTGTTTCTTCTGATGCAGCCCAATCTTCGTTCTCGTCATCACCAATCCCATAGAACAGCAGATTAGAACGTCGCATTCTGTTTTCCGCATCGTCGCACCTTAACGTAACAGTGTCTAACTGGTTTCTAAATGTGTGTATAACATTACTATAAGTGCCTTCCACTGGAGAGTTTTGAGAGGCAACACTAGTTTCAAGTGCAACAATCCTTTCAGTGAGGCGTTTAACTTTATTATCGGTTGCCAACTGTTTTTCCTTTAAATCCTGGAGTTCGTTCAGTATCGTCTGCTGCCCTGCTTCGATTCGGCGCACAGTTTCTAACACAGAGGCGAGGGTGTTAAAATCGCTATCTTTGTCAAGACTACCACCTTTCTTAGTGGGGCCGGGATTTGGTTCCAGTTCCCCTGACAACAACCAACGCATTAAGTCAACACACACACACACACACACATACACACATATATATATATATATATATATATATATATATATATATATATATATATATATATATATATATATATATATATATATATATATATATATATATATATATATATATATATATATATATATAAATATATATATATATATATATATATATATATATATATATATATTTTTACATATATATATATATATGTGTATATATATATATATATACATATGTATATATAAGAAAAGAAAACTTTGAATAAGGCAAAAGCACGATTGTTGCCAACGTTTTAGCAAAGAGACTTGCTGCCGATAGGAAGTCTTTCTGATGAAAGGTTGGCAACAATCGTGCTTTTACCTTGTTCACCGTTTTTTCTTTTCTTGTGTGCTCTACCACCTTCAAATGCTCCCTATATATATATCTATATATATTTATATATATATATATATATATATATATATATATATATATATATATATATATATATATAAATAGATATATATATATATATATATATATATATATACAAAAATAAGGCCGTCAGGAAGGCCTAGGAAAGCAAAGGGAAAATACAGGTAGGTCAGGCATATTTTTAAAGAAAAAGAAAGAAAGAAACAAATAAAAAGGGTTGCTTTAGAGGGTTTAACACGGCGAACGCGCCCGACATGTCATAGACGCTCGTAGACCCGGGGTTAAAAAAGCAAACTTGTAAATCCCTCGAAAGCGCGTCATCCCTACTTCATATTTGCCGCGCATTCGAGGCGCTTTTTCAAAGAAAGTGCTATGAGTTGTGCCGCGCCTCCGCCAGATGGCGCCACGGTTCCCGCGGCCGAGAGAAGGCGCAGTGAAACATCCCCCTCGCGAGGGGCACGATCAAATGCAGATTATTCCGGAGGCGCACGACGTTAAGTAGTTTGCGTTACGTTAATGTTGTTGCACTTGTGGCAACTGCTGACGAGAGAGCGCTCGTCATCAGTAATTTGAATGAGTCAACGATATAAGGCGCGTTCGTAGCGTCCCATTCTGTGTCGGCTTTGTGGCGCGGTGGGTAGAGCACCATGTACATTGCATTCCGCGCGCATGGTCGAGGGATCGAAACTGGGCGCCGGATAGTATTTTTTTTATATAGTAGGGAGGGGTGCGGTGCGGACTACGGACGTCAACGCGGGTGACATCGTGAGTTACTGAAATGCTTTTCATTTAAAAGCAGGTCCCCTTCAACCCGAGCAGTCGGGCTTGTGCTGGCTACTAACCCCAAACTAAGAAAAAAGTTAGCTTGAGGTAAATACCCATGAAAGTGGAAGGGAGAATATCCCCGCCAGTAGCGTAGGGGTCACCGCACCGAACGCATATGATGGAGGTCGTGGGTTCGGAAGCCGCCTGGGGGGAAATTTCGGACCACCTTGGTTCACAATATGCCATTTGGTTTCTTTGGCTGTCTTGACTACCTGCCCTTATTTCTCTCTTCACTCAACGAGCCCCCCATTTGCCATTTTATTCCGCTATGTATGTATATATATATATATATATATATATATATATATATATTAAACGAAACCGCGACAACATTTCACATTGTAATATTAGGTATACAATTTAATAAAATGTTCACATCAGTATATTTTTAAAATACATACTTATATATGTATTTTTCAAGTTCGTGTTAGGAATATTTTTGGTTATATTTCTGTTCAGCTACCTGCCGTAAGTAATATCTTAATTTTTCTTTAAAAACATTTTCTTTGAATGCGACTTCAAAAACGTTAGGTTACTTGTAGAGATGCTGGGTATGGTGGTTTTGGGAATCTTTGAGAATAAGACACAACATGGCAACAGCCCCGAAGGAAATATGCATGCGTTACCTACGTTCCGGCCCCTTTTGTTGGCAATCACCTAATGAACGGTTTTATATGAATAAAGAGATTAATAAATATCTTTCATTTACCTTCATGAAGTGTGTATTATAGGGACTATTTGTACTACATACTCATGCATACCTGTCTTTTGATCCGTTGACTACCCTCTTGTGTACCTGGTAGTGCTAATGTGTGGCATTCCACAAAGCTTACAGCTGGCCGCGCACTTCGGCACGAAGCATGTGCAGCCTACATGTATTAGTCCCTAGAACTTGTTCGGTTTCCGCGATGTAGTGCAATGAAGACACCTGCGTTTGTAAGTCGGCGTTTTTTCTCCGTCCTTCCTCACTCTGACCTTGCCCCACGAGCAGAGCTTGATTGTACGTATACACGCTTTTTCTCATAAATATTTCTGTTGTCACCACATGCTGCAATTAAGTGGAACAAATCTGACTCAAGGTTTCTTCATAGCATTGTGATGTATGTTTACTCTGGTAAAGGCGAGCCATATTGTTGATGCGTCAGTAAATTTTTCCTGTATAGTTATTACCCTGGCCCCGAATGTTTACTCAGTCTCTGTGTTCCAGGACCCGTTGTTGAAATGCGGCTCACTGTCAGTCGATGCTGTTGCCTTGATATACTCTCAAGGTTGTAATCTGTGATGCAATGTTTACCGTTTGTATTCATCTGAGAACTATATTTATTTTTATTTATTTATTCGACTTACTACATAAGTCCAGAAGGCAGTGTTGTAGGAGATAAATAAAAAGCGTTCAGTGCAGAAACGAAAGCACGAATCTCGTAATATACAAAAATAAAAATCGAGAGATGCATCTTTTAAACGCTTGCAGCGAAGTGCATTGTACAACATTACACGACAACAAAGCACAAAGCAAAAAACTTATAAAATAGAAAAACGTTTTCGTTTCATGGCCCCAACGTAGGGAAAGAAAGCCCGCCAGTTTTTGCTTGGTATGCTTCAGACACCATGATTGTAACCTTAAAAAAAGAACGTCGCACTGTCTGCAGGCTTTCAGCAATGTGAGCATTCATTTTGACCTTCCTGTCTCCAACTTTTGAGTAAAGACTTTTAAGTTTTCTTTGTGCTGCTTCGAGAGCAAAGATACATGGCACCGAAATTCTTTCCTCCGACGGCGGAGCTGTTACAAAAAATGATTGCTGTAACACCTGGGGTGCAGGAAATGCAGAAACTGTAAAGCGCGACGCACGGTTTCGACTGATTTTATTACTGCAATTCGAGATTTTTCACCAGGCTGCCATCATGAGCCACGCACTCAAAGTTTCACGGATCTTTACTTTTATAAAACATCAACGTTAAGAAAACAGGAGCCATGTGTAAATTGTATATCCGGTAGCGTAATATCCGGTAGCGTAACTACCGACATAAGCAATGTGAAGTTTTAACGACGGGTTTAATACGATCACACCAACGTTTAATACCGTGATATAGTTTTCAGGGCGAGAAAACAGTTTCGAGAAAACCGAAATCTGCTGCAGAGTTAGGTAGAGAAGCATGCATTCACATACATTTATTATATTGTCACTGCAACGGGCGTGTTGGACTGGCCAAGGATTCATAGCGGGAAAATAGACCGTGCGGTTACGCAACTGGGAGAATAGAAGGACGGAGAGCACCTGGTGACTGGCTGCTTACGGATTGACCCTGACTTGCACTAATGTCGCCGGTAATCATATCGCCGTTAACATTTCTAGTATTCAGCCCTTTCGATTGGCAACAACGGAGCACTCCGCCGCACAACCTCACGATTTACTTCAACGTAGGAACATTAGGCTCTGCGGCAGTTGTACACGGAACGGTGCGAGAACTATGGTGCCCCAGTTCACATCACTCGCTTTTGCCGACAGCAGCTGACCTAATCTATTTGTAATCAGAGTTTTAAGAAGCCCCGGGGAAATGTTAGGAATCTCAAGAGACTTCCTCACCGTGGACTTAGATTGTAGAAACTCTACCGTGTCTGACCGAATGAATACATCTCCCCTAACGCGGCCTGAACACTCCCTGTCGCCCCGTCGTCATTTTTTATCGCCGTCGCTGAGGAACTAAATTGAGGGGCCACTTTGTTTTGGCACAAGACCGTCAATATTCCCCAATGCACTGTCTGTTATAATAAATAGGGGAGAATTAAATAGCGCGAACTTTGTCTCAGTATTTTGAAAGAGTATTTACTCTTGCTACTACTTCGGTTAACCTTGTTTACTACTTTGGCATTTGCGCCGCCCAGAAAGTCCGGTCTCTGCAGTTTTATCTATGCTTCGTAAGCTTGAAATCAGAAAAACCTGTCGGCCATACATCATTCCTAATGCGTTTTTACGAAGCTTTGTGCTACAGGTATCCGAACCCATAACTACGATTTTTCACGCTTCTTTTTTATCGAGTCAAATTACCGAAGTATAGAAATAGGTGCGAATCAATTTAGTTTATAGAAAACGATACAAGCGAAAAGTGTGCGAATATTACCCGGTATTTATTATTTATTACTTTCCCTAGTTGCAAGCTATTGTAGCGAAAAGTAGACGGCTATATTCAAAACATTTAGGTAGAAAATAATGTTTTATCCTCCGTTCGAAAAGGTTTCTGTATAGTCAATCGATTGGTAACACGCCTTCATAAATTTTCTAAGGGACTTTACAGCACTAGACTAGATGTTGTTTTCCTTGAAATTCGTAACAGTTTGAAAACGAGTCCCATAGCAATCTGCTGTCCAAATGTATGGCGATCGGTTTTCTGGCGTATTTGGTTAACTGCTTTCACGAATACTTAAAAGTTAGGATACAATTTGTGCTTCTTTGGGAAAGCATTTCTGGTGAGCGGTCTGTTTCATCTGGGGTGACTCAGGGCAGTTTGTTTAGGCCCCTTCTTTTTGATTTACGTTCATAATATTGACACCAATCACCGACAGGCGACTAACAAACTATGTGGTTATTGGGTGATTTGCCGCAGGTTAAACGAACGGGAATTGTGCGGCGAATTCCTATGAAAGAAGAGGACAGGTGTGATTATTGTGCTTCCCTGAGTGTGTACTAGTGGGACCCAGCCTTAGGCGTTCTGAATATTGCAAATACATTTTCTACGGCATCCTCGCCTTGTAACATCTTGCGGTGGACGTGCTGGAGTCTTCAGAGGAGACGGAGCTTCGGAGCAGTCGCCACATAACAACCATTACAACCCCGCCATTATATTATATTATAACCCCGCTTCGCAACGAGACCACAGCGGCTACTGCCTCTTTGACAAGCTCTCACTTTCACACCCCCGGGACCCTCCCTTGTTCTATGGCACGCTGACGATGGTGTGGAAGACTGGATGAAGATGTACGAGCGCGTCAGTGGCCACAACCGCTGGGATCAGACGATTATGCTCGCCTACCTGTCTCTCTGCATCAAAGGTATGGCCCAAACATGGTTTCTAATAAAGGGGGCACGCCTCACCAGCTGGGACGTTGCCAAAGAAGACCTCAAAGTCATTTTCGGTACGCCCGCTAGTGAGCAGCTCCCAGCCAAGAACAATCTCGATTGTCCCGTGCAGAGTCCGACTGAGTGCTACGTCGCGTACATCCTCGACGTACTGGCCCTTTGTCAAAACCTTGACCGCGAAATATCTGAGGAAGGCAAAGTGCGCCCCGTTTTGAAGGGGATAGCAGACGGCGCATTCAACCCCCTTATTTTCAAGAACTGTGATAAAGTAGACGGTATTATCTCTGAATACCGCCGCTTTGAGCAGGCGAAAAGCCTTCGCATTGTTCAACATTTCACACGACTTCCGAACACGGCTGCGACCTCGTCGTGATCTGACAACGTACTAACAACACGAGCTCAGTTCCCTTCGACAGGGGCAGAACCGACTTCCGTAAATGTGACCAGAATAGAATGTCAGAACTTAAGGCCATGGCTCCAGCCGGTGCTCAGCCTAACCAACAACCCCCCAATGCTCCCGCTGTACCTTTGATACAAGCCCTTGTACTCGACGAGCTCATCCATCTCGAATTGCAGCCTATTTGCGCCGTCAGTCATCCAAATGATCGCCCTGTTCCTTCCTTTCAAGGGAATCGACGTGACAATATATCGCCACGCTTCCGGTACTACAACCCACATTAATGGAGGACGCCCAATCACCGGCCAATTTGCTTCAACTGCGGCCGCGCCGGCCACGTCGCCCGCTACTGTCATAACCAATCGTTCCAGTCGCGCTCGACCAACGTCTCTCGGTACACCCCACCTTCTCCAATTGTAACGACAGTCGCTGGTCCAGTCGCTCGCCGTAACCGCCGACCCGTCAGTCCCGTTCACCCCGCTGCTCTTCACCGCCATACCCACGCTACAACCAGGAAAACTAGACGATGGAGCACCCAGAAGTACCGCTGCGTTTTCCCGACGACCCGAAAATCCTCTAACAACGCTGCCGGTGGGAAATAACTTGTTAGACGTTAAAGTTGACGGTGTCCCTATGAGTGCACTGAAAGACACAGGGGCGCAGGTGTCCGTGATGAGTGCGCAGGAGCAAAATCGGCAGCGCAGGCCCCATTCACAAACGCTCTTCGAGAGTCTCTCGTGCATAGCGGCGAATTATCCAACAGGAAGTGAATAAGATGCTGCCGAAGGACATCATTGAAGGTTGTTGCAGTCTATGTGCCTCTCCAGTGGTGCTGGGGAAGAAAAAAGATGTCACATGGCGGTTTTACGTCGATTATCGGCATCTCAATGCGTTCACAAAGAAGAACATGTATCCCCTACCAAAGATAGACGACGCCCTTGACTGCCTTCACGGAGTTAAGTATTTTTCATCTATTGACCTTCGGTTTGGATATTGGCAAATCACCGTGGGTGAATAGGACCGTGAAAAATCCGCCTTAATAACACCCGATGGTCTGTACCAGTTCAAAATGATGCCATGCGGCCTCTGTAACGCTCCAGCCACATTCGAACGCATGATGGACTTGCTGCTCCAGGGCTTCAAGTGTTCCGCCAGCCTCTGCTACCTGAATGACGTTGTCGTATTTTCTCCCTCATTTGCTACCCACGTTAAACACCTCTCGGATATGCTAACCCTTTTTCGAGGTCCCAGTCTTCAGCTGAATTCCTCCAGATGCAATTTCGGACGTCTGCAAATCACCATCCTCGGACACCTCGTTGACGCGATGGGGGTTGTCCCGACCCTGATAAAGTTCCCGCAGTTCAGAACTTTCCAGCACCGCGGTCGACGAAAGACGTTCACAGCTTTCACGGACTTCATTCGTATTTTCGATGCGTTATCAATAATATTATGATATTGCTAGACCCCTCGACTCGTAGCAATATTACTGAAATGGTTTCTGGTTGTTCCATTGAATTTGTTCGCTTGCGATTGTGTTTGCGCAGGAAGCTAGAGGCAGTGTTGATCGATGGTGCAAAGATAGGGATATGAAAGTTAACTCGCAAAAAACAGTCATTTTCAGAATAAGACGTAAAAAGCATCCCATCGTTTCTCTTACCACATCCATGTCTTCACAATTGCGGAAGGTTTGTCTCAAGAGTACTCAGGTGTCATGTCTCCTAAAATTTGACATGATAAACATATATTTACAGATTAACGCATCAGCCTTTCAAAAGCTATTTTTGTTAAGGGAAGAGACTAAGCATTGTCTGGGTAATTTTAAGGTCTTAGCTTATCAGGCATTCGTCAGGTCAAAACTTGAATATAGGTCTCTGGTGTGGGATTCCCCAACTAAAAATTATGTCAACCAATATACGATGCTCGAAAAAAAATGTGTTTTTATGGCAAATACAGATAACAAGACTCCCACATGCTGCTCATGACCGGCAATATTATTCTCACTCTAAGTACAAGAAGAACACTACAATCTATTGCTTTTCAATATACCGACTAGAAAGGTTTCGTTGCCTATACCTGCAGTCCTTAAGCCACTAGCCACGAGAAGAATGCGTCACACACGAGAGCATCCTTTAAATCCTATTTTCGCAAGGACTTGTTCATGGCAAAATACGTTTTTTTTTCTGCGTACCATCCAAGCAAACCACGTTACGCCGTGCAGATATCCACGAGATGTCAGCAATCAACATTGCAGATGTCCAGAATGCACAGTTTGGGTCGAAATTACATATATTCGGCGTTGCTACAACTGCAAAAAACCCATCCAAATTACATGAAGGATAAAGTAAAATAGACCTCTCATGGAACGTTCAGATTCCGTTTACAGGACGTTAACTTAGTGGTACATCTCAAGAATATTGTAGTGGTACGCATGCAAAATATATGTAGATGTCTGTTGTACATTGTTTTTTTGTTTTTGGCACAAGCATGATTTTGTAAATGCATGACTAGTTTACGTTAGTACGATATTGTTGAGATGAGCCTGTATGCTTCAAATTTAGCTTTTTATACATTATTTGGGAGTTTGGCCAGCCCCCTTTTCAAGGTTTTCTACGTGTTGTGGGCATTTATACTTCCCCCATGTCTTGCAAGGTATTGAGCACTCTTTGCTGTTACTTGGCACCTAGTTTCTACATCTAAAAATTTCCATTTGTGAAGTGCTGCGTACTGCATGAAGTCTCGTATGTGAAGTGCCAAGCTGACAACACACTCTTGTAGAAGCACACGAAGCACAGCTATAAATAAGAACTGTCGCATCAAAAACAAGTGGCAGTAAGTAACAGCAAACCAGTCCTGATCAGTGCAAGCGCCCTTGACACTAAGGCAACCACAGTCGCGTCATCGAATTGTTCTGAAAATCATTCATCGTTCTGCAAATAAACTATCACAGGAACAATACAAAATTAAACCTATTAAAATGACAGTCTTGCCAACCTAGCTGTAAGTGCAACTGGGTAGTAGGAATGCTTTGAAAGTACACATAAAACACGAAAGAGTTCAAGTAAAACAGTTTATATTATGCTGTATGCTTTCGCCACACAACCACTTTAATTTTGATTCCCATCGGCCCTGGCCACAGGGTACGCATTGTGTAATTACAAGAATAGTGCAACTATTCATGGCTATAAATAAGTCACACAAAACAGAAAGGTTGACAAAAAAATACAAAAGAAAAGCTAACAGGTAAACACAGGATACAAGCACGAGATAATTATGTAACTTGAAATATCTCACTTTAAGTAAAATGGATGGAAAACAACACAATAAAAGTGTGGAAACAAAGAAATGATTGAATGGTGGTTACAAAAACAAAGCAAATTTACGAAAATAAATATTTTACATCTAGTGAAAAGTTTGCCGAACAATAAAACAAAAGCACCTTGGAAACATGGAAGTGGTGTGGAATTGTATTTGTGAGTGCCTTACAAATTAAAGCTAATTAAAAAAAACGAACATCTAAGGAACTATATATGAACACTAGAATAGGTGTGTTTACAGAAATGACTGTACGGCGGTTGCAAGAGTAGTAGAAATAACGTGATGAAATGATTCACTATTCGTGAATTGGCAGGGCAACAATACGACGACACGAAAACTTAAAAAAAAACTTATTAAATTCTGGTTAGGAAAACAATACAAAGATACACTATTTCAATACTTCACACAAAGTGATATAATTTCGGAACAAACGAAAGAAAGGAGAACAAGGAAATGATTGAATAATAGTTACAACAAGACAGATTTACACAACTACATAATTCACACCTAGTGATACCCTCAAAGAACAATAACACAAAATAAAAACGCATGGAAGCACAAAAATGATTCCATGGTGGTTGAACGGCGCATGCCTCCATCAACAGTTATCGTAGAGATTGTTGAAACGTTCGCGTTCTTCGTTGAGGTGCCAGAAACTACAAAAATAGGTGCACACCGGATTGGTTGGAAAGTGTGTAAACATTTCTTGGTGCACAGACTTAAGAAAATTTATTACCTCTTCTAGATGTAAAAACTAAGAAGCCGCAGGCTGTTGACAAAGCTGATATTTGCACAGGATATGATTGACAATAAAAGTCTTCCCCCTATACATTGTTTGGTGAAAGAAGTTGATGTCTGTACCAACACGAAGATATCTAGTTACACACAATGCAGGATGCGACTCGGAGGTGAAAAAAAAACGTGCTTCTCTTTTCTCGAAACCAGGAGAACTCCTGCGGCAAGTTGACTGTCAACAGTAAATTGAGCCTTGTGCAGATTGTTGCAGTAGCACATCCCTTGCAAGTCAGTTCTTCAATCTTGTCATGGGTACAGGAAAATATTTGTTGTTATTGCAGCTTGTAGGACTGGTATAATAAAGAATGACCGCCTTCCATTATCCCTAAAAAAGACAGTGCATGCCAGCTGCATCTTACCAGTACTCACCTACGGGGCAGAAATTTCCGGGCTCAATAAAATCGTGTAACCTAAATTAAGCAGGCAATTAGGCAGGCAATGGAACGCTAGATAATGGGTATAACATTACGGGACAGGAAGAGAGCCCAGTGGATATATTTTAATGTCACCTTTGGCAATTCTAAGAGATCCATAAAACTAACTGTGACTGTTATTGTTACGTACCACAATTTCAAAGAACTACATTTCTTAAAAAGGGCCCTGAGGACATTTTAGCCCAGCTACAGGTCCATTCTGAACTTGCAAAATATTTTTCTGTGTCTATCCTAACTGCTTGCTTGATGGAAGTGACAATATATACACGGATGAAGCACTGTCCATAAAATGTCACAAAAGGAAACGTGTACAAACCCTGACAGCGTCACTGCCATGGACGTATACATCATGTAGCAGAATGGCGAAGTGGGGTAGTTGGTATATATGCATAACTAAACCTTAAAAAGTACATCACTAAAAAACCCGTCCTCTTGTCCTATTCACTTGTCTTGTTAGGCCTACATATTTATTTCAAGCATATGTTGTAAAGAAGGAAGAATCCAAATAGTGCAAGACAATTTTACTACACAATGTCTTTTAAACATAGTCTTCGCCTAATTTAAACTATGTCAAATTTCCAGTGGCCACTGTATTCGAGTTTCCGATGTTAGAATTCGATTGTAATCAGTTGTTTAGGCAGGTTTATATTCAATTATGTGCATTTTGCTTATGTTCTCTCAGTGGCCTTTGTGTTTAAACAACGGCCATGTGCTGGTGATTGCGGCTGCATTCCTTAAAACCGGGTGGGAATGAAACCAAAATATAGATAACTCTTTCACTTTGGCTACTACTGCACATACTATACCCTGATAAGAAGCAAGCTCGATATTTTTGCAGTTCAACTTTGCATCAATGCCCATTATTGAGGCCACATAAGAACACCTACCGTACAATTCCTGCAATGAGGTGCAGGGTGGGGCATGAGACGGCATTGGCTTGCCACAGCAGCTACCTGAGGAAAACAAATTAAGAAATCTTTGTCTTATGAATGAAGCACATGTGAACTATAAGGATTTGGGTGGCATTTAGCAACAAACATTACTGGCACATGGAATAATCAGGGCACAAACAAGATGCACGTGAAATAAAAAATGATACACGCAATCTGCAATTGATACTGGCGTAATTTTACGGCATACAGCAGGCTCTGTGTGTTGCAGAGGTCGCATGACTTGACCGTATAGCATTCTATTCGGCGTAGGTCTTCCCCAAGTAGAAGTTAGCAGTCAGTCTTGTTACGAGTTTGATATTGAATTTGCAGTGAGCGCTACACATAAAAGAGACACGAACTTGTGCGAAAACAAGGTTGCTATATATATAGCAGAATGGCGTGGTAGCCTAAAAATAGAACTTTCACAATTGCATTCGTTTAAGCTGCTAATGGTTAAAATGCTGAGAGACTGAAAGTAAGTCATCATCATCCCCAGCAAATCTACGCCCACTCCATGTCAAAGGCCTCTCCCAGACATTGTCAATTACCCAGGTCCTGCGTAACTACGGTCAGTTTACACCCGCTAACTTCCTAATCTCATCTGCCCATCTAACGTAATCCCTTCCGCCCCCTGCCACGCTTGCCTTCTCCAGGGATCCACTGTGTACCCCTAATGACCAACGGTTATCTTGCCTTCGTATTACATGCCTTGCCCAGGTCCATTTCTTCTTCTTAATTTCTACTTATATGTCCTTAACGCTCGTTCGTTCACTGATCCACTCCGCTATCTTCTTGTAACCTAATGCCATGCCTACCATATTCCGTTCTTTAGCGCGCTTAGCGGTTAGGCGCTTCCGTTTCATTGCGTGCTGAATACCATCACACACCTTTTGTCATTCTACTGTTTCTCCGCCCATATCGCACAAATATATACACACAAGATGCCAAATGGAAATAAATGCCTGCCACTCGTGTTCATTACGTCACTGTCGCCAATCAGGGTTTCCCAGTTCTGGTGAACAATCTCTCGTTCTGTTTTTTTTGCTGACTGTACAAAAGGCGCCTTCTATGCTGCGCACACAACCAAATCCCGAAGAGATTTCTAAGATGTTGTGCCTTTAAGCACGAGGTGGAAACGAGGCTGCGGTAAAGAATATGAACATAACATCTACGCGGCTAGGCCAATGTGGCAAATCACCATTGCGGAGCCAGTAGGAGCAACAGGTGTAGATGCCAGTGAGAAAGATTATGTTTACGTCAGGTGGTGCTGCCAATCCTGCCGGAATTATCCCGTTTTATTTCTTCTCTGTCTGAATGAAACGCATTTACAGTTCAGCGCTTTGTCCTATCTTATTTTCTTGATTTGTCCTCGTCTACTTGCACTGTTAATCCATAAAGATCCGTTTTTGTTGAGGCACGCTTCACAAGAATGTGAACTTCGGCTGGTTGGGTCGAGAGAAGGCGGAAGCCAACGGAGCGGACGGGGCCGAAACAAGAGAGTTTTAGAATAACGTACGCAGCCGTACGAAAACAGTTAGCTAAGGCTCTTCCTTTGCGTCGTTCTCACTGTGCATGCGCCGTACGTTATGCAGCTTCGGCGTTTGCGGACAGAAGATCAGCGGACGCTATTTCAGCAAAATTGCGTGCTTACGTAAGGCTGCTTGCGTTTCACACATGGCGGCAAGTAGAGCGACAAGCATCCACGGTTCCGCGTTTCTGTCGACAGTAGTTTGCATCCGACGGACCAACTTTTTTGCTCCTATGTTTTGAAATACGTGGTGTGCTTAGCACATCACCCTCGCGCAACTCTGGATCATCATTACATCGCTGACTTTCCACACGAAGCTTTGTAGCCAGGCCAGTGACCGAAGCGGCGTCTAAATGTGTCTGGTGTGGGCGCGCTCCCGATCAGATTCGACGTTGTGATTCTGCGGTGGACAGTGCTTCCCATGCTCCGGATTATCTTTCCCGAGTCACGCACAATGTACATTGTGCGTGGCTAAAAGTTTTTTTGGCTTCCACGCCAGAGTTAGGTGACTGGCTGTGGGTCCCCGCAAACCACGCGCAAAGTGAGTGCCTAATTTGTGACGGGCAGGAGGAGGCAACTGATCTCCGGTCAATCGCGGTTCGGACTTGCAACGCATGTCGTGACGTTGTATTCGTTCGAGATGCAACTGTGGATTGTTTTGAAGTTGAATAAAACGTATGCGCCAAACCCGGGCATTCGCTTCAGGGCGTTCTGTGAGAGTGCACGAAAGAAGTTCCGCGGGACTTCAACGTTTTCTTTACGGAAAGTTGTCAGGTTAGAGAAAATTCATGTCATGCTGTAGCCCAGTTGCGTTCAACACGAACGGAAAAGCGTTTGTTTGCACTTGTTTGAATAGTCGTAAAATGTCCAAGCACTCCACCACTCCGCTAGAAGATCAGCCGACGACTCATTCCGCAGAACATTCGAGACATGGTGCCGTATGCGCCAGCGCGTCGCTGCGCAAAACTGATGAGACACTCTACGAAAACTCCCCTCGCGGTGCTTACGTAACGAGATCAAAAAATTTAGCGTTTACCGTACGCAAAGGCAGCACACGCTGTACTAAGACTCTCTACTAAAGAAACAAAGCGCAAGTGTTTCTCTACTTATCACTCCGTCCCGTTTGTAGCGCCACCGCTTTATTTCGAAGGCACGTTTCCCGCAGCGCCAGCAATAAAATACAACCTATATCTCTTTTCACAGATATGCTGGGAAAACTAACAAAGCGTGATATTTTATTATAATGACGTTGAGATGCACAATACTCACGAGGGGAAGGCGATGAACAAGGTCGCAAAGGGAACGGTATAAATATGATGATGATGATGATGATAGTTGGAGTTTTTTGGCGCAAGGCCAGCTGGGGCAAAGAGCGCCAAACAAAAGTATTTAGAAGAAAATAGTGGCTACTAAAGCAAGAATAACACTAAAATCAATTGACGACAATGGTGATGGCTGGTGTATAGGGCCAGTTTTGATTACGCATGATAGGAAATGAGGTTTAAAAAGTTTACATCAGACAAATATTTAAAAACCCGTTGCACAGAGACCATGGCATTATCCCCCAAAAACAACGAAGGGTGTAGCGGAATGTGTTGTCTGTATAGTTCCTTGAAGTGTCTGTGTCTTGTTGTGTCGAGTGCCTTGCATGTGATTAGGATGTGGACTACGGATAGGCCCTCCCCACACCTGCAACACCCAGGTCTTGGAGAGCTAGTGAGCAGGTGTGAATGTGTTACGTGAGTGTAGCCTATCCGCAACCTAGCTAAGATAACTTCAATGTGTCTGGTATGTGAGTCAGTAGCGTATGGTCCCAAGTGAGGTTTTATTACATGTAACTTGTTATCTGTCTGTTCACTCCAGTGTGTTTGCCACGTGTTGTGAAGTTGGTGTCTGATGGGTGGCTTCATATCTGTGTACGGAAGTGTTGATATGCCCACTGAATTCAAGAGTGTAGCAGCAGTGGCCATTTCATCTGCAGTTTCATTCCCGGCTATTCCACAATGGCCAGAAACCCAACATATTGTTATTTCAAGACTTGATGCGTATGCCACCATAAGGCCCTTAAGAACAAGATTGATTACATAATTTTTTCAGCGTTTTCTAGACAAAAGTGCACGTACAACACTAAGAGAATCTGTAAAAACTATGGACTTTGGAATTTGATGCTGGACAATGTGGTCTAAAATAAGTAAAATGCCGTGTGCTTCAGCTGTAAAAATGCTGTTGTGGGAGTTCATTCTTTTTGCCATGTTAAAGTTCGGTCCATGCGCAGCACAAGACACAGCATCAGCTGTCTTTGATGCGTCGGAGTAAAACTCTGCACACTGGTACTTATCCTGTAGGAAGAGGAAATGCTGCATAATAACTGCCCTTGGTGCCCTGTTTTTGTCGAACTGCACAAAGGACAGGTCACAAGAAACATCCCTGGCTTGCCATGGTGCAGTAGAATCAATGATCGCTGTCTTGTGGATATATGAAAATAACACTACTAGCTCAGAAGCTTCTGCTCTCACTCTGAGAGGGAACGGCATGGGAATAGATGGGCGGTTTAAAAAGAGCTGCTGTGAGGATGCATCATGAATGGTCGAGTTAAGAGGATTATTTGTGAGAGACATGATTTTAGAGGCATACAACAAGTCAGTGTATATCCTCTGGTGATACAGGGACCATTTGTGGCACTATGCATGAGGCTTTCCACAGGACTGGTGCGAAAGGCGCCACAAGCAAGGCGAAGCCCCAAATGCAGAACTGGGTGAAGCATTTCAGGTGCCGTTTTCGTTGCAGACCCATATACGACGCTGCCGTAGTCCAAGCGAGATCCAACCAGTGCAGTATACAGACGCAGGAGTAGCTGCTTGTCTGCACCGTACGATTGGTGAGAGACAACTTTAAGGATATTCATAGTTTTTAGGCATTTTGCTTAAGCATTTTCAGATGAGGAAGAAATGTTAGTTTGTTGTCGAATATTAGGCCTAAACACTTGTGCTCCTTTTTTACAGGAATCGACACGCCGTTTAGAGTAATGTCAGGGTCCACATCGATCCCGTGAACACGGATGAACACAACGCAAGTACTTTTTACGGGGTTCAGCTTAAAGCCGTTTGTGTCCGCCAAGCCAGCAAGTTTGTTCACGCCGAGCTGGACTTGCCGTTCACAGATTGACATATTACATGATTTAAAAGATATTTGCACATCATCTACATAAATTGAGCAAGAAATGGTTGGTGGCAATGCCTTACGGAGTGAGTTCATCTTCACTATGAAGAGTGCAGCTCAAAACACCTCCTTGAGGCACGCCATTTTCCTGAACATGTACATTAGAAAGTGCACTACCATTTCTTACACGGAAAGTTCGTTCAGACATGTAGCTGGAAAGAGTGCTAAGCATGTTGCCCGAAACACCGAATGACTTCAAGTCACTCAAGATACCGTATCGCCATGCCGTGTCCTAGGCCTTTTCCATATCAAAGAAGACTGTAATGCAGAACTGTTTGTTAATGAGGGCATCTTTTATGTAATATTCCAAGGCAGCAAGCTGATCATTGGTGGAGCGCCCCGCCCTGAAGCCTGCCTGGCAGCTCTCGAGAAGACCGTTGTACTCGAGGAAGTACACGAGCCTGCGATTGATCATCTTCTCGAAGAGCTTGCACAGGCAGCTCGTCAGGGCTATTGGAAGGTAACTTGAGGGGGACGACGGGTCCTTTCCCTCCTTCAAGAAAGCCACTACAACGGCCTCCCTCCAAGAGTTTGGAATGTGCCCCGAAAGCCATATTTTATTATATAGATGTAGAAGTGCTTCAAGCGTGTCTGCGTGTAGGTGTTGTATCATTGTGTATGTAATGTTGTCTGGGCCTGGAGCTGAGGGTTTACACGTGCTCAGAGCAGCCCCCAGCTCATGCAGTGAAAACAGGGCGTTGTAAGAAGTCTGTGATTTGTTGTTTCGTGTAGGGACTTCTTTTCACAAGAGGCTTTATACTTCAGGAAAGTGTTCGTGTAGTGTGCTGAACTGGACACGTGTTGGAAGTGTTGTGCAAGTGTGTCAGCCTGGTCTTCAAGTGTGTCCCCTGTAGTGCTGACCAGAGGCAGGCTATGTGTTTGTTGTCTCTTGAGTTTGCGTATTCGTGTCCATACTTTCCTTGTGTCTGTGTAGGAGTTTATTGATGTTATGAATGTACGCCAACTCTCTCGTTTTGCCTCACGGCGCACACGTTTTCCTAACGCCTTGGCCCGTTTGAACAAGAGGAGGTTTCCCGACGTGGGGTACCGACGAAGGATACCCCACGCCTTGTTCTGGGCCTCTCGCGCCCGCCTACAGTCCTCATTCCACCACGGCCTCCTTTGGTTGCGCGGGGCACCAGAGGCGTGGGGAATGGACTTTTCGGCGGCGTCGAGGATGTGCGCCGTGAGGAGTTGGGTAGATTCTTCAACGTGTAGGTGTCCTATGGATGTGTGGTGTAGTTTGGATGTCTCTGTAAATGTATTCCAGTTAGCTCGTGTTTCGTTGAACCTATTATGGGAAGATGGACTCCATGGGCCTTTACCTATGTATGTAAGTGAGGTGGGGAAGTGGTCACTGCCATATCGGTCAGTTCCCACACCCCACTCGAGAAGAGGAAAGAGAACTGCAGAGCCAATAGCCAAGTCAAAAACATGAGTATGTGTTGTGTCCTATGTTATGATATGTAGGCTGTTTATTGTTGAAAAGGCATGCTCCAGAGGATGTAAGAAACCTCTCTATCAGGCGTCCCCGGGCATCCGTACGAGAAGAGCCCCAAAGAGAATTGTGAGCATTAAGGTCGCCTCTTAGAATGTATGGTTCGGGCAGCTGGTCAACCAGCGCCTCGAAGTCAGAGCTCAAAAGTGTGACATCAGGAGGAATGTATATGGAGCATACCGTTATCAACCTATTAAATATTATTAAGCGTATTGCTACAGCCTTAAGGATAGTGTTCAAAGTGACAGGGTGGCATGCTAAAGATTTCCGGGCGATTATGGCCACACCCCCAGAAGAGTGTGTGCACCCATCCCTGTCCTTTCTGTATACCAGGTAACTATTCAAGACATTTGTGTGCTTGGAATTCAAATGTGTTTCCTGAATACACATTACACTTGGCTGATTAGCATGCAGTATTTCATTTACATCGTCAAGATTTTTAAAGAGGCCTCTGCAGTTCCATTGTACTATGTTCTCTCTTCCCATTATGAAGTGTTCGGAGCTTCTGGACTGTGTTGTTTAGGTGTCGTCTTTCGGGGCTGTGATTCTCGTCTTTTTCGGCTTGTCGGGAGGCTTTGGCGTCGGGACGCGTTCCTTGCGGTGCACCGCAGACAAGAACGGACCGACGTCCATTTCATCCTCGGATGTCCTCGGAGCGCCTGCGGGATCAGGCTCCTTGGACCGCGAACCCTTTGGGGGGCGCTTTTCCTTGCCCGCAACCACCCAGGGATTCAGGAACGCCTCGGATGGCGCAGGCAGTGCGGTGGTGGTGGGAGCTGCCGCTGGCTCCCCCAAGTCCATCTCCTCTGCGCCCTCGCCCGTGGTTTTTTGGACGCTGGAGTGGAAGTGGGGGATGCAGCATCGCTTCCACCAGACGTGGTTGCCCCCACAGCCGCTGCTGGCTCAGCGAGCAGTGCGGAGGCGGGTTGGGCTGCCTGAGGCAACCCAGGGGGGGGGGCGGCGGCGGGACCAAGTCCGACTCGCGGTACTGGGTCCCCGCCGAAACCAGACGCCGCTCCGCCCCCCGGCGAGCTGCGTCGGCGTACCTCCCCAGGGTGGAAAGAGGCGAACCTCTTTCGCGCCTTTGGGAAGGTGATGTTTTCCGTGACCTTGATGTTTATTATTTTTTTCTCAAGCTTGAACCGCTCGCAGGTTCGCGAATATGCAGCGTGAGGTCCTTGACAATTGGCACAGAGCAGTTGATTGGATGAACAGTCATCAGTGAGATGGTGTTGGCCACATTCAGCGCAGGTTGGCTGGCCCCGGCACGAGTTGGTACCATGCCCGAACCGCTGGCACTTGTAGCAGTGACGCGGATTCGGGATGTACGCTCAAACGGAGCGCGAGATAAAGCCTGGCTTATTGGATTCAGGAAGTGTGGAGCAGTTGAAAGTCAGGAATATATGTTTTGTGGGGATTTCCTTCTTGTCTCTTCTGGTGGTTATACGCCTCACTGCAGTTACACCCTGATCTTTCAGGCCTTCTAACAGATGAGCTTCGGTCTCATTCAACAAATCAGTCTCCGAAATCACACCCTGAGAGCTGTTGAGGCTACGATGGGGAGTGACTCTGATGGCCAGATCTACCATGCAGGTTTGCGACAGGAGGTTAGTGGCTTGTTGCTGCGTCTTGACATTGACTAGAACTTCACCGGTACGGAGTTTCTTAGCATCGAACGATTTTCCGAGGATGCCTTCCAGGAACTTAGTGATCAAGAATACGGACATGGAAGAAACAGGGTTTGTTTTGTCAACTGCCTCGATAACCAAGAATCGGGGATAGTTGTCAGGTTTCGGAATGTGGATTGTTGGAAGGGATGGAAAGGAAACTTCGGTGCGGCCCCTTTTCGGGGGATGATCACGTTTGGGGGGGGGGGCGGTTTGAATTATCCATATAGCATTTGAAAAAAGTAGGGGACGGGGGTACTTTCGTCTCAAACCTTACCCTAATAGCTTCAGAGGTCCCGGAGCTCCCTGCCTGGTGAACAGACAGGGAGCCCATCCGCCGGAGCTTGACCTGGGCTCCGACGGCCACCGTTCGTGGTTTCTAACCCTCCACCTATAAACACATCGCCAAGGTATGATCCAGCTTATGTTTGGGGGCTCGGGGTCCGCGGTATCGCCAGTACCGTCACCAAGATTGCTCAAGGTGCCCCGTGCGGGGGGAACGGTCTAAATAGCGTTGCATTGCTGGCCACTGTCGTCGCGCTTCCGACTCACTGAGCTCTTGCAGCGTAATAGAGTTCTCAACAGAATTCGCAGGGCTGCATACCGTCTTCATTCATCCACAGTAGTCACAGTAGGCAGTTGAGTGAAATTCAAGGATCTCATCCTGTTACTCGTTTAAACGGAACGGCGCAGCATGCGTCTGACACTTGCACTTGTTGCACACCGAAGGTCATTACCAGTGGATTGGATTGGCTCTATGATCTGTCTTTATAGCACTGTCGCTAAGGTGACTAGAATTGGAGGAATTATTGCCCCTTTCTGGCCATCTTACCGTCGTTATTTTGCGGTCTCAAAACAACATATCAAATAATGAACTTTTCAGCGGTTCAAACTGTAGCGTTACTACACATTTGGTGTATTTTATGTAGTTTTTATCTTAACGGAAGCAATTCATGCCCCACTTTGGGCATTGCGGTTATAATGAAGCATACGGCGCCCACGGCTCTGATACCAATAAAAGAACATTGTTGGCCGCGAACCGAGAGTCCTAATTAAAACCTCTTCTTTATAAGGAATTTCGCTGACTAACATAAAATACAGATGATTTATCTCCTTAAATATTCCATTGTTAATTCGAGTAGCCCAACCTACGCAAATGGTACGAAATTCAAATCGAATTAAATACGCGCAGGTTGTATGTTTGATATCTGAAGACATTACGCGTGTATAGGTTTAAATTGAAAATATAACGCATAAAGCTATGGTCTTACTTTACAAAAAATAATACCAGGAACGTCCATTTTCTATCCCAGCAGCTTAATAAGCCTCACGAATGATCCCGTCTGCAGCACACGGTTTTGTTTTTTAGGGAAGTGTGCTAGCTTTATTATCGGCTCCTCTTGTTTTTTAGAAATTGTAAAACACACGTGTATGATGCTTAAGAATATAGTATTTTTCTACTGACTATTAGGGGGCAATAGAACAAAACATGTCAGATTTTGGCGAACACACATGGACACTCCTATTTTTTTTGGCAGCATATACTTTTACAAAGCAATGTGAAATAGCTAAGCACAATGCAGGAAGTGCATGTCGTCTTGAGATCACTTACCACACAACCTTTGCTTCACCTCTTTATTAGTGATCACTCCAGTTTGTGTTGCAGAATATTTCAAAATTGGAACCAAGCTGAACAGTGTTGCACCGTTAGAAAACTTTAACACTGACACGAAACAATTTCAAGGGCAATGAGCGTTCAAAAGTTGTGGTATTAATTTTTAGGCTCCAGAAGTGGAATAGTAAAGCTCAGGACTACAATTAGCTAAAACGAGTCATAGATGCTCTGAAACTACAGAAATCTTAAAGTAACTGCCAACCCGGAAAGTCTGTTAATTTTTTAAATTCAGCGATGCCTTTTTCAAACAGGGTATTTCACCTGCCTTCGAGCCCGTATGCTCGACTGGGTGTTGCTATAATTAGTTTCAAAAGATGCAAAGCGTTTTTTAGTACAAAAACATTGATAGAAATTATAAATACGTTTTGATAATTTTTACTAACATTTCGCGTATTTTCATTGCCGGGCTGTATATTAAGCTCTTGGTTGGAAGAGAAAAATACAAACAAATTTCTGCGCGCACGTAAGCATGCATTTCGTGAAGATCGCACGGCTTCATACAGGCATTTGTGTGCTTCCGCCACGTCAGGGGCTTACGAGAAAGAAAATACTGAGGGAATAAAATACAAGCGCATGTGAGCGTGAATCGCGTGAAGTGCGCCCGGTATTATCCAGGCTTGCGCGTGGGCATACGCCACGTGAGGGGCACTCAAAAAAGAAAAGAAATGTCCAAGTGCACGTGAATGTGCGCTTCGGGCGGAGCACCCGGCATCACTCCACGTGCCCATGTAGAACACTCTGCCCAGCGTCCATGACGTGATCCCTCACGTGCTGTTCGACTCGCCAGTTCACGTACTCTCGCGCAGGAAGTAGGCAGCACCGAACAGCTCGCGCTGCAGACGCCGAGTTCGCAAACCCGGTAGCCACCGTATTATACACGTGCTACATAGTCCACCTTGTAAATTTGTTAAGGCAACGGACGAAACGATCCTGCCGGCCACTCATGGAGAGCTTTCAGGAGCAAGTTGGGAAATCCTTGTCAGGTGCAACATCGGGGTCTCCGATGACGAAAAAGAGAAAGAGAGAAAAATTACTTTATTTTGCAAGGAAGTTGAGTAGCAACGCGTGGTGGCTGCCGGTCGAAGGGTGGCGGCTGCAATGGCGGCTCTGTCAACCAGAAGTGGCTGCGCCCTCGCTTGCGAGAAGCAGAGCGCGTCCTCCCACTGCTCGACGATGGGTATCGAGTGGATAAGGCTAAAATGACAGGCCCACATGCCGTGGTTTAGTGCATTCAGGGAGTCACAGAAGGGACAGTTGGGTGCACACAACTCAGAGGAATAGGTCTTGTCGGGGAGGGACCAACGGGCGAGGGAGGTTGTCTGAAAGAGTCGCCATAGGCGCTTCTTAGCGTTTGTGTGCGATGAGTAGGCTGTTGGGGAGCTGATAATGCTCCGTGGCTTCTTGATACCAGAGCAGACGATCGGGCGCGATCGAGCACTGTGTTAGAGAGCAGAAGCGAGCCCAGCACGGCTGTTTAGTTCTCGTGCTGCATTGTAGGCCGCCTTGTTGCCTCCAATCCTAGTGCGGGCCGGGTTTGAGACGATGTCGAGTGGTTCAGTGTTGGTATTTTGGAGAATCGTGAGTGCTGTAGCAGAAAAGCTACCACGAATGATGGTTTGAATGGCCGGCTTCGAATAAGTGATTATAAAGAGTGGTGGCTGCCTGGTGATGCGGGCCAGGGCTATTGCCGCCTCTTCTGCCGTTGCGGGGTAAGATATCCGTACGGTGAGGAAAGTGACGGGGGGGGGGGGGGGGCGCCAGCTAGCTCTTCTGTTCCTCCAGCCTTTCACCATTGGTACAAGCTGGCGAAATTTCTTTGTTTAATTTGGCTGAGCAGTGTCGCCCGCGATTTCTCACTACAGCATTCGTATTTTCAATACAAAAGTACAACGACCAAGTAAATGGAGGTTTCACTGAATAAAAAATCCTATGAGCATCAAATTTGGTCAGGCATATGTTGAGTCTAATTTATTTATTATGTCCTTCGCATTTATATTTCTGTAAACGCAATATTGGAGGATTACAAAAACTTGCACAAAACCCCTGAGTAACTGCAAAACAGTAATTTCAAAACAATTCTGTAAAGTATAGCTGGTATAGCTAAAATAAATGTAACAGCTTTAGAAACGTACGAAGTAAAAAAACTGACATACAAGCAACATCTGACGAACGTCAGCAAAGTATGTCTAAATACTGCCCACAAATGAAGCAGCAGTAACATCGAGAGTACGCCTTTACCATAGTTGAAAGAATGTCCGACATTTGGGTACCAGCAACTTTATGTCAACATCCAAACATTTTTGTAAAAATATTGCGCGTTGCAATGATTTCTAATAGAGATACTGCTGGGACATAGAAGCTCGAATCTTTTTCGGCCGTCGCAGAGATGTTAGTGGTTTGCTGGGGTACGAGACTGGAATTTATTTCTTGAGCCAATTCTAGCAGCTTACATTATTTAGTCAAGAGTTTGACGAAAGTTTCTCTGGTCAGGTATCATGATGAGAACGAAATGCGGTCACTGGCCAAGTCAAGGTGAAAAACACAGAGACGTTTCGGAACCCGTACGGGTTCCTTGATCACACTAAGCAGGCAAGAGCCGTCAGTCGCTTCTTATTATAAAATGTGACGTAATGAACGGGTGTAGCTTGCCGGCAGATTGCCATCTGTCCTATTGATAGTGTCCTTGGTCTTTTGAATGAACACGGATTCCAAAAGTAATCTCGTGGCTGGGTTCTTTTCCTTTGCTATTATAGCGGCGTTATTCCAGTCGATCGAATGACCACGATCATCGGAATGCTCGGCCAGGGCATTCGACGCCAGCTGAGGCGTACCGGAACTAGTCTTTCGTTTGCTGTGCACAGGAAGGCGACGCATACCGGACATTACGTGAATTTTGATTCGTGCCACCCAGCCTGTCACAAGCAATCCGTCGTTTCTTCTCTTGTGACGCGGGCAACACGTATTTGCTCAAGTGACGACGAAAGGAGGAAAGAACTTGAAACCATACATCAATAATTACTGACGAACGGGTACCTTGAGAAATTTATTAAGAATGCCGAAGACCGTGTTCTCAATCCCAGGCCATCCCAGGGCAAGTCATATCCAAGTCGCGCCGGCATCCCATACGTTCCTGGGGTGAGCAAAGCTTTAAGCCGCATCTTTTCAACGTATGACCTTCGCGTTGCCCACATGCCGTACAACAAGCTGAGGAATCAGCTCGTGAACGTGAAAGATCGCTTTGACAGCAATAGATACCCCGGTGTTGTCTACAAGATACCATGCGCAGACTGTAGCTGCAGTTACATCGCCGAAACTGGCCACTTCAGAAGGAGATTAAAGGAACACCAAAGGGACGTGGGCAGCAACAAGAAAGCGTCGAATGCCCTGGCCGAGCATGCCGATGATCACGGTCATTTCATCGACTGGGATAACGCCGCTATATTAGCAAAGGAAAAGAACACAGCCACGAGGTTGTTTTTGGAATCCGTGTTCATTCAGAAGACCAAGGACACTATCAATAGGACAGATGGCAATCTGCCTGCAAGCTACACCCGTTCATTACGTCACATTTTAGAATAAGAAGCGACTTACGGCTCTTGCCTGCTTAGTGTGATCAAGGAACCCGTACGGGTTCCGAAACGTCTTTGTGTTTTTCACATTGACTTGGTCAGTGACCGCATTTCGTTCTCAGCATACAATATTGCTATAACATTGGAGCAGCACTTGTATTGCTGAACCGATGGCATTGACATAAGACAGTGATTGCATATATTTTCATATCAGTGTGCTGGTGTGGTTGATGTTGCATTCTGTTAGGGTTGGATATTTATATTGTTCATTTACTTATTTGTTTTATGTTGTTTTCCAGATATTGTGGCTTTTAGTTGTTGTTGTGGCCGATACCCACTAATGATTTTTGTATTCCTCACTTGCCCGTCCTCTTCGGGCCATTCTCGCCTGCAGTATTTTGAGATAAATCAATCAATAAATAAAAAAAAATGATCAAGGCATGGTTTTGTGGACATGTGACGGCGAACGATTTGCTTGACAAAGGTGGTCCCATTTTTGTTATGAGCGCTTCGCTTCAACGTCGTCGGATATGTGGGCTTGACACCGCAAGACAGGCAGTCATGCCTTTGCATCTTTTGACGCAGGTCGTACTGCTCGGATTCTTCCCGTTTGCCAGAGACATTAACTGCGCCAAGGAGGCGTCGGCTTCGCCGTTTCTCCGAGACGGTCGCCTAAACCTTACTGGCTGCAACGAGGAAATCTCCCACACCCTGGCCGATCATCCAAGGGCGCGCCATTCCAAACGCGGCTCTTCTGCCCTCCGCTACCGGTTGCGCCTTCCTGCTCCCCCGAGCAATTACCGGCCCAGGATATCCATGCCTACTTAACGAGCCCCCGCACCTGACCCATACGGGGTTCGACACCGCAAGGCTAGCAGTCCTGCCTTTGCATCATTTGACGCAGGTCGTATTGCTCGGATTCTTCCAATCTCCCCGAGACGTCAACTTCGCCAACGAGGCATCGGCTTCGCCGTTTCTCCGAGATGGTCGCCTAAACCTCACCGGCTGCAACGAGGCAACCTTCCACACCCTGGTCAATCATCCGATCGCCCGCCATTCCAAACACGACCTTCTGCCCGCCTCAACCGGTTCCCCTTCCTGCTCCCCCGAGCAATTAACTGCCCTTGACCTCCACCCTACTTGCGGAGATCCGCACCAGACCCAGACGGGGCTCGACACCGCAAGCGAGGCAGTCATGCCTTTGCATCCTTTGAAGCAGGTTGGTTAGCTCCGCTATTCAACTCAGTACCGAAGTGATAACCCCTTTCTTGCTGCGGTGTTGTCCCTTACGAACCACACTGGCGCCGTGCCATTCTCGTGTGGACAGATGCTGTTGCATTTGACTTACTGTGTCCCTTGTTGCTGATTCTGTCCGGTGACGTTGAGCTAAACCCCAGTCCTACCAGAGAAATTCTGCTGCCATAAGTAAGCTTTAAGAATCCCAAAATGCTATTCAAACTGAGTTAAACATGTGAAAACTACACAGTTATTACAAGAAAAAAAATTATCACACATATCACTAACAGGCATTCCGCACTGCAAATCATGCAACCGACAAATTATCCCGACACTGTTGTGTATGAGGCAACTGCAATCAAACGTTATATCGCGGTCCTTCAAGCGGCTAATACAGCTACTAACAACCGAATGCGCAAAAACAATCTTAATCTTCTGTTTCTGTGTGTCGATGACACAGAAAAATACTTGGCAGGAAGCTGAAAAAAAAATACTAGAATTTTGCTCTGCCACCTTGAAGCTGCTATTGCACGACAACGTTATCGAACGTGCCCACCGCTTAGGTAAATTTAGTAACAACAAAAACAGACCCATAATTGTATAGTTCAACCACATCAAGATGAAAAAAAAATCCTTGTTTGCGGCCGCCAACTGAAAGGAACTGATTACGCCATCCGAGAAGATTTCGCTCCCGCTACTCGATACGCGCGCTCCAAATTCATGCAGTTCATACGACCTCAAAAATGTGCCTTTAAACTCTCCGTTGGGAAACTGTACGTAGGAAGTGAATCCCATTTTTATGATGCAGAAACCGATGTCGTTTAGAGTGCGAAAACTTCCCTGCGTTTGCGCCGACATCCCGTCCCCCCCCCCTTAGCTGCATTTCAGTGCCGAAGCATGTGGTAACTGACGCAGACCAAATAACCGAGGTCATTCAAAGAACCGTACATCCACTTCTGTAGATATAAAAAATTGCTTTCACCAACATCACAAGTGTAGTTCTGAAACCTGATCAGCTATACAGTTTTATGACAGACATTGGCTCCGACGTAATTCTTCTCTCCGAGACATGGCTGAATGACAACATTAAAGAATGCGAAGTATTGCCTTTGAACCTGAATTACACACTCTACCGCCATGATAGAAACGACAAGAGAGGAGTTGGCGTTCTCGTAAGAGGTAAACGTAGCCTGTCATCGTCACTCGTCAGCCGCGATCACAACCTTGAGCTAACATGGGTGTGTGCGTAATTCATCGGTTAAATAAGTGTTCGGCATTTGTTATCGACCACCAGAGAGTTATTCGCTTTTTTGTGACCACCTTCGCACCTCCCTTACAAAAGTTAAAGATAAGTTTCCCGAAGCACCTACTGTCCTTCTGGACGATTTTAACTACCCTCACATCAATTGTTTCCTCCTCGCTGTGGCTAATCAGTTTACCTCGAATGAAACCAAACAATTTCTACACTTGGTACTAGACAATAATCTTCACCAAACAATAACGACGACTACTAGAGGTGGCAACGTACTTGATCTTTTGCTCATCAACTGCCCTGATAATATATGAAGTGTAACAGAACTGCCCGGATTTACCGACCACAACCTTCTTCATGTAGCCCTCTCTATGCCAATAAAAAGACGGTCACCTACGAAGAAATTATTGACAGGATATAATAAAGGAAACTTTCAATTAATCAATACCCACTAACAGGAAAATTTTTAAAAGTAGTACGAGGCTCGTTCACTGAACGCCAACTGGGAACTCTAAAAAAATATGTCGCTCAGCTGAAAAAAGAAATATATACCTACAATCACTGTGAAATCATACTCAAATAAGCCATAGTTAAACAAACACATAAAATCACGGCTAAATAAGAAAAACCGCCTGTATATTACCGCAAAAAGCAAAAACAGTCCAGAAGCATGGAAGCGACACCGCCTCTGTGAGGCTGAATATATCAAAACAATTTTTGTCGCCAAAAACAATATTTGCAAGTTCACTTGATTTGAATACTCCGCACAAACCCAAATAAATTTTGGCGCACCAATTCAACCAAACCACAAACTAACCAGATAAACCTTCTCGAAGCTAGTGAGGAACCGATAGGCGTCAATGATTCCGCAGCAGCCCTAAACGATTTCTTTACATCGGTTTTCCACGATTTTAATTCTTGCCCTACAGAAGCTTTGCCAAACTTCTCCCCCAAAACAATGTCTGAAATACAAATTGCCCTGGATGCATATCCAGCTTATTTATTTATTTACTCTCAAGGCCGAAGCATTACAGAGAGGAGCGGGTATACATCGTACAAAAAATCAAGAAATACAGGAGATCAAAATTGTATGCACACAATGGCAGTCTGAAAACCATAAAAAGAAAGACTGCGTGATGTAAAAAAGATGCAGGGTGGTTGTAACAACAATGTTCAACATGGTTGCGTCTTTGAATGACGCGCACACCCACAAAAAAAGCTAACAAGAGAAAACACAGCGTAACTGAAATGGCGAATTTACGCGAAATGGTTAGAGAGGGAGTTTTTAAACAAAGTGACGTCAGTGATAGCAGCGATAGGGGCTGGAAGGTGGTTCCACTCATTTGCAGTTTTCGGGATGAATGATTCAAAGTACGAATTCGTGCGGGCGCTGGGAACGCCCACTTTAAACTGATGGTCGTTGCGTGAGGAAACGTACGATGGCGGCTGGAAAAGAATGTTGCTAAGACACGGGATAGAATGAAAAACCTTATGGAACAGGCAAATGCAAGATACTTTACGCCGCAGTGAGAGAGTGGGTAGGTGAAGATTGGCTTTCCTCGAGGTAACACTGGACGTGCGATGGAAGTTTGACATGATAAAACGGGCAGAGCAATTTTGAATCGCCTCGATGCTGTCAACTAGGCAATTAGTATGTGGATCCCAGACTGATGACGCGTACTCGAGTTTGGGTCGGACTAATGTTTGATAAAGCAAAAGTTTAAGGTTAGTCGGAGCCAAAGAAAAGTTTCTGCGCAGATAACCTAACGTGCGATTCGCGTTATTTGTAATGTAGTCGACATGTGTGTTCCAAGAGAGATTGTTAGAAATATACACGCCGAGGTACTTGTAGGACGAAGCCAGACCGAGATTGCTTTGGTTAAGTGTGTAGTCGCACGGTACATTATGAGAAATACAACGGGAAATTCGCATAGCCTTGCATTTAGAAACGTTTAGTTTCATAACCATGTTTCGCACCATGATGAAATGTGATCAAGGTCTGTCTGAAGGGCAAGTTTATCTGCGTTAGCCCGGATTTCACGGAAAATTACACAGTCATCGGCAAATAGTTTGATAGATGATGAAATGTCATTAGGTAAATCGTTGATGAAAATAAGAAATAGTAAGGGACCAAGAACTGAACCTTGCGGAACGCCAGTTGTTACAGGGCTAGTTTTGGAACAGTGGTCGTTAGCAGTTACGAACTGGGTGCGGTTATATAAGAAACATTGAATCCACTTTAAGACATTAGCATCGATATTTAGCGTGTTTAGTTTCAGAAGAAGTAACTTGTGGCAGACGGTATCAAAGGCTTTTGAAAAATCTATGAAGACACAATCAACAGTAAATGAACGATCAGCGGCAGAGAATAAATCGTTAGTGAAGGCCAGGAGCTGTGTCTCACATGAATAGGATTTCCTAAACCCGTGTTGTTGAATGGTAAAGAAGGCGTTACTTTAAAGAAAACTCACGACGTGAGTGTAAATTACATGTTCGAGAAGTTTGCATGTTACACTGGTGAGTGAAATTGGGCGATAATTCCCGGGACAATGAGTGTTTCCTGATTTAAACAAGGGAACCACCTTTCCCACCTTCCAGTTCTCTGGGAGAACACCCTCTTCTAATGACTGATCAAAAAGTCTCGACAGTATAATTGAGGAATAAATGTCAGTGTTTTTCAGAAATTTAGAAGAAATACCACCGACGCATGGTGACGACGAAATTTTTAAATTTTGGATCAACTTGCGTATGCCGGCCCACTCAATGTGTACAGAATTCATCACAATGAAGTCGCGAGCTTGAACGCCTGGAAGGACAGTCGGAGTAGTGCTCGTAAAGAATGAAGAAAATGCATGGTTAAGGGCGGTACAAACATGTTCACTGGAAATTATTTCGTCCGCGTCGGTGGTAAGTTCAATCTGTTTCTTATCACCCCTGTTTACGACCTGCCAAAATTTGCGGGCATTGTTTTGCAGAATTGACGGTAGCGTTTGCTGAAAAAGGACTACTTTGCCGCGGAAAAAGCGCGCCCGTATTCATCGGCTACATTTTTGTAAACCTCCCATCTTTCAAATGAATTAGAACGCTTGGCTTGGCGGTAAACACGCTTCTTTTTGTTGGACAAGCGTTTCAATGTTGTTGTGAACCACGGTGATTGACTGTTACTTGCGATTTCGCGTAGCCGTATGTACTTGTTAACAAATTCGGCAACTTTATTTTTAAACAGCATCCAGTTATCGTTGACAGATCTTTGGGTAAAGTCTTCTAGAAAAACAGAGGTGAAATGTTCAAGTTCGGTGTTAATGGCTCCGTAATCAGCTCTACTGTAGTCCCTGAATCGCTTTTTACTTTTTTGTTTACGGGGCGATGCGCAGGGGAGGTTGAAAACGATTGCTTCGTGATCACTGAGGTCTGGCAAAACAGAAAGCGATTGCACGAGATCGGGGTGAGAAGTTAGAACTGTCTAAAGTTGAAGCGCTTGAATGTGTAATGCGAGTGGGGCACATAACAAGCTGCGTTAAATTGAATTGCGCGCATGTGTTAAGGAAGCAGGCGCTTTCAGAGGAGCCAGAGCCAGGCGATAAATGGCAGCTGTTCCACGAAATATCAGGAAAGTTAAAATCACCTAGAATTAGAATTGGTGCAGCGGGAAACCTCACGTGGAAGTTGCTTAAGACGTCATAAAAGTCACTGGAAAAACCAGATGGCGCATTCGGAGGGCGATAACATTCACAAACAATGACATCTTTGTGATTTATGCGGATTCGAACGCACACCCATTCAAGGGAACATACAATGGGAATTTTAAAAGACATGAATTCCTCTGAAACAGCGATCAAGACACCCCCACCAGAACGCGAGCCACGGTCACACCTAAAAAAGGAAAATGTTTTGTCGCACTGCAGGATCTCACGGTTTTCAACTTTTGACGACAGCCAGGTTTCGGTCAAAACTACCACATCAGAGAGGCACGTGTTTACTAACGAAGACAAGACATCACGCTTGTTGATAACACTTCTGATATTACAAAGCAAAAAGCAACAGTCGGGAGTACAGGTATTACAGCTTGTGTTAGCATCTAGCTACAGTGGAGAAGGTGGGCCGCTGATGGCAGGATCATCGCGATTAGGAGGAATTGATGGGTCAAATGCGTTCGTTTCTATTTCGTACACGCGATCTGAAGATGCGCAGTAGATGTATGTTTTATTGCCAATAACCACTATATTGTATTTAAGAGAAAATTTGTGACCAGTCGCCTTAGCGAAGTCGATTAGTTTTTTCCGGGTGGCGCGTGTAGCCTTGCACAAATCCTCACTGATTGATGTATCGCTGTCACGAAACTTAGACTTCTGAGACAAAACACTATCTTTAGTTTTGAAAGAAGTGAAACGTGCTATCACGGGCCGAGTTTTATCTGGCGAAAACGTTCCTAGCCTGTGAGCACGCGCAGTAGCCTCGTCAGGTAGCTGCAAGTTTAACGTAGAGGTAAAATTGACCGCACCTTTTCTTCAGAATCGGCCCATGTTTCTGACGCTGAATCTTCAATTTAGTAGAAAATCAAGTTCTCACGGCGAGACCTATCCTCGAACTCATCAAGACGCTCTGAGCGAAGCGTGTTCACTTCGAACGGCGGTGGCTACCATTTCCTGCACATGAGAGCCGTCTTGAAAATCCTCAAACGAATCGACTCGTTTTTATAGATCAGTTAAGCGAGTTGTCAAGTCTAACACTTTGGACTCAAGTAACTTCTGGTTTTCTTTCACTTCGTGTATGGATTTAAGGAGGGTGTCATGGCGTTGGTCAAGGGGTTTTGTTAAATCTTGAATAGCCAGAAGAACGTCACTGTTCTGTTTGCTAGCGTCTTGTTTCGTGGGACCTGGGTTGAGCTCAACGTCTCCGCTGACCAACAACATTTTAGTAACAAAAACACACTCCACAATGGTGCAGGCAAGAACACTTGGGCATGGGAACAGCAGCAGAAAAAGGTTGTTTGAGCGTTTTGAAAAAAAGGGGTGGGGCGGGACCAATCTGAACAAAAAGACAAAGGGGGTTGTCAGCCGCCGGCATCACTGCGGCGTTCCAATGCCCAATGAAGAGCGAAGGGTTCCGCCAGCCGGTTATATGGTCTATCAGCCTTTATAACGATGTCACACTGGCTTCTGCGTAGTAGGACTCTAATGTTGCGCAAGGTGGCCAACCATGATCGACGCAAGGTGACGAGTCAAACAAGGGACATGGGTCGATCTCAGGAGCCAGTCGCAGTCGATCCGCGCAGGCAGCAGGGCACGTTCCAAGGATTGCAGCCAGCTGAACAAAAAGACAAAAGGGGTTGTCAGCCGCCGGCATCACTGCTGCGATCCAATGCCCACTCTGCTCTGCTGAATCTGCTCTCTTAAAATATCATCATCAGCAGGCTGAGACGACATCAATCCAAAATTACCTAACGGTACTATAAATATCTTTAGTAAATTTCAGTACCTTAAATTCGCACAATCCTAAAGCACAGAAACCTTGCCTGACGATTGGAAAAAATTTGAAATAGCCCTATTTTTAAGGAGGTAGGCGCGATACACCTTCCAATTTTCGCCCGCTTTCCATACCAGTGCCCCATGTAAGCTCTTCGAGCACATCATAGCATCTAACCTAATGTAATATTTAGAATAAATCACTTTTTTGCCCCTTCCAACACGCCTCTCATAAATCTCTGTACTGCAAAACTGAATCAGCCGAATTCACACATGTCCTGCTGTAACACATGGACGACAATTTTCAAATCGACCTAATATTGCTGGGTTTTTGAAAGGCCTTCGATCGCGTTTCTCCCATACGTCTGCTTGCAAAACTATCGTCCCTTGGATTCAGTCAAAACATTCTAAACTGGCTTGACCAGTTTTGAAGAGGACGCATCCAGTTTACCTGCGCCAACAATTTCCAGTCAGTTCTTACGAATGTAACCCCAGCTGTTCCCCAGGATGCAGGCTAATCTCCACTCTTGTTTTTTATTTATGTAAACGACCTCTCTATCAGCATAATATCAAAATTGCGCATGTTTGCGGACGATTGCATCCTTTATAACCCCCTTTCACCTAATGACACTATCGCCCTACAAAATGATCTAGACAACATCACTGCCCGGTGCGAAAATGGCGTAAGTCTTTAAACCTCACAAAATGCAAAATAAATGTCTTTCACTGGCAAACACACCACCATGATTAACATATTTTGCATTCCCTCCATTCCTATTGACCACACCAGTGCTTACAAGAATCTAGGACTTGATATGACGCCACCTCCATCATGGGTGACACATATTCGAACAATCCGCAGTGAAGCTTCACGCACACTTGGGTACTAGCGACACAACCTAAAATCCGCATCTTGCGAAATAAAAAAAAAATTGAATATTGAACATAAGATCAACCCAAACTTAAGTGCGCATCCTACATTTGGCACCCATCCCAAGCTTACCTCAGCGACGACTTTGAAGCCGTGCAAATCCGTACTGCTCGTTTCATTGCTTCAGAATATTCAATACGAACCAGCATAACCGCCCTAAAACAAACTCTGTCTCATCAATCGCTTGCATCGAGGTGCATAATTTCTCGCCTCTGCCTCCTGCACAATTTCTTTTATTTCACTTGGTCAGGACGGGCCCTCCTGAAACACCCGTTTCGGAGATCGTTCCGTATATCTCACACTCGCCGCTTGGCGGCGATAAAGTTGCGCACGACAGCGATGAGCAGCGCATTCTTCCCCCACATTATCACGCTTTCGAACGCGCTGCCGAATAACATTGCTTTTTGCAGCGATCGCACAAAATGTCTTGAGAAACTAACCTATATAAGCGACAAAAACGATGCCACCTAAACACCAAACTTGCGTTCTTCGTATCTCTTTGTTTAGTCTTCTATCTTTGTCTTGTTATTACACTGCTGTAAATTTTATTCTTAGTCTTGCTGTTGTCACTAGAGTGTTCATTCTTTCTTTTATTTCCTTCTCGTGTTTTTTTCTAGTTAAAATGTGTGATCATTTTCACTTTTTTATATGTTACAACCTGGACGTACGCATTGTGACTTGTGTGTTAATTTCTTTCCTTTTTATTTCCTTTTTTTCTGTTGTTAAAACTTGTGACCAATTTTACTTTTTTATAAAGTTGTTGAAACCCCGATGCACGCCATCACTTGAGTGTTGATTCCAGTCTTTTTATTTCCTCATTTTGTTATTCCTTGTTACATTTTTGTGAAGATGTTGCAACCTTGATGTACGCCCCCCACTGATGTAATGCCTCCTGGCTCTTAAGGCTCAATAACTGAAATCAAATAAAATGAACTAATGGTGTTTCTCTGTACCGAAGTGGTCAACTATGCGGGGTTGCAGGGGCAGCTTTAAGGTGTGTTAAAATTTGTACACTTATCATTAAAATTGATGTCGGAATGTTATCGGCTGAATTACCTGTACGAGTGCAAAAAACGGGGTTTTAGAGCAACTATAAAATCTTGAACTGGGGAGTTTTTCTATTAGTAAATCTTTCTACCTCTACCTGCCAATGGCGTTGTCGTGGCGTTAACCCGAGCAAATTCTAACCAGGGTGAACAACACTACTGGCACAGCCAGGGATTGAACCTGGGCCCGAAGACAAGCGGAGCGAGAGACCGTCGTCTTACTGGATAGGGTACGCAAACCCTTCTTCTTTATTTCCTGCAATTTTCAGGTTACACGCTATTGTCAGTTTAAAACCTAACGGTCAGACTGTGGCTGTGGGAAAGTGCTAAAAATGGCTAAAGTTGCAAGGTTCCCAAAATAATGCAGCCACATGGTTTCTAAATATTCCGTTTCTTACTCTTGTGGAGCAACTTGAAATTCTCTGCGAAATACTGGGAGACAGTCTTTGCATCCACGTGGGTGTTCCTTATAGCCATTCGAGTTCGCGATACCACGTACAGGCTGAACAGCATTAGGCAACGCAGCAGACACAAAGCCGCGGAGACAGGTAGTTGTTTCTAGTCACCGGCTGAGGAGGCGGAGGGCACTTTTTCGAGCCGACCACAGAGTAAGATAAATAGAAGCACTGACTTCGCTCTCTTGCATGACCTTGCGTTTGTTCATTGGGGAGGCAGGGTCACTTGGCCTTTAGGACAGAAATCGAAGTCACATTTGGCCATACCACTCCGTATTCACCGAAGTCGTGTTCACCTCATCGGGCTAAATTGTCAAAACTGGCGTTGCCATTGCAACGTTAGACGGTCAAGATTATCTGGAAAGGGGGCTGGAAGTACCCGAATCCACTACGCTGTTTTCAGAATGTGAACGTTCCGGTTCCGCCATCATTTTCCTACGGTGGTATGTGTGTGCGCTGTTCATGTGTGACGGGATGCCTTGGTTGCTCCATTTGTGCACCAAAAGGAACTTTTTGTGAACCACAAGTGAGCTTACGCCCACCTGAACATTCTCAAAAGAATGTTATTATGCAACGCCGTCAAAGAGAACATTTGCTGGATTGCTCATAGTGACAATGCAATGTTTCGTAACGTTTTTTTTTGTTCACTGCTAAATTGCACATGTTCTTAGCCAGTGCTTGTTCTATTTGTTCTGGTAGTTGAGTGCTGGAATGATTGTGTGTGTTTCAAGTTATAGCGAGTATCCCTGTTATACGTAGAGCTGTCTTGTTGTTCGCGGCGTTTACGCACCCCGAAGACACGGCCCTATTATTTTCAGTCGCACTTAGTGTTTCAAGAATTTTAGTGGTTTTGGGTTGCTACAGTTCCCCGTCCCTATAAAAGGGCTAGCAAATAGGTTGTGTTTGTAGTTAAGGTGAGAGAGAATTCAGATAAACTGAACTTCCGAAGTTGTAGGGGCTCATTTGTGGTCATACCAAACTATTTCCACGTGTTTTTTGCTGTTATTGCTGAAGGGTAGATAAACCGAGTGGCCCTTTTAAATTATTTTCGGATTGACTGAACGAAAAGGTTCGTAACCCTCCTAAAGGGGGAAGTTGTGATGGTCTACTCATGGGGTCAGTGGCCAGGCGCCCAGCCAAAGCATGTGACAGGAAAGATCCCCGCCGCTCGGTCTATCGGCACTGCACTGCTGACACTATGCCATGGTCGACGCGAAATCGCGGTGGCACGTTCGGGTGACGGCCTGTCTGGACGGAGCAATGCTGTGGAGATAACCCCCCTTTGAGAATAGGGGCGGCCTGACAAGTTCCCAGATTTGTTGACGTAGCAGACAACGGAGGGGTGGTGATCGTCGTCTGACCACGCGGCGCGGCGGCTCGTGTGCGACACACCATTGTTACGCGCCCTCGCCGGCACAGCGCATAGCCGCCTCTTTGCACCACCACTCCTCGCAGCTGCGTGCTTTCTCGCACGCTGGCCGGCTTCTCACCCGAAGGTGCGGGCACCTAATTGTATATTCTGAAGATGACGGATGACAGTTGTCTGCGTGAATTTGGGCCCTTCCTTAGGACCGTACGGACAATTGAGGGGCGTTCCCGCGAGAGAGTAAGGCTGATCTGTCATAAAGCCGAACTTGGCCGTTAAAAAGCGCTCTTGTCTGAGCTCTCCCCTGGGCAGTTCCTGGTAATACAAGGAGTCTCAACCGTTTTGCTAGGTTGGGATTTGTGAGCTCCCTAAGCGAGAGGTACATTGGAAGATCGCGTAGGAATGTCTGGGTAAAGCTGTGTACCGGGAAACTAGACAGATCCTGCGGTGGGAACAGAGTCGCGGCCGTCGTTTCTCGAGCGGTTTGTGCACGCTTCGACGATACGAGAGTTAGACGGAGCTGGAAAGCTCGAGTGACTTGTGCGCACTTGGAGCGATAGCGTCATCTCAACTTTGTAGTTTTTTATTTTAGGACCCATGTATCCAGTTATCCTAATGTAAATAGTTGTATATAAGCTCTTCGTTTCCCTGCATCAAGAACAAACGCCTCGAATTCAACCATTCCGTCACTATCTTGAAGAACTTAAATACCACCGCCCTGTGAGCCTCCTGCCAAATCAACCCGAGCCTGGGTGATGGGGTTCCTGATCGGCACAGGACTTCGAGGAAACCAACATCAACACTCTTTACTGTAAACCTAACAGTTCTCCCCTTTGCTTTCCAAGGCATTCTAGACAGCCAACCATGTTTTTCTCTCTTTATTCAACGAGACCATCATTACTCATTCTGATTCTCTATATGAATAGCGAGGGCCTCTGTACAGGCTGTCTTGGTGCCATAGGGCGCCTAAGAGGGTTCGACGCTGGTCGACCACTCTCGACATGTTGTAGACACTCGAGTAACACGCTTGGGGTTAGACAGAAGGTCACCATCATCGCGATTAGTCTGACTGGCGCTGGATACCACACCCAAGAACAGGCAAAAAAATACCTTAACATAAATACCCGAGGAAGCGGAGGGGAAACAGCGCAACCAGTAGCGTAGTCATCACCATCACCAAACGCATACTCAGGAAGTCGTGGGTTCGGATACCATCTAATGGGCGTTTTTGTCTCCACTTTCTGTCTTTCAAAATTGTTCATCTGTTTTATTGACCTATCAAATTCACTATTTTGCTTTCCCTGGTATTCTTGCTTGCCAACCCCTATTTCTGTCTTAATTCAACGAGCCACCCATTTTTTGTTCTGATTTGATACCAAAATAGATGGGGCCTTTGTTCAGGCAAACTTGGTTCCAAAAGTACTATACGACAAAATAAACTCTGGTCGACTGCCCTCAACATGTCATAGACACTCGAGTCGCAGTCTGGGGGATCCACTTCCCGAGTACTCGGATTAGCGCCAGTTGCCACCAAGGATCACAGCAAACAAAATTACCTGTACATAAATACTTGAAAAAGTGGACGAGAAATAGTACCGTAGGTAGCGTAGTGTTCATCCAACCAGACGCGTATTCTGGAGTTCGGGTATTCGGTTCGTACCAGGCGGGCCTTTTTTTCTTCACTTTCTTTCTCTCTTTGAAAATTCTCCATCTATTTCAATAACTTACCACATTCTCTCCTTTGCTTTCCGACGCATTCGTGAATGCCGGCCGTCACTTCTGTATTAATTCCACAAGCTTTATTTCTCAGTGTGATTCGCTACATGCATAGGGAGGATAACTGTTCTGGAAGTCTTAGTGCCATAGGTCGCTTATCAGGTTTTAAGGCTACTTGACCACCCTCGTCATGTCGTATATACTCGAGGGATGGCCGGGGGATGAAAAATAAGGTTCTAATCACACCTCAGAATACTCTGGGTGATGGTTACCACCCCCAAATGCAGGAATTAAATATACCCTAACATAAATACCCGACTATGTGGAGGGAAAATAGCCCCACCGGTGGCGTAGTGGTCAGCACACCATACGCGCATTCTGCAGGTCGTGGTTAGGATCCCATCGGGCGGGCACTTTTTCTCCACTTTCTGTCTTTCAAAATTCTCTATCCGCTTCAATGACCTACCACATTCTCCTCTTTTCTTTCCGTGGCATCATTGAATGTCAACCCTTATTTCTCTCTTAACTCAATGAGCCTCTCATTTGCCATTCTGATTCACTTCATACATAGGGAGGGCGTGTCGCTCGGCATGACGCAGACCACTCTCGGCATGTCGCAGACAGTCGAGTCGCTGCCAGTGTGTTTATCATTCCCCAACCCCCCATGTAGTCTATGTAGCGATGGCTACCTCCCTCTAGCACAGGAAGCAAAATTATTTTAACATAAATACCCGAGAAAAGCAGGGGAAACAGTCGCGCTGGTAGCATTGTGGTGTTTGCCCCAGACGTGTATTCTGGAGGTCGTGGGTTCGGATTCAATCAAGCAGGCATTTTTTCTACACTTTGTGTCTTTTATTTCTTAATCTCTTTGAGTGACATAACACATTTTTCTTTTATGAAATTCCTTATTTCTTTTTTATTAGTGCAACGAGCCCCCGTTTCACAATATGATTGGCTACCTCTATTCTGGGAAACTTGGTTCCATAGGCAGCTTAAAATGGGTCAACAATGGTGGACTACAGTTCAAGGGTTCCCCTTCTTCCCAAGTACCTCGAGTGGCGCTGTCTACCACCCCAAATAAAGGAAACAAAAGTACCTTAAAACAATTACCAAAAAAAGTGTCATGAGAACAGCCCCAGCGGTAACCTAGTGGTAATTGCACCAGAGAGGTATTTGGAGGTCGTTTGTTCGGATGTAGCATGGCGGGCGTTTTTTTTTACAGATTCTGTCTTTAAAAATTCTTCATCCGGTTAGGTGACCTAACACAGTGTCCCCATTGCTTTGCGAGGCGATCTTAGGTGTCAACCCTAATTTCTTTCTTATTTCTTCTAGCCCCTCATTCCCCAATCTGACTCGCTAGATGTTTAGCGAGGGTATGTGAACTGGCAGTCTTGGTGCCATGCGTTGGTTCAACGCTTGTCGAGAGCTCTCAACATGCCGTACAGAGTCGACTCGTGGCCTCGGGGTAAATAGAATTTAGCCATCCACCCAAATATTCTGAAGGGCACTGGCTACCACCCCCGAGCACATAAAACAAGAATACCTTAGCATAAATACCCGAAAAAGTGGACGAGATAGAGTCCCATTTGTAGCGTAGTGGTCATTGCACCAAACGCGTATTCTGGAAGTTGGAGGTTCTGATCCTACCCGGGTGGAATTTTTTTTTCAATTTTTGTTTTTAAATTATCCATCAATTTAAAGACCTACCACATTGTCTGCTTCGCTTTCCGTGGCACTCTTGAATTTAAACCCTTATTTCTGTATCACTACAGCGAGCCCCTCATTTCCTATTCTGAATTGCTACATGCGCAATGAGGGCGTCTGTACTGCCTTGGTGGCCAAGGTAGCCTTAGACGGTTTAACACTGGTCGAAAGCACAAGACCTCTCGTAGACACTCGAATAGCTGCTCGGAAGTTAAAGAAAGAGTCCCCATCACGCGGACTAGTCCATGTGGCGCTGGCTACCACCCTCAAGTAAAGGAAACAAAATTAGTTTAAAATGTATGCCCCAGCATATAGAAACTAATGGCACTTGAATCGGCCCCACGGCTGCTTTGCATAATACTCAGGGTTCCCCTGCGGGAAAATGGTTTTTTTTTATCCACTTTCTCTCTGTCTTCTAAAATTTTTGACCTTTTTCAAACACCTATAACATTTTCCCTTTTCCTCTTCGTGACATTCTTGAATGTCAACACTTATTCGTGTCTTCATTCTACGAGCTCGTCATTTCCCATTCCGATTCGCTACATCCTCACTAAAGGCGTTTCTAGAGGTAATATTGGCGCCGTAGTTAGCCTAAGAGTGTTCAACTCTAGTCAACCACTCTCGACATGTCGCAAACACTCGAGTCACTGACTGGGGGTTAAAAAAGGTTCCGCATAACCCTGAGTAATCTATGTAGCGCTCGTTGCCACCCTCAAGCGCAGAAAAGAAAATTAGTTCAACAAAAATACCCGAGAAAGTGGAGGAGAAAGAACCCAACCTGTAGCATAGTGGTCACCGCACCTTAAACGTATTCTGGAGGGGCGGGGTTCGCATTCTACCCAGGATCCATTTTTTTTTCAAATTCTTTCTTTCGTAATATTCTTCAACTGTTGCAATGTCCTACCAAATTTTCCCGGTTGTTTTCTGAGGCATTCTTGAATCCAACCCTTATTTAGGTCTTAATTCTACGAGGCCCTCTTTTCCAAATGTGATTCGCTGAATGCATAGTGAGGGCCGCTATACTGGCAATAGGATTCAACGCTGGTCGACCATTCTCGACAAGTCATAAACAATCGAGACATGTCTCAGGGCTTACAACGATGGTCCCCTTCACTCAAATTGTCCGAGTGGAGCTGGATACCACCCTCAAGGCTAGGAACCAAGAATGGTTTACCATAAATACCCTAGCAGATGGAGGGAAAACAGCCCCTCAGGTAGGAGCGTACTCATCGCACCAGACGCGTATTCTGGAGGTCGCGGGTTCGGAGTACTTCCGGCGAGAATTTTTTTTCCACATTCTTTCTGTCGTAAAATTGTTCATCTGTTTCAATGATCCACCCCACTCTCTCATTGCTTTCCGCGGCATTCTTGACTTCCAGCCTTTCTTTCTGTGTTCTTGAACGAGACGATCACTTCTCTTTATAATTCGCTATGTGCATAGTGAAGGTCTCAGTACTGACTGTCTTGGGGCCACAGGAAGCTTAAGAGGGTTCAACGCTGGTCGACCACACTCCAAATGTTGCAGACACTCGAGTAACTGCCTTGGTGTTAGAGGGAAGGTGGTCATCACCCCGAGATAGTATGAGTGGCATTAACTACCAGACATTATTTGAAGAAAAAAGCTTGACATAAATTCCCGACAAAGTGGAGGGGAAACAGCCTGACCAGTAGCGTAGTGGTCATCGCGCCAGACACGTATTGTGGAGTTCGTGGGTTCGGATACCACCCGCTGGGCATATATTCTCCATTTTATTTCACTCTTAAATTCTTCATCTTTTTCATTCAACCACAACATTCTCCCCTTTGCTTTTCTAGGCATTCTGAACTGCCAATCATTTTTTCTGTCCTAATATTAACGATCCCTTCATTTTTCATTATGATTCGCTACACGGATAGCGAGGGCGTCTCTACTGACAGCCTCGGTGCTATAGGTAGCTTAAGAGTGCTGGTTGACCACTCTCAAGATCTCGTAGACACCCGAGTCACAGCCTAGGGGTTATAGAGGAGGTCATCACCACCCCAAGTAGTCCGAGAGCTGATGACTACCACCCCCAAACGCAGGGAACTGAAATACCCTAACATAAATACCCAAGAAATTGAAGGGCAAAAAGCCGCACCGGTAGCGTAGTCACCATCGCAACCAGATGCGTACTCTGAAGGTCGTGGATTCGAATCCCTAATTTTATCTCCACTTTCTGTCTGTAAAATTACGTCCCCCATTTCAATGACCCATTAAATTCTCCGCATTGCTTTCGGAGGCATTCTTGACTACCTAATCTTAATTGTGTCTTTATTCAATCAGACACCCATTTCCCTTTCTGGTTGACTACTTCAATACCTGGGGCCTCGGTTCGGGAAAACTTGGTTTCTAAGGTAGGATTAACATAGTTCAATGCTAGTCGACTGCTCTCAACACGCCGTAGACATTCCAATCAAGGTCCGGGGGTTTCCCTTTTTCCTGAGTGGACCGATTGGCGCCAGATACCACCCCCGAGCAAAGAAAACAAAAATACTAAACATAGATACCTGAGAAAATGGACAAGAAACAGTCCCATTGGTAGCGTAGTTGTCATTGCACTAGACTCGTTTTCTGGAGTTCGTGGGTCCGCATCCTACCAGGCGGGAGGACTGCAGTATGTGCTAAATAAATAAAAAAAACATCTTAAAAAATCTCCTCCATTTTATACTTGCACATTGTTTTCTTTGCCTTCCGTGGTACTCTTGAATGTCAACACTTATTTCTGTAGCACTTCAGGGAGCCCCTCATTCCCCATTCTGAATCGTACATGCGCAGCGAGGGCGTCGGTACTGGGAGTCTTGGTGCCATAAGCAACCTAAGAGGGTTCAACACTGTTCGACCACTCTCGACATGTCGAAGACACTCGCGCCACTGCCTCTGGGTTGAAAAAAAAGTCCCCATCACACGGCCTAGTCCATGTGGTGCTGGCTACCACCCTCAAGGGCCGGAAACAAAATTCGCTTAACATAAATGCCCGAGAAAATGGAGGGGAAACGGCCCCGCTGGTAGCATAGTTGTCAGCACCCCAGCTTATTCGATGTCGTGGTTTTGGATACCTCCCGGAGGGCATTTTTCCACCACTCATTTTCTCCCTTTCAAAATTTTCCTTCTGTTTCAATGGCATACAACTCTATCGCCTTTGCTTTAGGGACATTCTTGTCTGACAACCCCCTATTTCTGCGTAATTCAACGAGTGCTTCATTTCCAAATCTCATTCGCTACATATATATCGAGTGCCTGTAATATGGCAGGCTTGGTGCCCTAGTTATATTAAGCGGGTTCAACACTGGTCCACAGCTCTCGACATGTCGTGAACACTTAATTCATGCCCCAGGGGTTAAAAACAAGGTGCCCCTCACCCCGAGTTGTCCGAGTGGTGCAGCTACCCCTCTAAACCGTCTGATACAAAAATACATTTACATTATTAGCCGAAATTATGCAGGGGAAACATGCCCGCCAGTACCATAGTGGTCTTCTCCCCAGACGCGTATTCTGGAAATCCTGGGTTCAAATCCCAAAGGGCGAGCACTTTCTCTCAGCTTTCTTTCTGTCTTGAAACATTCTTCATCTATTAAAATGACCTACCATATTCGTCCCTATTGTTTTCCGAGGTGTTGTTGAATTCCAACTCCTATTTCTGTGATGATTCAACGAGGCTCGCATTGCCCATTCTTACTGCCTACATGCATAGCGGGCACCTCTCTACTGGCAGTCTTCATCCCAAAGAAAATTAAGGATGGTTCAACCCTGGTCGACCACTGTTAATATGTCGTAGACACTCGAGTCGCCACTCGAGGTTAAAAACAAAGTCTTCCTCATCCCGCGTTGTCCGATTCATTCTGGCTATCACCCCCAAGCAGAGGAATGAAAAATATCTTAACATAAATCTCCGAGAAAGTGGAGCGAAACCAGCCCCACTATTAGCATACTGGTCATGGCACCAGACGAGTATCTGGATCACGTGGGTTCGGATCCCAAATGGCAGCGATTTTGCTCCACTTTCGGTGTACCCAAATTCCTGATCTGTTTCAACGACCCCCAATTTTTTTCCTTTGATTTCAAAGCAATTCCTAGATGCCAACGCTAATTTCTTCCTTAATTTATTGAGCCCTCATTTCCTCATCTGGTTTGCTACATTTACACAGAGAGCCTCTGTTCTGGCAGTATTGGGGCAATGGGTAGCTTAATAGGTTATCCGCTGGGAGACCACTGCCTACAAGTCGTAGACATTTGAGTCACGGCCCGGTGTTTAAAAAGAAGGTCCCCTTCACCACGAGTTTTCCGAGTGGGACTGGCTACCACCCTCAAGTGCAGGAAACAATAAGAGCTCTACTTAACTACCCGTAAAAGTGGAGGCGGAACAGCCCCGCCGTTAGCGCAGTGTTTAACACACCAGATGCGTATTCCAGAGGTCGTTGGTTAGGATCCTATCTGACGGACATTCCTTAGATGCGAAGCATCTCAAGCTGGGTGCTGTGTCTCTGCTTCTCTCGTTGTTTTTGTAGTCCACCTTCCATACTCTTCTAAGCATGCGGGCCAGTTCAGGCCGTCAGCTCTTGGGCTGACGTCAGCCCAGTCCACTATAAAATGAAATACTTAGGCGCAGACCGGTTTCGATCGCACGACTATCTGGGCGCCACGGGAGTTACGTGGTGCTCTTCACACTGCGCTACCAACCGAGACTCGAGCATGTGTTACGAACACGCCTTATGTCCTTCACTCATTCAAACTATGTCAAGATGCTACTTATACAATGAAGGCGCGTGTAGCTGAATGTAAACAGAAAAGACGAACTAAAAACTTTAGAGGAGGATATTAAATTTTCCACGGGAAAGCTGTGGTGGTTAAGCGCCACGCGCACTGCAACTCAACCAGATAAGAGGACGAAGAGGTCGGGCAGCGGGGGTAGCAGCATGAGCATGCAAAAAAGAAAGACAAGGACCAGGAGCTGTTCGTTCAGGTGATGCTGGTGTAGATCTCTTCTCTGTCTCTACATATCTCTGCCTCTATATGGGGCTTCCTACTACGTTCCCTTTCGTTCTTTGTTAACTAAAACAACATAACGGCAACACAGTGGAACCCACACGGGACCCCCATGATGCTTCGCACCCTACTCATGTTCACCATGGAAGATGGCGTACTTTTTTTTCCAATTTCTGTGTTTCAACATTTTTTATCAGATTCGATGTCCAACCATATTGTCCCCTTTGCTTAATGCGGGATTCTTGGCTGCAATCCTTATTTCTGTCTTAATTCTACAAGCCTCACTTCCAATTCTGTTACGATAGATGCATAGCAAGGGCCCCTGTACTGGCAGTCTTGGCGCAATAGGTAGCTTAAGCCAGTTAAACGCTGGGCGAACATTCTCGACATTCTTTACACGCTCCATTCATGGCCGGGGGGTTACAAAAGGGTATTTATTACCCGACTAGTCCATATGGCTTATGCAACCACCCCCAAAGGCAGAAAACCAAAATACTTCAGCATAAATACCCGAGCAAGTGGAGGCAAAACAGCCCCGCCGGTAGCCTAGGGTTCATCACACCATTCCCTTCTTCTGGATCTCGTCCGTTTGGATCCTATCCGGCGGGCATTTTGTGTCTACTTTATCGCTTTTAAAATTCCTGATCAGTTTCGATGACCTACCACATTCTGCCATTTGCTTTCCTAGGCATTCTTGACGGTTATCCTTTATTTATTTCCGAATTCTACCAGACCCTAGTTTCTTATTCTGATGCACTACAAGATTAGCGAGGGCCTCTTTTCTGGCAGTCTTCAGGAAATAGGTCTCTTAAAAGGTTTAATGCTCGTTCCTACTGCCGGCATGTTGGAGATACTCGAGTCACGATCCGGGGCTTTTAAAAAGAAGGTCCCTGTCAACCTGAGTAGTCCGAGTCTCGCAGGCAACCACCCCCAATTCCAGAAAACCAAAATACCTTAGCATATATACCCGAGCAAGCGGAGGGGAAACAGCCCTACCGGCAGCGTAGTGTTCAGCAAACAGACGCTTATTCCGGCTGTCGTCGGTTTCGATCCCGACCGGCGGGAATTTATTTCACTTTCTCGCTCTAAATTCTTCATCTGTTTGGAAGACCTACCACAATCTCCTCTTTGGTTTTGGAAGCATTCTTTACGGGCAACAATTATTTCTGTTTTATTTCTACGAGCCCATCGTTTCCCATTGTGATTCGCTACATGCTTTGCGATGACCTCTTTTCTGTCAGCCTTGTGCTACAGGTAACTTAATTGGTTCAATGCTGGTTGACCAATCTCGAGTTGTCGTAGACACTCCAGAGGAAAGGCCCGGGGCTTAAAAAGGAGTTCTTCTTCATCCCGAGTAGTCAGAGTGGGGCTGGCTACCATACTCAAGGAGAGGAAACGGTAATAGTTTATCATAAATACCTGAAAAAGTAGTGAAGAAACACCCCACCGATAGCACAGTGGTTAACGCACGTGACGTGTTATCTGGAGGTTGTTGGTTCGCACCGAACATGACAGGCGTGTTTTGTCCCATTTATTTCTATCTTTCAAAATTCATCATCTGTTTCAATGACCTACCACATTCACCTCTTTGCTTTGCGAAGAACTCCAGACTGTCAACCCTTACTTTCGTTTTATTTCTACTAGCCCCTCCTTTCCGATTCGGATTCGCTACATGCTTAGCAAGGGCCTCTTTTCTGGCAGTTTTGGGGCAATCGGTAGCCTAATAGGGTTCTACGCTGTTGGACTACTGTCCACATGTCGAAGGCACTGGATTCACGGCCCGGGGTTGAACCTGAAGGTCGCAGCCCTTCAAGCCACGTAGCCGCCTGCCGCCTCCAGAAACAACTAAGGACAGGAAATAAAAACTAGACGCCCCACGAAACGCTTGACGCAGGCAAGATCCCCCTCCCCCCCTTCCGGGCTGCGAACACCCCATCACGCCGACCCCGGAAAGAGGAAGAGCCCCGTCGAGATCGCTGTAAAAACAAAAGGCAAGATCTCCAGTGGCCTGGCGCTCAAAACAAAACGCGAAAAGGTGGGCCAACCTTCCGTCGACTCCACAGAAGACGACCAAAAACGAAAAGTCTGTAAGCGTCGATGGCGGGGCCTCCCACCCCAGCACCTCTTTTCTGCGCCCTGTAAACTTGCATAAAGGGCTAATAGATGAGCTACCCAACTTAAGAGCAGACATGGCAGCTCTTTAGAAAGAAAATATTTACCTGAAACAGGAACTCCCCAGAGTTCACCGCCAAGACTCAGCAATATCGCAGCCAAATTACACTGATCAAAAACTAACCTCCCCGAACCCAAAAATCGAGCGATTGCGGCAGCCTTCATACAAATCCCAAACCTAATAGAAGAGTCCCCGGAGCAACAGGAACTTGCCCGTAAAATACTCGCTCTTGGTAGAAGCAAGGCTGAAGTGCACGGACACATTGCACGATTAAAATAGTATGCAATCATTTCGATCCGAGGTTAACTTGCACAGATCGGAACCCCACAGCTTCATGCAGATATAATTAACAGGCTCGGTGTAGGTCCCAAATTCATACCCCTACTCGAAACACACATAAAAACGACCGCCCTGTTAAGGTCTTGCAGTGAAATTGCCGAGGGTACAGCGCAAAAAGCATTTTACACATGTACCTGAAATCCTATACTCCTCTCCCCAAAATTGCAGCCATAGAGGAGACAAACGCAATTGTCAAAGTGCCGGCCTACAGGCATCAATTCGACAGCGTTGCCATCCCCCAGGACTTAAAGGGGCACTGACACAAAATTTTGAAGGCAAGATAACTTCGAAGATACATTGGTGGGAACACATATACATCATCTGCAAAATATCAGCGGCGAATACAGCCTAGAACATATTAAAAATCAATTTTAAAGTGTGCGAAACGCAACCGAGCAGCCAGCAGATGACCACGCGTAATCGACATCCCAGAGGATATGGTGTAAATAAACAACATCTAAACACGTCACGAGTTTGTGTTTGCCGCTTCCGCACTGCCGGAGTTATTCGCCGGCTCGCCCGGCTCCCCGCTCCAATCGGAGGGCCGGAGGGCGGAGCGTCTGCTCTCGAGAACGAACGACCCTATCGTTGGCGGCGGAGGCGCCGTGATTTCGTCAGTTCATCGGGCAGCTGGCCGTGACCAAAGTTCTACAGCGATTCTGTTTCTATTAGTGTTTATTACCATTGGATGCGAAAACGCGCCGGAGGCACGAAAAGCCCACTGAGATAGCCGCACGGTCGCTATGCAGGCGGCGGCCACGGCCGCGAAATGGCCAAGGCCGGCGCAGGTAGCTCGAGTGATAGCTTGTTACCGCTGCACGAAATTGTCCCCAAGTCCCGACCATGGTGGCTTACATGAGAAAGGAGTTAATGATGCGATGGCGGGTTGCATTAAAAATTGTCGTCTGCACCGCTTACGAGAGCGGCCCTCGATTATCCGCCGCAGTGCTAAGCCGAACACATCTGTAGGCGGACCTGTAGGCAGACCGGCCGGCTGCTCCCAGCGCACGTCTTGCCACCCACCGTCTCGAGCGTCGCGCGTCGTTTTTTAGCAGCGGTAGCATTTGCACTCGCAGCGCCTGCGTCACATCCACGGTCGCTTTTTAATTAGGTGCCTCACGAGATCAGTACGTGGGGGCATTCGCAGAAACTACCGTCGATGCGGATCCGACAGTGCTACGGCGGCTCTGCTCTGTGATATCCCTCCGACGGTCACGTGGTCAGCTTTGTTCACACAAAATCCACAAAATCCATCGTTTCGCGGCACTCGCTGAAACCGAAACTGCGACTGGCCGCATTGAAAATGCCTCTAATTAAACAACAGTCGCACGCTGAAGCAAATGAGGTTTCTACAGGTTATAAGTAGGTCACTAGCTACTTATCGGAACAAAAAAAAAAAACAATATGCAATTTTTTTGTGTCAGTGCCCCTTTAACTACTGTCCTCCCAAGCAAAAGACAAGCGGATAGACTTTATATTCTAAACATCTATAGAGGCCCTAATTGTATTGCAGACCGATTCAACCACCTTTTTCGCTCCCGCGAAAGTGCGTGCTGCTGATAGTTTCACATTTTAATGCTCCTCACACGGCCTGGGGATACCTAACTTGTGAGCTAAAGGGACGAAACCTCTGGTAACGAATACAGACACATCATTTTAGGCTGGAAAACAACATTCACGCCCCTACACGAATCGAAAACAGCGCACAACGTGACACCACCCCGGATCTCACTCTCTCACTGCACACAAAGGGATACGGGGAGCTACCAAAGAAACACAAGGCAGCTACCACCTCATAATCAAGATAGCGACTATACACATACACAAAATCACACCAGCCCTCAGACAAAAACTATGACTGACTAGGATGAGTTCAGAACGATCCAAGAATGCAAGGGCAAACATGTGGATGAGTGCGCAAGCATTGAATACAGTGGGACATAAACCAATGAACAAAACAACTACTTGAAAATATTAAAGCAATCACGAAGGACCTAGATACCCAAATCCTTTCCGATAACGTAGAATCCCGTCTCAATCACCCTTGGGAGGCGTATCGAGGAATCCAAAAACGTTGGCTCACAAACAAGAACATCGCAAATTGCGGCTGAAATTGTCCCGTCTGCAAATGGAGATTTATGCCCACGAGGTCACTCTCTCGCACCCCAATGGGACCACACCTGGGACCTGATGCAAGGAAACATTAGAATAAAGAAGATGTGGAGGATAATAAGACACCACCTTGACCCTGATCAGAACAAGACAGAACAGAGAAAACGCATAACCAAAATTATCCACACATACTCAAGCTCTGACGACGAACTCATAGCAGAAATCAGAGACAAGTATCTCCCGGTAGGACCCAAGATCGAACTACCCCCGTACTTGGGTCACCCCAAAAGCGAGATGGACACGGACTTAACTGAAGCTGAGGTCCAACTGGCGGTTCGCCAACCGCATTTCGCTACGATCGCTACGAAACTTGGACGATTCTACCTTTACCGCGATCCTTGATTTTCTCAAAACATGCAGGAGATCGGGGGGATTCCCGAATCGTGGAAGCATGCCAAGGTTTGTAATCTCCAAGCCAAATAGACCACTCACAATGGAACACCTCCGCCCCATTTCCCTGACGTCGTGCTCAGCAAAACTCATGAAACACGTAATCCTAGCCCGACACGGAACAATTCCCCCACACAATGATTGGCTTCAGACCTGGTCCTTTATATACTCATACAGCTATCAGAACAACTTATCAAACCACCCACCGACCATAGTACGTCGGTGATACAGTCCCAGGTCTTGACAAGAGCATTTCCTAATGTCTCGAACGAGGCCATAATGCCGGGTGTGGGACTGGTCAATCCGGCTGAGAACGTTCAATTTCTTTAACAACTTTTTGTCAAATCGGAGAGCCACCATACATCTAGACAGCCTATTCTAAGACGCATTCCCGCTAGCCAGTTGTGCACTCTGCAAGGAGCCGTACTGTCATCATTACTCTTTAACCTTGCAAATATAGACATCCCGAAGAAATTGGCACGAATTCCCTTCCTCTACCACAGCCTCTACGCAGGCGATTTCACCCTCTGGAAGAACTGGGAGAGTGGTGGCAAGATTGAAGAAACTCCGCAAAGAGGTATAGAGTTGGTGGTGGAGCAGGCCGGGCGAGCGGGTTGGGCTTGCTCTCCGGCCAGGTCTTAGCTACTTGTTATTCCCCCAAAGCAGAAAAAACGGCTTCCCTCCACAATAAGACTCCATGATGAATGTAGAGAGATCCCGAAGGCTCCGGACCTGAAAGTCGTAGGGCTGCACATACCATGCAGATCCCAAATTCCGTCAAACAATACAACGGCGCATAGACCAAACCATTGGTCTGCTCAAGGGGGTCACCAATAGGAACTCAGGTTTCACTGAGCAAAACAGGGTTTGTCACACGCTGTATTAGTACGCGAAAAAAGTTTACCCCTAGTATTCCCACTTATATTGTAGCCAAACCGCTTACCCGCGAATTGCACCCCACGTACCACTCAGAGCGCAGGAATCCTCAAGACCGTGTCCTGCACAAGAAGAATAAAAGTCAACCGCATGCAGTGTACGTCTATGCAGCATAGTACAGTTACAAGGAGGCTTGCACCACAATCGCCAAAATTACCCAAACACCCGCATTCTCAATTCTGTAACAGTACAAACGCCCATCCCAGAACCGCTGGAAGAGGTAGCAACCGCGGTCACCATTTCACTCACCCATACCAGCAACATTCATTACAGATTATAAAACTCCTCTAAAAAATTTTGCCGCTGGACGCATATCCCCAACGGCACTTCAGGAAGCGTCCGCAATCCCCAGTACAATTGATATGGATCCACGCGCATTCTCGGGTCGAGAAATACAAGACGGTCCAGGACCTAGCCCGATGATTTACAATTCTGTCCGGGCCAAACCCGTAACCTTACCACGGAGTCCGGTCCGCGCGGGACCATGTGATTGGTTTTTATGGTATTACCACCTACTACCTCCTCTCCCGCCGGATCTACCCTCGGGCGGACAAATCACTTACCTTAGAGCAAAGCCACGCCTGGCACCACCTCCAGTCCACCCTAGCCTATATCCAACCTCGGAGTGCCTCATATTTGGCGCCAATGCCAACCTTGCTCACATTAGGTGGGCATGCCCCTTGGACCCTTTCCCCGAAATGCCCTCTGAGGAGAGGCCGAAGGTTACGCTTCACAGCCCCGACCCAGACCTTCAGGTCCGCCTGGTGAAGAGGGCGGAAGAGTTCGCCAGCAGGCGCCAGCCTACGGCCAGCAACGAACCACCAGCCTACACCACCATGGAGAAGACGTCGAGGACAGGGCGGCTTCATCCCTTTTCCTGCCACCACCATTCGGACTACGATCTCTAGGACACACGTTCTCAAAATAAATTATATCTTTCTCTCTCGCTCTCTCTTTGGAGAAATACATAGCTTAAGAGGTTTAACGATGGTCGAGAACATTTTATATGTTGTAGACACTCGAATCACGGCCCAGGGTTTACAAAGAAGGTCGCCTTCACAACGAGTAGTCCGAGTGCCACTGGCTACCACCCTCGACTGCAGGAAACAAAAGTAGTTGAACATAAATTTCCGACAAATTGGAGGGGAAGCAGCCCCGCAGGTACCAGAGTAGTCATAGCACCAGACGCGTCTTCTGGGGGTCATGGTTTCCGATCCCACCCGGCAGGAATTTTTTCTCGACTTCGTTCTATCTAAAAATTTTCTATCTGTTTCAATGACCTACTAAATTGGCCCTTCGCTTTCTGAGGCATTCTTGAACACCAAGCCGTCATTTCTGCCATAATTTATCCAGCCGATCAATTCCCAATCTGATTCACTACATGTGTAGTGAAGGCCTCTAATATGGCAGTGTTGCGGCCATAGGTAGGTAAAGTTGGTTCAACGGTGGTCGAGCCCTCTCGAAGTGTCATAGACAATCGAGTCACGTTCCGTGTCCTTAAAAAAGGCACCCTTATCCCGGAGTAGTCCGAGTGGCACAGGCAACCACCCCCAAAACCAGCAAGACAAAATAGCTTAGCATAAATACACCAGAAAGTAAAGGGGAAACAGCCCCACCGGCAGCGTAGTGGTCATCACACCAGACGCGTGTTCTGGGGGTCTTCGGTTCGGATCTCATCTGGCGGGCGTTTTTGTCTCCAGTTTCTGTCTTTCAAAATTCGTCATCTGTATAGATGACCTACCACATTATTCCCTCGCCTTTCCGGGGAATTCTGTCCAGTTCACCCTTTTTGCTGTCTGAATTCTACCCACTTTTTGTTTCAAATTCTGATTCGTTACATGCTTAGCGAGGGCCTGTTTTCTGGCGGTCTTGTGGCAGCAGGTAGGTTAAAAGATTGAACGCTTGTTGACCACTCTCGACAAAAAAAATGTTAAACAATGTATTTATGCTAAACCAAAATAGTTTACAATAAAACAGTCAAACCCTTATAGAGCGAACTAATATGCGCCGGGATTCGTTCGATCTATCCAATTATTCGATATAGCCAAACCAGTATATAACGAATATTTTTGCTACGAGTTTCCAATACTCGGGACTCCCTTCCACTCCCCTATAACGAAACGAACTCATAAATTATGCTATTGCCTTACACAAAACAATCTATTACTTCAATGCCCGACACGACACTTTTTCCTGCCCGTACTCAGGCTATATCATGTATCAGGAGCTGTTTGGCTTCGTTGCTCCTGGTGTGCGAGCTGCGCCGGGATGCCTGCCGTTCCTGCGTTCGAGCAGTGGCCAGCGATAACGCCGACTCTGTCGGAGCGCAGTGCTCATCTTCACAGGCAACCGGACTTCCCGCAAGCATCTCTGCTTCACCTTCAAGAGCGACAAATGGCCAACTATTGTGGAACACTTCCGAACCTCGTTCAAGACCATAAAAAGGAGCTGTCTTGCGAATGCCGACGGGGGCACGCCACTTTTTCCGGCCCCCATTCACGCTATATCATTTACCACGTGAGTTATTTACCCCACGTAAAATGCTATTGTTCTAACAATTGATGCTTGTTCAATTATTGTGCAACATCGACAAACGCGAGGTTCGTGCTTGTTTCATGCGTTTTTTTTGCACAAATGTTAGTAGGAGCTCTGTCATTTTGCCATTACTCCTCCCTGCTTGTCATGGAATGTTGGCTACTCTTGTCAGGAGATGTTAAGTCAAACCCAGGACCTATGACTGATGCTGAACAAGAACAAATGTCAAGAATAGAAAAATACTTTAAGATATGCATGCTGGACAGTCACAAAACCTGGCTAAGCTGGAGAGCATAGAATTGAAACATTAAAAACTGCAAAATCATCTTTGTGGCCATATTTTGAGGGTTGATGTCACTGAACATCGAATTACATGCACTGAGCCAAGAAAAAAGGCGGTGATGCCCAAGTTAGACGACCTTGAAAACCGAGGTCGCCTTTCGAACTTGTGTTTTGGGAGTGCCACATGTAACTGTAAAGGACACGTGAGAAACGTCCGAAAAATTGGTTAGCGATGTTTGCACAGATGTACTCGCTATGAAATAGTATTTCCATAGAATAGGCGCACCGCATAGGGGCGTAAAAAACGGGAAGACTAGGCCTATTGTGGCATGCTTTTCCAGCTGAAAAATGCGAGAAAGCATGATGGTCAATGCCACCAAGTGTAAAAAAACCGAGTAAAGTGTTTCCGAGTATTTTAGCTGAGCAGCTCTGGAAAAAAGGCTGAAGATCTAGAACTACGCAAAGGAAACGAAGCAGAATAAATACCGCCACGTCTACCTTAACTACGAAAAGCTGGTAATTGACGGCGAACGTTTTATCTGGGACTGTGCACAAAATAAACCGGTGCCTCTCCGAAAACCCAAGTCGACCATGCTATAAACAGAAAGCAAATGACGTGCTGTGTGCCCAAAAAAGATAAGAACCGAAGCGGTAAGCCTTGCCGTAGTATTTAAAATAAAGTACACGAATTCGCGTCTCTGGTTGCTACTCTGGAACGGCAAATTATTATGGGCACGGATTTGTGGTTGGACGAAAGCGTGCGAAGTGCAGAAGTGTTTCTTTCCGGATATGTTTACCGTAAAGACAGGCATCGACTTGGCGGGAAAGTGTTTCTCTTAATATGAAGTTGAATAAACAGTCAGCCACTTTTTTTGACGACGATACGGAGTCGAAATGGGGTCAAGTTTTATTCCTAAAGGAAAAACTTTAGTAATTGGTATGTTTTACCGCCCACCAAATAGTAGTGAAGAACCAACTGGCAAACTCGCTGGTGCGCTATGAGTGATAAATGACGAGTCAATTTTAGGGGCTATTTCAAACTGTCCGACTGTAATTGGACTGCAGAAAACTCGAGAAATATAACTTCCCAGCTTTATCGTAAGTTTAAAAAATAGGTGTCCACGTTTGACTTCAACCAGTACGTTTTAAACCTAGCAGGCAGAACGCAATCTTGGATTTGATGTTATGTAACGAAAGCAATCTTAGATTTGTTGTTATGTAACGACACAAATTTTATATCTAAAGTAACTGTTATTCCTGGAATAAGCAACCACGAAGCAGTAGTAGCAGAATTTTCCTTACTTAGGGCTTTGAATGAAATGCAAAATCCTCGCAGAGCTTTCGTGTTTCATAAAGGAAACTATGAAGCTATCTCTGCAGAATTCGAATCATACCTTGAAAATATTACCCAACTGTCTGAATCCCTAGGGTTTGAAGAACTTTGGTGTAGCTTTCGCGAAACAGTAAAACAACAAACAAAAACATTTATACTAACGAAATACCTAACTGCAAAAATACAACAAAAACCCTGGTTCAGGGCAGACACCCGCAAAATATTAGGGAAAGCCCGGCAGGCCTACAGACGTTTCTGCAGTAATAGTAGCAATTTTAATGAATATGCTTTCAAAGACTCGAACAATAAGGTTAAGATTGCAAAAAAAATGCGAAAAGACAATTTTTTGTCCTGTTGAACATTGACCTTAAGCGAAACCCGAAACAGTTTTGGAAATACGTAAAGAAAACCAGGAAAGATGATATTTCTATACAGTTATTATCAGTGGATGGTATCACAGTGCAAGCTAATGCTGAAATGGCGGAAGCATTCAATGCATTTTTGAGTCTGTTTCTTCACAGAAAACGTCAACTGCTCCTTTACCATCGTTTGTTAATAATGTAACCCACTCTATGGAAGATAACATTATGGATGTTTATTGTATAGATCGCCTTTTCCGCGAACTGAAAACTTTTAAGGCATCTGTCCAGATGGGCTATCGCACTTTGTACTGAAGGAGTGCGATTACGTTACTGCAAGGTATTCAGCTATTATTTACAAAATGTCACTTGAGGAAGGCATTGTTTCCAAAGACTGGAACTTTGCAAATTTAAGGGCTTTTTTAGTCTGGGGAGGGAAAAATTGAAAAATTATAGACCTATTTCTTCGACTTCAAGTCGATGTGTACTCTTAGAACATATATATAGTGCAATATTTCAATACCTCAACTCTATTAACTAGCTTACGCCCTTCTCAGCCAGGCTTTAACCGTGGAATTTTATGCAATACTCAATTGGCAGATTTTAAGCATTACCTATCACAGGCCCTCGATAATATTACGCAAATAGACGCAATCTTACTAGATTTTAGGAAGGCTATTCATAACGTTCCTCATAACCTTTAGGAAAATAAACTTGCATCTCTGAATATTAACCATAAAATTAATATTATTATATTAACCAGTTTATTAACCAGTTTATATTAACCAGTTTACAGAAAAATCAACTATTACCCAAGCAAGTTATAAAATAAAACCTACAATACTCCCTAGCGTTACAGAGTACCAATACTTAGATGTATACCAAACTCAATCACTCAAGTGGAATAAACATGTAGAGTACATAAATACAAAGGCCAGTGGATTGTTATATTTTGTGCGTATAAACGTTAAGAATGCATCCATGGAAGTGTAAAAAACACTGTATTTTAAAGATGTCCGAATAATACTTTATTATGCGTGTGTAGTGTGGCACCCCCACCAAGAGTACCTTATAGAAAGATTACGAAAGGTGCAAAACCAGGCAGCGCGTTTTATTACTAACAATAAGACCCTTTAGCCAGCATCTCGGTGATTAAAGCTACTCTGAGCTGGGAACCACTGCAGCTTACACGTAAAAAGGTAAGGTTAAAACTTTTGCACTGCAAACAGTATCTCCTCGTGCAAACTACATGACACTTCGTCAGGATATTACACGAAAACTGCTAGAGTATTGCCACAGAACAAACATTTTTGCAAAATATTTCTTTCCAAGAAGAATACGTGACTGAAATATGTAGTCAGAGGAATTGTTTAGCCGTCAAAATAACGATATTTTTCCCCCGGTGATGATCAGTGTGGTGTTCGTTTTTTTTAACCAATATAAATTTTTTACCCATACGCTTTTGAAAAGGTGTATGGATGTCTAGTTGTATTTGTCTACTCTGTTCAGTACATGTGGCAAGTCTCCTTACAAAATGCCCTGGTGGCGATGTAGGAATCTTGTAAATAATACTAAATATAAAGCAACTTTAAGCCCTAACTTCCTACGTCGCAAGAAAGGGATGGTTTTTATTTTCACTTTTGTTTTCGCGGCACCATCTAGCACCGTATTTTCTACACAAGCCGTCGTTTGCTTCAGTTCAAGTACGTGTCTTTCAATATCGAAGCAATATTGGAGGAGGAAATCGATTGGCCAAACAACTTCATGAGCGTCTAACGGCTTTAAGCTGTGATAACTTCACTCTCTTGAGTGCTTTCGGCAGTGCCAGCTACCATGACGTCGGCGACGGTGTGTGCGCTCGAGGGGCTCACAGGGACGGCAAGACTGTCCCCAACACTGAGGAATTCCTCTGAAGACACTCATTTCGGCACAGCATCTGGAATGTTGGTAAACTCTTCGCACAGTTCGCTGATGATGCCTCTTGGTTCAAATTTGCTGGTTAGATCGGCTTTGTCGTACCTCCTGTGCATCGGAAACAGTTACGGAAGCTGTTGGCCGTCACGTCGGTCCATTTTAGGCAGAATATCTCAATCGTGAGCAATCAGCATATCAATCACTACTGCCAGACCACGCATTTAAGGTTGCAATTGCAGGGGCACCGAGTTCGATATATCCGATGCGAACTTTGTTATAAGGAATATGTTTTGCATCTATTTTCTGTAACTGATTGCCCTTTGTTTCATATATAGCATACCTCGCACTACTCGGGTTCGTTATATTCTGGTTTGACAGTTCCCGGTAAGTAGACGTGAAACAGCACCTCGGGTATCACAGTGGTCTTCGCAAAAGACTCTTATTCTAGAGGTCGTGGTTTAGGGTCCCAGTCAGCGGGAATTTTTTCTCCACTTTGTTTCTCTTTTTCAAAATTCCTCATTTGTTTTAATGACCCGCCAAATTCTCCCCTTTGCTTTCCGAGGCATTCCTGATTGCCAAAACTTATGTTTGTCTTAATTCCACTAGCCCCTCATTTCTCATTCTGATTCGCTAAATGCATTGCGAGGGCATCTGTACTGGCAGTCTTAGTGGCATAGGTAGCTTAAGAGGATTCAACGCTGGTCGACCAGTCTCGACATGTCGTAGACACTCGTGTCACGGCCTGGGAAATAAAGACGAGGTCCACACAACCTCGAGTGGTCCGACTGGTGCTGGCTACCACCCCCCAAATGCTGGAAACAAAGATACCTTAACATAAATACCCCATAAAGTGGAGGGGAAACAGCGCTGCCGGTAGCTTACTGGTCATCTCACAAAGTTCGCGTACTGGACAGCGTTGGTTCGGATTCTACTCGGCGGGTATTTTTAGTCCGCTTTCTTTCAGCTCATTATTCGCCATCTGTTTCAATGACCCACCACATTCTCCCTTTTGCTTTCCCAAGCCTTCGTAAGTGGCAACTCTCATTTCTGTCTTACTTCGTCGAGCCTCTCATTTCCTATTCTTTTTCGCTACCTGCATTGCGAGGGCCTATTTTCTGGCAGTCATGGCTGTATAAGTAGCTTAAGAGGGTTTAACGCTGGTCGGCTACTCTCGACACACTGTAAACATTCGAGTCACCGCCTTGTGTTCCTCTTCTTCCCGAGTACTCGAAGTGGCGCTATCTACAGCCCCCAGCACCGGAAACAAGAACATCTTAACATCAATACCCGAGAAAGTGGACGAGAAACAGCCCCGCCGGTAGCATAGTGGATATCGCCCCAGGCGTGAATTCAGGAGGTCGTGCGCTCAGATCCCATCCGGCGGGCACTTCTTTTCCACTTTCATTTGGTCTTTAAAAATTGTCCATTCGTTTTAATACCCCACCCCATGCTGACCTTTGCTTTCAGGGGAATTTTTCACTGCCAACACTTCTCTCTGTCTTAATTGAACGAGCCCGTCCTTTTTTAATCTGAGTCGCTACATCTGATTCGCTGATTTGCTACAGTGAGGGCAACTGTTCTGGAAGTCTTGGTGTCATAGATAAACTAAAACAATTGAATGCTGGATTACCACTGTCGACATGGTTTAGACGCTCCACTCATGGCCCGAGGCCTAAAAAGATGATCCCCTTCACTCTGAGTAAGAGTGGCGCTGGGGACCTCACTCCAGCGCTGGAAACAAAGATAGTTTAACACAATCACCCGAGAAAGTGGAGCGTATACAGCCACAGCACTAGCCCAGTGGTGATCGCACCAGATGCGGGATCTGGAGGTCTCTGGTTTGAATCCCAAACGACGGGAATGTATTCTCCAATTTATTTTTGTCTTTCCAAACTATTAATCTCTTTCAATGACATACCAAATTCTAACCATTGCTTTGCGAGGCATTCTTTACCGGCACCCCTTAATTCTGCCTTATATATAGGATCCCCTCGTTTTCCATGCTAATTCGCTGTATGCATATCGAGGGCTTCTTTTTTTTGCAGATTTGGGTCAATACGCATCTTAATTGCGCTCAACGATGCTCAACCACTATCGAGATGTCGTAGACACTCGAGGCACCCCCCCGCGGATAACAGAGAAGGTCCCCTTAATCCCGAGTAGTCGATTGGAACTTCCTACCACCCTCAAGCCCAGGAAGAAATAATTGTTTATCATAAATAGGAAAAGCAGCCCCGCCTGTAGCTTAGTGGTCATGGCACCAAACATGTATTCTGGAGGTCGTGGGTTCGGATTTCACCCAGCTGGCAATATTTGACCACTTCTTTCTGTTTGAATATTCTGTGCCTGTTCCAGTGACCCACCACGGTCTCCCTTTTGCTTTCCAAGGCATTCTTCCTGCCAACACTTACTGCTGTCTTAATCCAAACAGAGCACCATTTCGCATTCTGGTTTGCTACATGCGTTGTGTGGGCCCCTATACTTGCAGTGTTCGTTCTATAGGGAGCTTAGAAGGGCTGAACGCTGGTCGACCACTCTCTACATGTTGTAGAGAATGTGTATTAATTTACCAATTAGGTTTGCACTACAATTTAAACAGAAGATTGGGTCATATATAACTAAATGAATTGCCGGTTTTTCGTTTGGTGAAAACCTAAGGACAACAAAAATATGTCGCAGTTTACAAAAAATTTCTGATTGTTTTTGTTTTTTCAGGAACTAGTATATGTAAGTTTGCATTCAGTTTTCTTCTCTGATAATTGAGAATCTTTCCTTGTGAACTAAAATGCATATTTTAGTTTCAATATACTCCATTGTGGAATCATAAATAGATACAAATAATATGGGTAACATTGCCTTTGAACTGTAAAACGTTTTCTACAAAGAACAAATGGGATGAGATTTAGTTGTGTGACAAAAACGTGTTTCTGGCGCATTATGAAAAATCTGCAAAAGTTCTAAGATTTGTTTCACTAGCAATCATATGAAGGAGCCATTTAAAAACTGCGCAATAAAGATACTTTTCAAAATACAAGATGCACGAGATGCACAAGGGTCAAGATGCACAAACAAATCCATGCATTTCGCTTTTGAAAGTAACCATCATGCACCCTTCATTGGTACCAGTGTCCGGCTAAACTGGTGTGCCTGAATTTGGCCCATTTCCTGAGAAAAACTGTGGCCTGTTACTTTTTGTGTAGATTCTTTTTGTACTATTTACGTCGACCAAAACTTCCGCTTCAACATGTGCAGCTTCCTGTGGAAGTTATCGTCAACGTTGGGAGACAACGCAATATCAGTTCGAAATGTTGGCTCCGGTAAAGGTTAAACTTCCTAAAACGTAGCAGTAAGGAAAAACTCGCATGACCACATGCTGCGTCTGCTCCTTGGCTTTCAATATATTTGAAAGTAGCAATCACTCTCACACAATCTACTCCCTTTCCCGTTATTTGATTCAAAATTAAGTTACATTTTAGGGCTGTTTGCTGATGATCCAAGCACTCGTGTGTAGATGACTTGTGTTTCAGCGAGATCCGTATGTCAAGCAGAGTTGAATGCTTCGAATTGACCAAAAAGTGCTCGGCGAGGAATTAGCCCCCTCTTGCGAAAATTATCACGGCGGCGGGCCTATTGCGAAAGCTCTACATCAGTGTCTTCGTGTTTTTCGTACGTCTATTGTTTTTATGCCTTTTGGTGCCAGAACATTACATTGTTTGTGGTGGTATCTGGGTGTTTCACATCCTTTTTCGTTCTTCTACTCCAAAACGTACTGCTTTCTCTATCACTTTCTTCATCCTATGTTCACATGTTTCCTACGACGCCGCCTTCGCATTCGTACTGCGAGCGCACCAACGGTGGTGCATTCTAACCTAATCCCATTGTTCTTAACCCTATCGACAACGCGCTATTTGTCGCTAACCATTGCGCTTCACGTTGCTGCTCCTCGCTGCCTTCATGGTTTCTTTAAACACTTGAAAATATATTATATTTTCTTTCTCTTTTGTAGCTGTGTGCGCACGTTGGTAACAAAGATGGTTGCGTTTTTTTTTTAAAAGAGCAACGGCGGTGTTCACTGCTACCTAATTCCTACACGCAAGTTCAAGTTTATAGTGACATTGTGAAGTTAAACATGGTTGTATTGCCTTGTTTTTCTTCTGCTCTTGGCATTCACTTTACGTACCCGTAAATGTACATCGTATATCCTCACATTGCTCTAGCTCTGGGCAGACAATATTAAAAATGCTGCGAGAGGCCGAGAAGATGAATGGTGGATTAATTGCTATTGAATCCTGTTTATCATGCTTCTTTTAACAGTATTCTATTCACTGCCAAAAATACCGCATTGCTATAACGCGTTTGGCGGACCTGAAGGTCGGTGTTTCGGCTTGCAGAGGTACAGCGTTCCTTCTCACTTCATTCAAGCCCTGTGTACGCTTTTGGAAAGAGGTGGTGGTGTAAGCTTTACCGACGAGCTTGTTCGTGGGGTTCACTAAAACGTACGCCCATTTCACATACCTCTCTTTAGGGTGATCCGTTTTATCCGAAATTGGGGCATCGTTTTTCAAGTTTGGATAGCTACCCGATTCATTTTTTCTCGGTTTATAGGGTACTAGAGCCCATAGGCGAAGAGTACGCGGGAGCTCAGCCGTCCGGCCTCAATCCGGTTTTTTCCCGAGGGGAATCTGCCCTCTCGACGATACTGATCCCTGTCCCCCCACTCTCCAAAGTGCCATTACCCCTGCCATTGCCAGTTGACATTTTTTTAGTTGCCTCTTACTTTTCACTTTAAAGTTTGGTGGTTGTAAATGCTTACTGCATCATTGAATTGGCGCCGACAATGACGCCTGACTTGCATACTGTCCATTTGTCCTTTCCCATTCTTACCATTGGAGTGCAAGCACACTACAAGCTTGCATTCATGCATGTAAATGTATGTATGTATGCATAAATATACACACACTCATATATATATATACATATACATAAATATATATATATATATATATACAGAAAGAAGCGCCGGCAGTCTACAACACCAATGAAGGCATAGGGGAGTGGTTAGACTATTTTTTTTACCGTTAGTGATGTTACATTATTTTTTTATTATTAATTACGTGAGAAAGAAAGAAAGAAAAACACGCGCCCAGAGTGGGGACCGAACCCACGCCTTTCGATTAGATCTCGAATGCCTTACGAATTCGGCTATCTGGGCGACTGTGTTCTGCTTCACTTTCTGGGCTATTTATATTTACTACAACTGTATCTGACGCTTGAGGGTGGTAACCAGGGCCACTCAGACTACACGGGGAGAAGGGGACCTTCTTTTTCAACCCCCGGGGCGTGACGCCAACGTCTACAGCCTGTCATGAGCGGTCAACTGGCGGGAAACCCTCTTATGCTACCTTGGCATAAAGGCTGTCAGAACCGAGGCCCTCGCTAAGCTTTCGCACGATAATAGGGTTTGGAAATGAGGGGCTCGTTAGGAAATACAGAAAGAAGCGCCGGCAGTCTACAACACCAATGAAGGCATAGGGGAGAGGTTAGACTATTTTTTTTACCGTTAGTTATGTTACATTATTTTTTTATTATTAATTACGTGAGAAAGAAAGAAAGAAAAACACGCGCCCAGAGTGGGGACCGAACCCACGCCTTTCGATTAGATCTCGAATGCCTTACCAATTCGGCTATCTGGGCGACTGTGTTCTGCTTCACTTTCTGGGCTATTTATATTTACTACAACTGTATCTGACGCTTGAGGGTGGTAGCCAGCGCCACTCAGACTACACGGGGAGAAGGGGACCTTCTTTTTCAACCCCCGGGGCGTGACGCCAACGTCTACAGCCTGTCATGGTCGGTCAACTGGCGGGAAAACCTCTTAGGCTACCTTGGCATCACGGCTGCCAGAACCGAGGCCCTCGCTAAGCTTTCGCACGGTAATAGGGTTTGGAAATGAGGGGCTCGTTAGGAAATACAGAAAGAAGCGCCGGCCGTCTACAACACCAATGAAGGCATAGGGGAGTGGTTAGACTATTTTTTTTACCGTTAGTGATGTTACATTATTTTTTTGTTATTAATTACGTGAGAAAGAAAGAAAGAAAAACACGCGCCCAGAGTGGGGACCGAACCCACGCCTTTCGATTAGATCTCAAATGCCTTACCAATTCGGCTATCTGGGCGACTGTGTTCTGCTTCACTTTCTGTCGTAGACACTCGAGTCACGACCCGGGGGTTAAAAAGAAGGTCCCCTTCACCCCGATTAGTCCGAATGGCGCTGGCTACCACCCCCAAGCACAGGAAACAAACATACCTAACATAAATACCCCAGAAAGTGAATGGGAAAATCGCCCCGCCGGTAGCGTAGTGGTTATCGCACCAGACCGGTATTCTAGAGGTCGTGGGTTCGGATCCCACCTGGCGGGCATTTTTTCTTCACTTTCTTTCTTTCTTTCCAAATTCTTAATCTGTTTCAATGATCTACCACATCCTCCCCTTTGCTTTCCGAGGTTTTCTCGACTGCCAACCCTTATTTCTGTGTTATTTTCAACGAGCCCCTCATTTCCTATTCTGATTCGCTACATGCATAGCGAGGGCCTCGGTTCTGGCAGTCTTGTTGCCAAAGGGAGCTTAAGAGGGTTCAAAGCTGGTCGACCACTCTGGACATGTCGTAGACACTCGAGTCACGACCCGGGGGTTAAAAAGAAGGTCCCCTTCACCCCGATTAGTCCGAATGGCGCTGGCTACCACCCCCAAGCACAGGAAACAAACATACCTAACATAAATACCCCAGAAAGTGAATGGGAAAATCGCCCCGCCGGTAGCGTAGTGGTTATCGCACCAGACCGGTATTCTGGAGGTCGTGGGTTCGGATCCCACCTGGCGGGCATTTTTTCTTCACTTTCTTTCTTTCTTTCCAAATTCTTAATCTGTTTCAATGATCTACCACATCATCCCCTTTGCTTTCCGAGGTTTTCTCGACTGCCAACCCTTATTTCTGTGTTATTTTCAACGAGCCCCTCATTTCCTATTCTGATTCGCTACATGCATAGCGAGGGCCTCTGTTCTGGCAGTCTTGTTGCCAAAGGGAGCTTAAGAGGGTTCAAAGCTGGTCGACCACTCTGGACATGTCGTAGACACTCGAGTCACGACCCGGGGGTTAAAAAGAAGGTCCCCTTCACCCCGATTAGTCCGAATGGCGCTGGCTACCACCCCCAAGCACAGGAAACAAACATACCTAACATAAATACCCCAGAAAGTGAATGGGAAAATCGCCCCGCCGGTAGCGTAGTGGTTATCGCACCAGACCGGTATTCTGGAGGTCGTGGGTTCGGATCCCACCTGGCGGGCATTTTTTCTTCACTTTCTTTCTTTCTTTCCAAATTCTTAATCTGTTTCAATGATCTACCACATCCTCCCCTTTGCTTTCCGAGGTTTTCTCGACTGCCAACCCTTATTTCTGTGTTATTTTCAACGAGCCCCTCATTTCCTATTCTGATTCGCTATATATATATATATATATATATATATATATATATATATATATATATATATATGGGTATATGGCAATATCATCATCATAGGCTGCCGTCGGGGGGCACCTGGAGCGGCAGACCCTCCGATAATGTTGAAGCCATTTTCAGGCGTTCGATAAAAGCCAGATTTGTATTCAGGTTTATAAAAGAGCCACTGCCGCTTTGATATTACCTAATCGTGGGGAGAGTGCTCCTTTTGATGTCGGCATTTTTGTGTTTGGAAATTCATGGCTCGGCGTTGGCGCAGAAGAATCGTGGACTGTGCTGCGAACGGGGCTTCTTTGGCAATCGTGCACAAGAGCAATCTATATTTGCCGTGCGCCATTCTTAACAGAGATACGTTTTTGGCTCGGCCACCTTCTTCGCTGGTACCAAATTCCTGTCGACTCAAAGACCACTCATCAGCACCTTTTTCTGCCGAGCCAGCTGTCGTCTTTCGGTGAGCGCATCTCAGCAACTGTGCGGAAAAATGCACACTCTGCTGCAGCAGTGGGGAAAAATGAGCATTTTGGTATTTTTGCCACTTTTTAAGCCTCTTGTCTTTCGTGCTAATAGCACGATCCGGTCAACTGGAAGATCCTCCGTCAGCAGCTGCCTCGGGCATGCAGTTGTCCCTAGTGGGACAGCGGAGACCGACATCAGCGCATAGGAGATTTTACTGTGCTTCTACGACAGCGCCAGTTCGGGGATACTGAAAATGTATAAACAACTGAATTTGCATTTGCCATTAGGGGGAATTTTCACACCTCATAATAAGGGCTCCTCATTTCACCAAATCTTTACTGTTAGGATGATGGTCGTGAGCGAAGTGATGAAAAATAAAACGCTCGTAATGGCCGTGGTCCAGTCTGTATCTTTGGCTGCGGGGCTAAGAAGCCGGCCTATATTTGGTTGTCTTATTGTGGCATGGTCAACCCCGTTTCGATTACGAGATGCGTTTGTATAACCGAATATGCACTGACATAATATTCGAAGGCATATAAGGACTTGTGCAGGACAAAAGTGTCTGTCTATCACCTCCCCATGCGCTTCTCATGCGCCGCTCGAGTTCAATATTTAAGCCCGAGCTTATCTCTTTCCTTACATTGACTACTTGAGCCTTGTTCTACAACCGCCCCTGGATATCTACTCTATACCAAGGGTGATCCACAAGTTATCGCTTCCAAATCTAAATTGCTCGTTCATCCAGAAAGCCCCTCCAATTCCTCACTGATGCATAAAAAGCTCTTCGTTTAAAAATTAATCCACCGAAATAGGGTTTCTTTTCAGTGGTTAAGATGGAAAGTTTCTACGCTCAGATTTCATCCACGCTGTTATATATTCTGGAGGTTTTTGTTGTTTAAGATACAGCCCTAATTTGAGCATACCCATTTCTAGCTCACTCATGTCAATCTTACTTTTTGCGATATAAAATAAAGTCAATATTTTTTGTTGCACCGTAAGTACTTTCCTTTACCAATTGTAAATTGTCTATTTTACCGAACAATGTGCTCCTTAGAATAGAAAAAGTGTTTTGCAAACAAAACGAGTGGCCTCCTTCAAAAAGACAAAGTGCCATCTCTCACGCTGCGGAAGTTCTTTTGAGCTGGTATTTTGTTTTGAACTTTCCATCTCAACGATTATCCTGTCTCCCTTAGCCCGAATTGACCATCATGAGGCAGGCAGACTTGACAAGCACGCAGCAAAAAAGCCTACAGATGATAGTACTTTGGTGTATCTGTTTCGTTGGCGTCAATTCATGTCTCAACATATTCAACAACAACTTCCAGAATGGCCAAATGTAAATCTTATTTGGCTGAACAATGTCTGCACATATTCAAGACACAGTTGTCTTTTCCCAGAGGTTTGATAGCCATGCTAACATGCTATCAATCTGAGTAATCCTAAACGGGCACTGAAAAACGGCGGAAAGTTTAATATAGGATGGATAAAAAATGGGAGAAGGATAGCTTGAGTAATCTATTTGGAAAGCAATTCTGCTGCGTGTTAAACCCTGCGTGGTCACCTTCATTTTCCTTTCGTTGTGGTTAAGCCGTACTCCTCATTTCTCGCGTTGAGTGGGAGTCGGAAGTTTGCTACAAACCAGTCCAGTATGTCCTGCCAGAACCTCTAGAGGGTTATATTTCGACCTCTAAAACCACAAAACAAGGAGTCCACAATGTTGCTCAAGCCTCTGATAGAGAATAACTGTTTCTATTTTTTTTTCAAAGTTTCAAAATCAAATATGGCCTTTTTATATCACTTTTAAAGTAGAGAAAATTCTGCAAGTGACCTGCGATGCACCGCATTTTTATAATAAACAACGTTTTCTAAAATGAAATAAATTTGGCTATAAGAATGGAAATAAATCGATGAATTCTTTTTAACAATTGACATCTTTAGCTCCTCTACTTAAGATTTTTGCAGTTTCCGAAAAAGTGTGAAGTTTAAATTTTTGTATAAAAGAATGTTGCTTTAAAATTAGAAAGTAGTCCAAACTTCTGGGTAGTCTGTGAAGTCTCTACGAAAAAACTGCTCCACTAAACTGCAATAAATTGTGTTTTACAACCGTAAAGTTTCCAGTGTTTAGCAACTAGTTTAACGCATCCAGCCGCCCAAGGCAATTTTGGAAATACATCTATTTAGCAACATTGGTTTTACAATTTTAACGTTCTTTATGCTCCTCATGCGCACAAAACGCCGCGTATAAAAATATATTCAGAAAACAACTTTCTGACCCGGCACGCCGGTCTCATTATTGTGAAAACACACGGCGGAGTCTACGTCTATGCTGGAGCTACACGGCGTCAAGAATGTAGGAGAAGAGGTGAGCACTCTGCACACATCGTCGGCGCCTTCTTTATCAAGTAATTTGTTCAATATAAACAAACGCACATGGATGAAACTTTCACCTAAAAGCAGCTGCAGAGCGTGAACACGCTGCTTACCACAAAACTGTCTGATGCAGGTTATTAGAGATCAGCAAATGTTTTTCTCTATACTGTCGGGACGCACCTCCTGCATATGGTGTTTTTATTTCATGGTGTGACATTGCAGTCACCGCGAAACAAACAGAAATCGGACAATAGTGACGTGTCACGTTGCCACGCCTGTTTTTGAGATCAACGGTGCGGACGTTGCATTAACTTGTGTAGGGCACATTACAGCTGCAACACGCGGAAACCGTTGACTGCTTTAATTATAGCGGCTCTAACAATTACAGCTTTGTAGTTAGATGGAACATTGGCGCGGAAACTTACAGCGGAGAGAAGAGCAGCAACGGGAACACAACTGCAACCACCGCCCTTAACCTGCTTTGCCTAACCTTGTCTGGTGCTGGTAGCGCACGGTGTAGTAGCTGGGACAAGTACGCCGACATCATCGTGAGCGTGGAGGAATTAGGTAATATTTTTCGCGGAATCGATTAAGTGTGTTACTGAGCTTCAATTGGCTCTTTTGACCGTTGTGTTCGTCTAGCTGAAATATGCGCACGTGTCCTTTCTAACTTGCCCAGGTATGAGCCAGTTTATTATGTTTCTTGCATGTCGGTATCGATGTCAGGGCAGGTGAGGCTCATGAACCATTTAAAAATAAAGAAGGTTCCTTAACTGGCCTCCAACATTGCCGAATAATTTTTTTCTTTACTTTGTACCGTCGTCGCGGATTATTTACGTTTGCTTATTTTTAGCGAGATGGAAATCCCATATTGCAATGGATGTGATCGCTCGCTTTTCGTTCCGAATTCTGAGAAGCTTCTTCTCGAATCCTTAGCTGGAGCAGGTGTGTACTTATAGATGCTCGACTAATAAGTCCCCTCAGTTATTTCTACAACCCAGACCATAGTGTCCAAATGCCTTGTCCCCAGCCGGCTTCTTGTCTACTTTAACATCACATTGTCCAATAAATACGGAATGCTGTGTTTTCAATTTAGCCTCCGCTGATTGTCCGCCCACAAGAAAGCGTTCAACTACCTGGTCGTCGTGATGGCTGGTTGTAGGAGCCTAGACCTGTACCCCATTGAGTTGTTACTTAAAAATAAGACAAATTACAAAACCGGCTGCCCTTTCCCTAATGCTATACTGATCGTATGTTGCCAGCTATGCATATATTGACTAGAAATTCTACTCCTAGTTCTCTTCTGTCCACTAGGCCACAGTACCATGAATGTGCCATTTTGTAAGCACTGTAACGGCTTTACCTGTCCTTACAAGTTCGCGAGGCAATATTACACACCATTTATTGCCCGCTTATTTCTCAAACAACACCTCTAGGCTCGCCTCGCTGGATAAAGTTGGTTTAAATTTTGCCATGTTCAGATTCCAATGGCAGCCTGTCTGGACGCAGGGACACCTAGCACACTCTGCTGCGTCATTAGTCTGACCGCCGCCGATATCCGTTGCTTTGCAGCCACTGGAAACTGAGGGCTAGGGGTTAGCTAAAGTATTCATGGGAGGTTATGGCCATTACTACAGAAGGGTAACAAATCATGCTCTGGTGAGGCAATGCGTTACCCACAATGGTCGCCGGGATAAGGCCGCACACCAAGCCTGCTTCTGCCATTCCGTCGAAAGGTACATTTTTCTAATCCGGTTGGAATTGTTTGGCACCAGCATTGAAGCCACGGCGCTTCTGCTTGCGAGGCGGGTTCTTTGCCTTTATGCCGTCGCTGTACCCTGATTTAAAGTCAATTCCATACAAACGCGTTTAGTCGATTTTGTTGATTTTTATATCATTTGATTGACAACATAAATGTGATCCGTGGTTGAGTACCATTTCCTACACCCAGCCTAATTTCTGGGCTGTTGGAAATCCAGGCTTCCACTTATGTGGCCAACTATACCTTCGGTCAAAACTTTATACACAACAGAGAGTAGGCTAAAGGGTCTGTAATTGCCGAGCTTCTTGGTATGTCCCTTCTTATAAATGAAGATAATTTTGGCGTTTTTTTAGGCAATTAGCATTTTTTTGTCTTCAATCATTCACAAAATAGTATAGGAACTTTTTCAAGAACAATATCTCCTCCCGCCTTCAAACGATGTTCGGTTATGTCGTCTTTACCTCTAGCTTTATTAATTTTTATGACTTTCTGAGCCTTCCTTACATCCTCTTTATTACTAAGGGCACATCGTAAGTGAAGGTTGTACTCGGCAGCTTCCACTGGTATAACGTCGCTGACATTCAGCCTTGTGTACAATCATTCCGCTACCTTTATGATACCACCGAACTCTAGCATTTAGTTGTCGTGCTCGTCTCGGTGGAACATTCTGAATTTTTTTTTGCGTAGACCTCTCTCAGTTGCTTTTAAGATTCCCGCTTTGTTAAACAGTTTCTCAATGGCTGCCGTGTTATATGCACGAATGCACTGTTTCATTTCTTCTAATTCATTTTGATCGCTTGTTTTGTTCAAACAGCCCTGCCATACTTGGCCCTAAAGTGTAATTACGCTTGCCAATTTGTTACTGCGTACTCTTACTAGTATTCTTTGTTTCTGTCTTTCTACCCTACATGTTGCCTCTCAAACAGCCGCTGTTGGCTCCCTGAGTGCCGATGTTAAGTGGTCATTTGCCCTCTCTACGCTGACCTCACTGTGCAAGTCCATTAACGCGAATTTGTTTTGAAGAGTTATTTTAAAATCTTGCGATCTGGCTCTGACTGACGCCATGCGTGGTTACGTTGTTTTCACGAGTTTTCTCTTTTCTCTTTTAACATTCAGCCTTGGCTTGCACGTACCTATTATACATCACTGCTCCGAATAATACATCAGGTTTTAGTAAATGTTGCCCATCGAGTAGCCAATTATTTGCCCATCGATTTCTTTGCAATTGAATCCTGCAATTCCTTCCAATATGCTTAATTTTTGAATAAAGGCAAGCAACGTGCCGTACGTAAGGGGTACGCTTAGCAATTCGCCACAGTTGCATATTCTCGAATGGGCATTACTTATGTGCAGGGAGTTATAGCAGTATTATTGTTATGGCTACACAGCGGCAACTTTTTTAAAAGGAGGTCTAGCAATTGCGCCTGGGCACCGCTGACATCACTATGTGTTTTCCTCAGCAATGGTCACCGCACTGAACGTCGTCAAGATAAACATGGTCACCGCAGCCACGGGGATAATTTAAGGAGCACTGACTTGGTTCCCGCTAGAAAGATTGTTAGTAGATGAAAACATCAATGCGTTTTTGCAACACTTCAAAAGTATTCAGAAATATGCGGGGAAATATTTTCGCCGCAGCACAGAGTACGTCTTTTCTTTTCATCTTAGCACGACTTTCAAGCACGCAGCGCTTTGAGGACGTCCCGGGTGGAATTACGGGTGGACCTACGTCAATGTTGCTGTTCTTTTATAAGAACACTGAGGAAGCGTTCTTTTGCTGATGTTTCCTATAATGTATTTTACTTGAAGATAAAACAGGGAGGACCACCGCCTGTTTCGGTATTTAATTTCATACAAAAGGTAGACGCTGAGTTATATCCCCCACATTTAGGTTAGCGTTTTACAACTGGGGCCTATTTTTTCGAGCTTTCTTTTCAGGTTCTCCAAAATATCGCTTAGGGCTTCTTGGATTGGTTTTAATTATTTCTGGTTGACTTCGCAAAATTATGACACACCACCGGAGACAACCTGCACCAACATATTTGCGTGTAAAATTAGAAAACATTTAAAAGTGGCCCCTGTAATTCCCACAACGCAATGCATTTTCGAAGGGCATAGGAAAGCCTCTCGGAAGACTTCGCAATCAGTGAAGCACTGCCTTCATAAAGGACGCCCGTGTGATACGTAGTGAACTTTCATTTCGAAGTTCTCATGTGGAACAGGTGCAAATCTTTATCCCCATGGTTCACCCGTTTATTCTTACCGGCACAACTGTTTGCGTAGAGGAAGCATTCATGTAATCCTTACAATTTTCACCATAGCTTGCTGCCATTTCCCGCAGCATTCGAATTCAGTGACAACAATATCTTCCTAATAAACACTCCCGCCATTTTGAGGCTGTGGTGTTTGTACCAAATCTCGTGCACCACAACCGCTGTCAGTCTTCGAGGCATAGAAACATGGTGTCGCAAAAACGCCTCCCGATTCACTCTCCCTGCCGGATATGCCAGCTTGTGAGCCCTCCTAAAAATGCGTAATTATTTGCTAAGTCGGACAGCTACCACCCTTGGCTAGTTAGACCAGCTTTCGTCCATGATGCAGGAACTCGCACAGTCTACCAGCGTGTGTTTCGAAAGGAATGGGAGGTGCGTAAGAGTGTGTCAAGGAAAACGTAATATCCCTTAAATCATTGTTTTGCCGCATTCACTAAAATATTTTTGTGAGCGCTAAGGTCGAATCTGTAGTCCTCACGATTGCATTGCAGGTCTCTGTTGTGGGGTACGGCGTCCTAGTTCCTATGTTAATATGTGTTGCTCCCTTTAGGGTGACTAAGCCAAAACGGAAGCCTCTTCACGTCAAATGCAACAAAATAGCCCCAGGTTTTCGACCCTCCTGTCTTAAAAAAACTTGCGGTATCTCCTACCGTTTTTGAGTGCAGAAACGTTTCTGGAAACTTCCAAATTTCCCACCTATTTTACCCCGCACCAAAAGAAGTCTTCAGTCATCAGCAAGCTGAAGCTTCCTTGGTCAATGTAAATAAACGACTGTCTTTTAACCCCGAGTAAGCGTATAATTTAATATTTACCGCTATAAATATTTGCCATCCATAGAACTTCATTTCTGGCGAAAACGCCATGTAGTTTTCAAAATACATTAGCATTGTTACATACTGCAAAGCCGTTTTCACAAACACCATGCGGACCACAAACGGAGGCAGAAGCGCGACTGTCGTCGTACCGGCCTCTTATTGAGTACACCTAATACTGCATCCTATACCATCACATGTTTCTTTCTCTCTTTTGATTTATTTATATTAGCGACATTGTATCTTCAATATTATTATTTTGAATTCCACAGCCATCTTTCTTATCAATTGTAGTAAATCAATTTCTAGTTCGTCGCAATATGACGGTAGTGAAACCGCCTGCGAATGCTGTAATGACCCCTACTCCACAGGTACTCTGAAGTGACAGCTGTGGGAGCCGTCCCTAATGTTTGACGCACCCTCTGAGAAATGCGACGCAAAGAAAAAACTCTGCTGTCAAATGCAGCACCATGCAGGCGAGTAATTTAACTAGTGGTCGAGGCTATATGCAGAGCTGGTCAGGATATTACACAATCCGGAGAAAGGTCGGTTGGTTGAATTCATCTTTCTCTTGATATGGTAGGCATTAGGACAGGATTGCAATTCAACAATAGGTATTTAGGACGCCTTTTCTCAACTGAAACCACTTACCTGAAGCAGGGACAGTAACCAATGCGATATGAAAGCGAATTTTGGCTACTAAAACAACCACTCCGTCACCTATGTGCATACCAACATATGAAGCTTCAAAGGACTAAATCTGCTCTACGAGAAAGTGCCAGAGAGGAGATTTGTCGCGCTTACACATTTGTGTCTTTAATAGTACAGGACCATGTAACCTGCAATATTTATTACCTTGTTGCAAACAAGACTTTCAGCTTGCCTGCAAAGTTTTTATACCATTGTGTAAATATTATGCTGGGAAGTTTGAATTTATAAAAGAATTTATTATCACATATTGACGCTTTTGTCTGCGGGACATCTTTCGCAATCGCTTGTCATTTTATAAAAACTAAAAAATTTTACTGCTGCAAAAACTTACCAAGTTCCTTTTATGCAGGATGCAAATTTTCTGTTGAGGATCGATCGTCATGCTGCTAGTTCTTAGTAGGCTCGGAATTGTGCTTTTATGTAAAAAATGTTAAATATCTGCTTATACATTAGTTCATACTTTGTGTATGTGATGTGAGACATAAACGCTAATTTACAAGTTTCTCCCCTGAACCTGTATATCATTTTCGGTCTTCAGGCCTCCTGAGGCGTACAATTTATGAATATTTGGTATTTGTGGTTAATAATCAAACTGCTCGCGAGGTTCGTTTGTTTTTCAATTTCACTAGTACTAACTTTAGGATTGCCTATTGTGTGCACTTGCACGGCTTTTCTTTTCAACTAATATATTGTTTAAGTGAATACTAAAATAATATATTCCAGGAATATTTGGAGAATTGGAAATATTTGTTGTTGCGTTATAAAAATTTATATTTGGCCCTGCTTTTAGGCAAAATTACAACAAAGAAATTGGCACTATTTAAAAGCACAAGCTTTCTGTGCACTTCTGCCACTTCAATTAGTTTTTTCTTTTTTTTGTCTGCGAAGATCCCTAAAAGCGTAAGTAAGCTATTGTTTTTTCTGCCCTTACACATGCAATGTTTGTGTTGAAACTGAAAATCCTTTAAACAATTGCGAACTCGAAAAGCTTACATCTTGGCCATGCTTGATGTAGCTCAGTGATATTTTACACTGGTGCGCACAGATTACTGAAGGTGTCTTGACGAGCCCGCCATGCAACCCATTCATTCCCAATTTGGGATCACATTTATAGTTAGGATAGCATAGATCACACGGTCAGAATGGCCACCGAACACGGAAAAACACATGCACCCCGCACTGAATATTTTACTGGTCATGTCATCCAACCGCAAGACGAATGGGGTGGAAATAATTGCGGCGAAGCCGCTAATAAGGGGCCAGGCGTCTGATGCATCTTGTCACATCATGAGCTTTCGAAGGACACCAAGCTTTTTGAAAGGAACTTATCATAAAACTTGTTTTGAAAGGTTGCAATTTTAAAAATGTTCTGAAAAAAATCAACGTTGCAAGATGTTTGCTCTTTAGCCCATGATGTAAAGATGTGTGCGTCATTACTCCTTCGGCGAGAACTGCGGCCTTATGAATCGCGATTGCCGTCAAGGATCTGTATCATCACTGCCCACTACGACGTGCAGTCGAAAGCTCGCGAGGGAGAAGGCTTTTGGAGGCCCGGCTGTGCAGTCCCCCTAAATACCACAGCTTTTGCGGCGTTTCTGACCTTTTTTTTTATTTTATCAAAAGTGGTTTGATCATCCCGCTTCTGGAAAATGTCGTAGCGGTGCCCATCGCTTTCAATACGGAATAAGCGAACTTCGGAGGTGTCTGAAGTTGAGGCGACAGGTATCCAAGGTAAGGCAGTTGTTTATTTCCGTAGCGGTTTTTAAGAACAACCAGAATGACGTCACAGACACGTGATGTCATTCATGCATTAAAATGGAGAAATCGACTGGGGAAGCGGAAGGTGCATTCATAAAAAAAGTTCAATCTAGCACGCTTCCGTCCAAACTTGAGGTAGTAAAAAAACATAAACGCAATAATGCAACTTAAGTTGAATGTTCATCTCCACACACACATTGCACTCTCCTAGTACTCATACCCTTAAGATGCAATCAGAGAAAGCGAATCGATGATCGGCCTTAATAAAAATGTAGAAAAGGAAACCAACGAATATAAGGAATTCTTGATTGACGTCACGGCTACGGCAATGTCCATGTTTTAAAGAAAGATCCAGACCTGAATCAGTGGAAAGCCATAAATGTATATTCAGAAACAACCGAGCCCTCCCAAAACTATCCGTAACACCCCCTATACAGAAGTAATTTTCTATCGATGTTCCAGATGAAGCTTGAAAAGCACGGCATGATACTTCGTTAAAACATTTTTAAGACCAAACACATATTAAGTTACAAAATTCATATCTTATATTCCGTAGAAAGAAAAGTGCTGCACATGTGAGAATTGAGCAGCGTCCAGAGCAGGCGCACACACTTTTGTAACTGGAGGAACATCTTATCAAACTGGAGGAAGCATCGGAAAACAACTTGCACATACATACCCAAAATACCGCCGATTTGGAGAAATGCCAGTCCCTGGCAATAACTTCCTTGAAATTGTTTAAGGGGGAAAAGCTTGTTGGGTAGCTGAAAATCAAAAGGCAAATAAAAGGCCTCATAAAGAGCACAGGGTATTTTTAAAACAAGTACAGAGGCAGGGATGCGCATAAGATGTCGTAACTTTGAGTATTTTGTAATAAACGTGAACTCACCATGTGCTGCAGAAGAATAGGGCACGACTAAAGTTAGGCGACGTTGGATTAAAATAATGCCGCTTGGTTAAGGCCAATACAAGGGAGTTAGCCTTCTATGACATCAATAGCAGTACTGCTCGCTATAAACTAACCCGAAAGTGTGATCTACCACAAAAAAAAATTAAGGAGACGATTCACAATCACTTCTCCGGACACATAGCAGCAAAGGCAAACACACAATTCCAAGAAATGAAAGAGCGACACCGCAAACAAATGGATGCCCATTTCATCCTGCAAATAACATATATGTCTCATTTCTTCACAGCAAAGCAAATACACGGAAAAGATCGCCTAGAAGATTTGATTCTGTGCAGTCTTGAATATATGATGCAATACCTTACACCGCTATTATAAACCCGTATTGAATGAAAAAAAAATCACCACCATAACCGAGGATCTAAGACATCAGGCTGCTGTACCTGAGAAAGCACAGGCTGGGTAGATTGGTCTATCAAAAACAACTCCCCGCAACTCGTTCCTATCGCTATTGCAGAAACGGAAAACGTGCGCTTCAACAGTTCATGAAGTACCCAGAATTAGGAATACTGTACCTACTTACAATACCTACCAACTACAGAAATACCCCTCCTAACACGCAGCCCTAGAAATCAAAGAGTGTATAATAAACATCACTATTCGAGCCTTGCCCTAAGATTGATGGTGTTCCATTAAATGAATTTTTGATGATTTCTCTCAACCGGCGATATTTGAAATCTAAGCATGGCAAAAACAACTCTTACTAAACACCTTCTCACCGCACGGGCTGATGCATTTATTGCGTTTGAAGATGGCAAAAAGGGCTCAACTATGCAAAGCGCACGTGTGCTTTTTGTTATCTATGTTCCTCGGTTCGTTAGCACGATGGCTTATTCGTGGTTGTCGGTGGGGTCGGTGCCACTCTGCCCGGACAGGAATGAGTTTTCCCTGCTCATATTAGTTCGTCCGTCAAACTGTCGCCACCTGCTTTCCCTTGTGCTGACCACTGTGGCGCTCCGCTCCTTCAAAAAACCTTCAACTGGGCCTATACAGCCACCTCCTTTACGACTCGGATTCAGTGGGCATTTCGGCAAGTGCTCAACAGCTATGCTGACCGCACGTGTGCCCTTTGTAATGCAGAGTTTTTAGCCAAACCTTTAGGCCAAATGTAGCCACACGTGTCTCGTGACCCTGCCGTGCCCACGTATATGTTCACGTAATATGTGTGACTATGAGTTTGTTTTAAAGTTCTCTCATTCGCGACAGTTAGAACTATTATCGGTCATATTACGCGCTCTGCTGACCTCCTTGCGAGTGAAAGCTTGCGCGCTGATTGGGCAGACAACATATATGGTGCTCTTTTACCAGCTCACGAACGTGTAGTCCCGTTCCTTATAAGCGGAAAAGATTCAGGTTGATATAGAAGCTTGGCTTGAAACTCTGAAAGCTAGTCGAAAGAAATTTGCGGTCAGCAAAAAGAACATTCAAACGCGTCCATCGTCATTAAAAAAACTGAAGTGCTGTATTATTGTGAGCATCCGGGATGTGCATTGAGAATATGTCCCCTGAACCTGGCAGCACCATCACCCATTCTGCTGACCAAGGGGTATGCTCCTCGATCCCTGATAGCCAGCTGCCCATCGTCATTATTAACTGTGGATAATCATTATCATCGGGCGTTCGGCATCCTGGGAACGTTCGGAGTCAGCAAGCTAGTAAATGCGGTCTCCAGGAACAACCCGTCTCTCTCAATATACATAACGAGATGGCATCACTGTCTACTTAGAACAATATTTTGCTGTCACGAGTCGACGAGAAACAAGATAGGCGCCGATGAAATGACTGGATATTTTGGGGGTTTTTTGAACTCTTTTCGTGATATTCGTGATTAAACAGAATTACTTAAAAGGGGTGTGCTCATCCGTACGCAGACGCTCTCCCCGGTTTTCCTGATAACGCATAGGTAGCGCACATCGCGTAGGGTCTCTTTCCGCCCAAGAAATCCCGTTCATTATTATGTCTAAGAAATAAGAAAAGAGTTAAAAAAGGGCAAATACTTTCTTCGCGCAGGAAACTAAGAAAAGAACATAGCAGTTTCAGAATGTTTGTGTACTGCTAAGCCGGAAATTTGCGACAAGGTAAGCTCGTTCATGAAAAGCGCCTGTAGAACCTCTCTTTCACCGCAGTGATGCCTCAGAGGTACAGGCCCCGCCTCGTACGCGGGAGGTACCGTGACAAATTGTGGTACCGCCGGGCACCCACTGGTTACTTTTATGTGTACGGGCGTCCCTGGTGCAGTGTGGACATGTGAAAGCCGGATTCCATGCCTTGAAAGCTGCCTTTCGCGTTGCGAGGGGCTCGTACCCCTTGTCCACCTGGTGGGGCCTCCGACAATCATGTGGCCTTGCGGATTTGCATGGGGTGAAAGAGTCTGGCGGCATGTCTTCCCACAGGAAGTTCCGAGTTGAGCGCTCATGGTGTCTGTGAAATGTACTATGTGCACTAGTGTGCCTTGGTTGCGCCGGCACGAACCGGTACAATAGGTACAAGCGAATCCATGGCCTGGCCCTCGGGCCTTGTGTGGGAACACAACGCTTGGGAAGTTCACCCAACTTGCATCGAAAATCGCCCCAATGGAGCGGGGCGGCTGCGAAAAAGCAGGAACTTTTTTAACCTGCGTTATAACAGAATCTGAAATAACAAGACTCACTTCATCAACAATCGGGCTACTGGTGAAATATGCGAAGTCGTATGACAACCCACACGTAGTAAAGATGAGTGTAAGTTGAACCCGCGTACATCCAGGTAAGTACGCGCTAGGCGAAGGGGTCACGGTGTGTCGCGTATGTAGGTTTCTCAATAATATTCTTCGTAAGTATAACACAAGTACACTGACGTCAACAATCGATAGATGCAATGTGGACCTTTTATTCCTAAATAGACCTGGCTAGAGCTGCATATTTCTGATCACGAAGTATTTTTTCATCGCCAACCTTTTCCGGTTATTCGGTGCGACCATGCTTTGCGATCGGGGAGAAGTGTCCTTCTAGCGTTTTCTAAAATTATCCCGTTATTGTAGTCATGTTTAAAGTAACCTGAAAACAGGTTTCGCTATCTTTGAGCTAGACTCACGATAACGTGTTCTTGGTGTTTTTTACCCCGGGCTTCATAACTCCCTAATTTTGTTAAAAAGATACATAAAGCCATCAAACTCCTTTGCACGCGTTTTCCTCCTATATTGGGGTTTCTGGTTGCTGACTAACATTTCAAATATATTTTAGGAAAGCGAATTTCCCGCTATGAGTCAATTCTCACCCTAAGCTTAAGTATTTCTGGAAACATTTTCTATTTTTTCTTTAGCCTGCTTATTTGAAAGCACTCTAGTTGAACAAATACTGCCGCCAACAACCTTTATCTTCTACTCACCTCCAGGCCTGATTATTGTTTTCGGTAATTTGCATTGACCCGGCTTAAGCAACCATGGTATTTTATCGTTTACACAAACTTACCGCGTTCGAAATATAAAAATCAGACGAAAACGAATCTGCTTAACATAAAACGGAAGTTCAGCTTCATTAACGAACTATTTAATTACGTGACACCACGCTAGCAGATGTTGACCTCGGCTATCTAAAATCTATTTGGAATTTGTTTTGTGTGAAATTATTACACTAACATAAAAGTACACACTGATTGCCACTCTGCTCTCTAGTAAAAATTCGCCGTGGTATTCTATTCAATTTAAACGCTTGTCTAGTCGCAAGAAACGTATGTGCAGATTAGGATGGCTTTTTCTAAGCTTTTTATGGTAGGCTGCCTATAAATCGCTATCCAAGGTTAAGTAAATGCTCTTGTAGTTGCGCAGGACCGCCGCGCCGAGACGACGACGCCGGCAACGAAGGCGGACCCACGAGGCGTACGCTCACGTGCGCTCGCGCTGGAGAGAATAAAGATCAGTTCGAGCCCAAACGCTGTCGCGGCTGGTTGTCTCTGCGCCGGCCGCGCCACTCTTAAAGGAGGACGAGGAAAAAAACTTAATTTGTCCCATCCGTTGAGTGCAGTTACTCCGGACCAGTGAGGGGTGTCCTCAGTCCAGGACTCCCTGGCTGTAGTCGGCCTTCCGGGCCCTATTCACCAGCCCAAGCTGGGAGCAGGGGTCGGAGCTCGTCAGCGCCGCCGCCCACTGTGAAGATGTAGGGTTGGGATTGGGAGGGAGGTCTGGGATGTTCGGGCATTCCCACACTATCTGGTATAGTGTTCCTGATGTGGGGCAGAAGATGCACTGAGGGGAGAATTGGGTGGGGAATATTTTGTGCCAGAGCGTGTTGTGGGGAAAGGTGTTAGTTTGAAGCTGGCGAAGTATAACTCCTTCCTCTTTGGTCAGTTGCTTATGTGGGGGAGGAAACAGTTGGCGGGATAGTCGGTAGTGAGAGAGGATGTCGTTGTATCTTAGCAGGGGTTGGAGCGTATAGTTAGTGGGGGTGGTTGGCATAGGGTTGTGGCTGTCCGCAATGGCCCAGTGTACTGCTTCTCGAGCTGCGGTATGCACCGCTTTATTGCCGACTACGCCTGACTGACTTGGTGCCCAGATAATGCAGAGGTCAGGTGGGTGAGTTTTGGTTTTGAGAATATTGAGGTTTGCTGGGGAGAGAGTGCCTCGCAGAAAGTTGCGGCAAGCCTCTTGAGAATCGGTCAGTATCGTAACGTAGTCGCTCTGTGTTGTGGCTGCCACGGCTATTGCTGCTTCCTCTGCAATTGCGGTGTCCGTGGTGAGGACAGTGGCTGTGGCTACGGTCAGAAGTGTATTATTTACAACTGAAATCGCATAGGCGTTTTTGGTGACGTAGGGAGAGGCATCTGCGTACAGCACCTCCTTTTGATTTTGAAATTGTGCCTGAAGATAGTTGGCACGGGTCCTTCGTCTTCCAATGTGATAAGTAGGATGCATATTTCTAGGAATTGGGGAAACGCGGATGTGTTTCCGTATAGACAGTGGAACACGTACTCTGCATCTGGAGACCGGAGGCAGTGGATATCCAAGGCGCACTGGGGTCGCACGTCCAGCATTAGTGAGTTGGAGCCGTTGGAGTTGTGAAGTGCGTTGTGCCTCACAGAGCTCTTCCCAGGTGTTGTGTAAGCCCAGTTGCAACAGCTTGGCGTTCGATGTGCATGTAGGAATTCCGAGGGCCGTCTTGTATGTTTGTCGGATAAGAATATTTAGCTTTCGCCGTTCGGCTGGCTTGAGGGACAGGTAAGGCTACCGTACGTAACTCGGCTGATAAGCACAGCTTGAATGAGTCGGATGAGGTCTGGTTCTTTCAGTCCGGTCCGTTCGTGCGTGATACGGCGAATTAATTGGGTTATCTGAGTCATGGTGCGTTGAAGTTGTAGGATTGTATGGGAGCCCGATCCGTCCTGTGGGATGGTGAGTCCGAGCATGCGCAAGTGAGTAACAGTTGGAAGGGGAAAGTTTTGAATATGGAGTTTAGGGACTGGTACTGGGGAGATTCTTCTATCCTTTGTGCGTTGTTGAAGGATAAGGAGCGCCGATTTCTCTGGTGCGCATGTAAGACCGCGCTCTTGTAAGTACCTGCATGTATATTCAACAGCTGTTTGAAGGGCTTCCTGCTGGTCTCCGATGGATCCTGTGGTAGTCTATATAGTTAAATCATCTGCGCACAAAGCATGCTTCAGGTCCGGTATGGCAGATTGTTGCGCAGATACATCTTTGATAGCGATGTTGAAAAGGAGTGGGGAAATGACAGACTCCTGTGGGGTACCACGTGGAATAGCGGTAAACTTAGGTGAGCGTAGGTTTCCAAGTCCCACTGTCGCCGTGCGCTCTGTTAGAAACGCCTAAACGTAGTTGTAGGTGTTCGAACCGGGGTTGAGGGTGGCGAGGCCTTGTAGGATGGCGTCGTGAGTGAAGTTATCGAAGGCTCCTTTGATATCCAAAGCAAGAATGCAGTATTTGTGATTTTTAGGAATACGATGAATGATGTCTTCCTTTAGCTGAAGTAGAATATCTTGAGTGGACAGATGTGGTCTAAAGCCGTACATGGTATTCGGTAGTAATGCGTTCTCTTCTATATAGTCAGTCAAGCGAGTGTGAACCAAATGTTTCATGAGCTTACCGACGCACGAGGTAAGAGAAATAGGACGTAGGTTTGAAAGGGAGACGGATTTCTGAGGTTTTGGAATAAGTGTGATGTCGGCATGGCGCCACTGTGGTGGGAGCGTGCCGCGGGCCCAGTGGTCGTATATGTATTGGAGGAGATTCTCAAGAGCCAAGTCGTTCAGATTGCGGAGGAGCTTATTGGGGATGTGGTCGTGTCCAGGCGTAGTGTTGCGGAAGAGTTTACTCAGTTCGGCTTCGAGTTCTTGCATGGTGAAGGGTGTGTCAAGGGCGGAATTGTGGCTGCCCGAGTACACCGGATATTGAGGAGAAGGTTGTGACGGGTCACGTGCGAATTTCTTTTGTAAGGTGTCAAATAATTCTTGCTCGGTGCCTGGGTGGTTGTGTATAAGGTGGTGTATGCGCTGTTCAGTGGCTGATTTTGTCTCTTTCGTTCCCATTAGGGATCGTATTAGGTGCCATGTTTTACGGGTGCCCAAAGTGCCCTGCAAGCGATCGCAGAATTGCATCCAGTTGTGTTTGCTCAAAGATTGTGCATATTCTTCAGCTTGCCGTGTGAGGTGCGCTATGCGTAATTTAAACTTCCGATTTGTCTTGTTGCGCTTCCAACGCTTGATGAGGCTGTTTCTCGCCGTCCACAAGTTGTTCAGGCGTTGGTCGACGGCTGGATAGTCGGTGGTGAGAGGGAATTCTTTTGAGTGGGCTTTCAGTACATCCGAAAGAGCGGCGGTCCATCTATCGAGGTCTTTAATTTCTTCCGCGGGAAAATGTTCGCGAAGGGCTTTCCAGTCCGTGAGTCGGGCTGTGCCTATGCGAGAAGGGGCAATGCCTTGGATAGTTATGGATATAATGTGGTGGTCGCTACCAAAAGTGTCAGGAAGGCATTGCCATGTGTATTCCGTCACGTTGCGAACAAAAGTGAGGTCTGGAGTAGTATCCCTTGATACACTGTTGCCTATCCTGTTGGGAGTGTTCGGGAGGTTGCAGAGCGTAAGCCGGTGTTGATTCATAGCGTCCCATACGATGGTGCCTTTGCGGGCATTACGGGGGTACCCCCAGGCCATATGCGGAGCATTGAAATCTCCAGTGATCACAAGCTGGTGGTGTTTAGCGAGGGAAAGCACTTGTTTTAAAAGGGAGGGGAAATCGGCCAGAGTGAGCTGAGGGGGGCTATAGACGTTTAGCACAAATATACTGCGGTCACCCTTTCAAGTTGGTAGTATTTCCACGAGGATACAATCAAATGTGGATGTCAAGGCATGGTGCTGGGCAGTGTATCGGTTGTGGACGAGCTAGCTGTGCGTATGGTACAGTCGTTTTGGAAGGTATTGTAGTCTCGAAAGGTAGGGTGCTGTGCGTCAGCTTCTTGAAGGGTGATGACGGCTGGGAGGTGTTGCGATGTATATGGTTGGAGGGAGGCTTTCTTTTTACGGAATGATCGACAGTTCCAGTGCCATATTGTGAGGGGTTGAGTAGGCGCGCGGAGTTTTCGTGGAGAGCGTGGAGGAGGCATCGTCGTCCATAATGGCGTCAGCGAACGAGGCAGGGGTGAGAGCAGGGCCCGGTTTCTGTTGCTTCTTCCGTTTGGTGGTGTCAGTTGCTTTATCTTCCAAGGCCTGAATTCTGACTACAAGAGCAGTGAATTCTGACTGGAACAGTAGTTTAAGGTCGGCAATGGAAGAAGTGAGGGGTGCCAGAGGTGAGGTAGAGGGAAGGGGGTCGGCTGGTGGGGTTGACTGCATGTATGCTGGGTGCTTGTATTAAGTAGTGTTCGCAACTCTGATATTTGTTCTTGAAGAAGGGTTATTTGACGTTCATTGTCAACTATTTGCCCTTTCAACTGGGCGTTTTCAAGGATTAAGGCGTCTAACTGTGTAGTTGGTTCTGTTTCCTGTTGGGGATCAAGGGGTGGGGAGTCGGCTTTAGTGGGAGGAGGCGGGGCGGCGACGCATGACCAGCTCACCTGTGGTTTCCGTTGGGAATCCGGCTTCAGAGGTGGGGGTCTTCTGGTGGAGGAGAGGGCGGGATGCCAAAGTTCTTGTGTTTGCTAACGGATGCGCACGTGTGCGGGGGGTGGAGGTGGTCGTAGTTTGCGGCGGCACTCTTTGCTGGCAGTAAGGTGTTCTAGTCCGCAGAGCTTGCACTGGGGGCGGCTAGGGTGGTCGGGAGCAGGATCCGGTGTGTGGCACTGGGGGCAGATGCTCGGGCGGTGAGAGGGGCACACATCGGAGCGGTGTCCGAGTTCACCACAGCGCACACAGCACTGATAGGTGTTGCAGTAGGGTTTGCAGCGAACAAGTGTTCTGTAGACACGCACGTAGAAAGGCACGTGGGAGCCGTCGAAGGTGATGGTCGCCGTGTCGGACATACCGAGCATGCGACCTTCCAGTATCTGGGGTCCTGTTGTTGTGATGAGCGTGAGGAGCTGCTCGGGAGAGGTGCCGGCATCTATGCCTGGTATGACGCCATGACAAGTGCCCGGAGGGTGCTTAAGATAGGTCGTGATTTCGTAGTCGGTGGTGCCCAAGTGACTGCTGGTAAGTTTGCGTAGTGCGTCAGCGGAGGCTTCGCTGGGTGTGCTGGCCGCGATGAGGTTCTGAGCGGGTTGTGGAAACGTGATGACTTCTGAGCAGAAGACCTGTATAGGAATGTTGCTTGCTTGCTGAATACTGGTGGCCAACTGTCCGGATGTCCAGGCGTCGACTCGTAGGCCGCCTCGAGGTCGAATGATGATCTTGTAGTCGTTTGCGGGCAGCTTTGAGAGTGTTGGCTTGCGTGGGGCGGGAGTAGCTGGAAGCGGTGGATCTGCTTGCGGGAGTCTCTTGCGTTGATGGCAGGCATGGAGCACTTGTTGCCACGGGTCATAGCGCGGGAGTGTGCGTCCACTGGCGGGATCATGCGTTGGTTGCATTTGGTTCGATTCATCCATGGCACGTGGAGGCGTGCACGAGGAGTAGAACGCTGTCGATGTGAATCGCGACGTGCTCGGGGGCACGCGCAGCCGCTGCGCGCATTGCCAGGAACAGGTTAGCGTTAACAACGTTCCCCCACCTCAAATCTTGAAGCACTGGTTGCGGTCCACTGGATGCACAGGCTGGGTCATGGGTGGTATCGGCGAATAGCTGGTGACGCTACAAACACCTTCGTAGTAAACTTGCTGCGGTGGCGGTTGTCGTTTCGGAGCCAAGGAGTCCAAAAGCGGGAGCACATGCGAGGTGACTGTGCGCTCCCACTCAGAAAACTGCAAAAATGTTTTGTTGAATACTACAGTGCCAGCAACGTTAGGAGCTGACCCTTCATTGTTTTGCGGGTTATATCACCCTCGAAGATTGCGGCTCTTTAACACATTCTGATAAAGTAAAAGTAAATAGTACAAATTAGATACACAGTATAACACACGTAGTAGAATTTAGATAGAAAGTGATATAGAAATTGGGAACACTAACATTTTTCACATTTATTGCTGCTATAGAGAAGCGAGGCAAGGTGGGGGCGTGCTTGAAGTTAACAGTTTGAGTCCTTTGCCCACAATATTCAGACAAATCTAGAAATAGTCTGGGTATCTGTAAACCTATCCCGTCGCCGCATTATCTTGGCAGTATACTATCGACTGGCAAAGTCCCCGTCTCCTTTTGCTGCAAAGCTTCACGACACCATAAATTTTGTAGTAACACATTATCCTTCAGTCCGTCTCTTTCCATTATGCGATTTTAACTTCCGTGGGACTACGTGGACCAAACTTACGCCACAATAAAATCCATTCTCTTCAATTAATGAAGAATTTATAAATTTATGCTCCGCGTTACCTAACACAAATAGTAGACCAACCTACTAGGACAAACCCCACCAGCGAAAATTTATTAGAATCTAGTTGTTACAGCGTGCCCAGACTTGTGCTCTCCGATAATGTTCATGCCTAAGTTGAGTGATCGTTCATTGCTAAATTTTTCTGTTGCAATACCAGTAAAAAAGCTTACTTAAACAACCAAAATTTTAGGTGATTTGTGAAACGCGGACTTTCCCCAAATGAAGGATGAGTTCGATACTTTCCTGACAACTTATTTGACAGGTTTTAGGACCACCCTGCAGAGTATATTTGGTGTTTATTCAAAAACAAAATCCTTGCTCTGACCCACCGTTTCGTTCCTGCACGCGTAAGCTCGTACAACCCAAAAGCACCCTAATACAATGCCCATATTCGACGGCTTTCTAACAGAAAAAAAACGCTTTCATCGCCTGGCGGAAAAATCCTGAAGCCAACACCGCTGGACTCTGTACCGCGCAGCTGCAAAAGCGTATGTTTCAGCGGTTCAAACCGCAAAAAAAAGATTTCCTGAAAAACACCTTACCAAGAATGTTTCCCAATAACCCCCCAAAATTATGGAATGTTCTAAGCCCCCTTAAAAAGAATAGAATAGTTCTTACAAGCCCTAAAGGTGGACCAGTTGGTAGAAAAGAATGCTCAACCGTATTAAACAATGTGTTTTTGATTCATTTACAAAGCCGTCATTTTCGCAACTACCAGAGTTTCCCCGCCATACTAATGTGCCTATGTATCTAATAATAATTGACAGTAGTGGTATGGCTAAGATCATAATTTGTATTAAAACATCGGGAGCGTTTGGCATTGACGGCCTGTGTTCCCAATTTCTAAAAAAACGCCCTTGTATGTTTTTTTTTATTTGCTAAAATTTTTCAGCAGTAACCGGACATCGTCAAATTACCGGATGATTTAAAAATCGTGAAATTTATACCAGCGTTCGAATCTGGACATAAACAATCACCCTTAAATTACAGATCAAGTTCCATCACTACCGTGCCATGCAAAATTCTTGAGCATATATTTGATTCGCACATCTTCAACGTTCTCGAGTATAATTCATTTTTCCGCGCGTCCCGGCATAAACTCAGCAAAGCATTCCTTTGCGAGACGCAATTCCTCCTATTCACACACAAACTTCATGGTGTTCTTGACCGTCTTCTTTTGCAGACAACATTTTTATTATTTTACACAAGCTTTTTAAAGCCTCTCACCGGTTACTTCTACTAAAACTGAAATATTGAAACTGAATCTAGTGTTCTAAAGTGGCCTAAAGTTTTCTTACTAATCCCCAACGATTTGTCACATCTAACGACATCAGCTCATGGCTTGTCCTTGTATTATCAGGCTTTCCTTAGGGAACAGCAATGAGCCTTTACTTTTACTTATTTACAATAACGACCTACGTACTCGCGTTTTCTCGTCGATTTATTCATTTGCAGATTATTGTGTTTTTTTGCCGAGAAATAACTAATGACGACATTCATGCTCTTCAAAGTGACATCAATGCCATTTCCTACTTGTGTAGGACGTGGTAGATCAAAGTAAAAGTTGAAAAGATGTAACTTCATGCGCGTTTCCCATCTTTCGACAATCACGCCTTCGTATCACCTGGATGACATTGCCCTTTCATCAGACCGATCGTAAAAATATATCGGCCTTCATATAACAACCGATATTTTCGCACCAAAAAAACACATTGATTTCATCACTAACAAACGAAACCACATGCTCGGGTATCTTAAACGAAACTCTCAGTCTGTGCCTTAATCTATCAAAGTACTTTTTTACAAATACATTGTCTACAGCCAACTCGAGTATGCCTCATTGATTATGGATCCTGACGTAAAGTACTTATTCATCAACAGAAAATGATACAAAACCACTCTGCGCGTTTCCCTCTTCCTATCAGCGAGCGTACACTGTGTCTGAAATGAATGTAACTTGGGACTGCCATTGCTCACCACGCGTCGTAAAATCTCTTCGCTCTGTTTTTTTATATCTTTTCTCGTGATACCCTTCACGACTTCTTCATAACCCCGCCATAATATGTATGTTTACGTCTTCACCCCTCTTACAAACCAGGCCAAAATTCATGCCATACAACTTTTTTTAAATCGTTTATCCCGTGAACGCCCAAAGACAAAAACAACCTTCCCCTTGATGATGCTACAATTATCCATTGTGAGTGTTTTAATGCTGCTGTTGATAATACCGTTGTGTAACCTTATTTTTAACAAACGGCGTGCCTTGGATAAACACCTTTTGATGTTATTGTCGTATGTGCGTGCAATTTTAGCCCCTGCAAAATGTATAATGTTGCATATTTTGTTTTCACGCTGCTAGGTTTTCTTGTTTTATTTTGTACTCCACACTTCTATTCAATGTATTCACACTGAGGGTATTCACAAATTTAAAAAATAAAAAAGACAAATTTATCACAAATACTGCCTTCGCACCTAAAACGCTTCGTAAATGATACCCGCCGCCCCTTCGTCCCCGATGCCCTCATTGTCATTGAAGCCTCCCAGCCGACCTCCGCCACTTAGTCTGGACATGTCCAACCTTCCGTTGCCACACTACTTTCACCGCCCCGAACCTCAACCGTACCCAACTCGTCTAGATACGTCCTTACTCATGCAAATAGCGATGTAATATTTAAATAGTGGAATAGCACGACATCTATGAGGGCGCAATTGGGAATATTTACTAATGGATGCATTTAAGACTCCGTCTAATCACTTTTTCTTGGACATCTAGGAGACATCAATGTGAAGAAGTGCTGAAGTGATTGGCTTTCATTTTTCTCTTTCTTCTCTTACCCATGCTAGAACCTCCGGTGTTCGTTTTTTATTGAATGTTTTGAATCAATCTCACTATTTTCTTCCAAGAACACATATGTAGTAGACGGCCGTATAAGCAGAAAGCCTCAGGTTACGTATATTTTTAAATATCTCAGGTAAAAAGACTGAGAGAAGCTCATGTCCACTACTAGCCCGACTTCCCGAGATCAGCCCCCAGTACACCAAATAGAGAAATTCGGGAGCACGCAAAACTAACCTCATGGATCATACCCACGGAACAAATGCAGCCTGAAAATGCGGAACCTATATTTCTAGAAGTCTTCCCCCACAGAATTATGGCTTCTGAAATTAATTTTCTTGCACGCAGCTCAAATTATGCACTTTCTGCAAATGGCATACTATCGCAAATAAAAACTCAATGTGAAGAAAAATCTACTTGTTCCTATACCGGTATTCCTACTCTGTAAACTGGTGTGAATTTTCAAATTGCTTTCTAATAGTGCTACCCTTTTTTCAGGTTATCCTGTTTAGATTATGGGTGTCTTTTTAGAGCTCTTTTTTATACTCACTATAACTAAATACGACTTTGTCTTTACGGATTCGATGCTAATTCTGTTTGTATGTGAAGAATGTAGCCCTTCTACTTATTATGATAGGACATGGTTAAATATTGCAGTAACAACAGGGATAAATATTTTATTCTTGCTCTAATGCTGTGAGTGTAAAAAGTAAGAAAAAATCGACATCTCTTGTTTGTGTTGAGAAGACGGTATGGCCCGTGTGTTACTTACGGAAGCATTACAAATGTTTAGTGATAAAACTCCCGTTTTTACTGCAGACTCATGGGAATGTTCATTACGTAATATAAAGGAAACTGTGCAGTGAAGTGCTACCAATTGCAATGTTGAATATGTACCTTGGTTTTGCGCAAAACTAATTCTTTCAAATTTAAGCCTCCCTCATGTGCCAAAAAAAGTTTGCCGAGTACTTCGGAAATTTCTTCTGCTATATATGCGATAGTCGTCAGCCAGTTGTAGTGATGGGCGACAACATTATTTCGTTTATGTAAAACGTTACTGGCAAGATAGGTCTAAAACCTTTTATCCACGTATGTCTGCCAAAAGTACAATATTACAACGACAGAAGGTTCCCCCAACAGTTTTACCTTGGGACCTCCTTCTGTACCAGTAGCTACGTGCGAGGTGTATCTACCGAAAAATGTTTAATAATGTCTTTGAAATCTTTGCCTAGAATAACCGTATTAGTGAACCGAACACCAAAATCCAAATCACCACAAGAAAAATAAAAGATGCAGTTCGTAGTATTGTAATGTTAGCGCTCTGCTGGTATGTTTGCTAAAAGCACATTCCCAAACTTTTTTAGTGTAGTTAGGCTACGTGTGAATTCGACTATCATATAAGGAATAGTACTAATGTGTTCTCCTTTTTTTTGTTTGCGACTTGTATGTGCGAGTGACTACACGAAAAGGCATCCACCGAAAATGACATCCATCCAAAGCTACAACAAAAATACATGTAAGTACAAAAGCAGTTCCCAACCATGATCCAAAAATCAGGGTTTAATGACGTCTCCTAAGGAATAGACCCAACTACTCTGCATAAAATCTCCAAACAAATATTGCAGGCATGCTATTGCCGAAAAAACGCATTATCATAAAGAGGTACTCGTCGGTCTCAGTCTGTTGTTGGCCGGGCAAAAGCGGCGTGTTACGTCGACGGGAAAACTTCGCACTCCGAGGCGCTTGTTCGGGCTGCGTCGGTGGGTGTGGTCAAATTCACTGCAGTAGTGGCACAGCGGACCATGGTATAGGGTTCAAGAGACTGCGGTCTCTCTGGGGGTGGCTGGTTGTGCAGTGGGATGTCGGGCCGGCACCAAGGCACGGTAGTACGGAACCTGCAGGCGTTAAGGTACGGCCGGCAGAGGAGGGGGCGAGCAATAGCCGTGGTCGTGGCTTGCGGCTCACTGGGTGCTCCCGACATCACCGAAGTCTCCAGTGCTTGTACCTACTTCTTTCCTGATCACGTCGGTAAAGGAAGAGTCCGGGTTGCGAAAGCGTTGTAAGAAGTTTCTGCAGTTCCCTCTCTACTACTGTGCAGTTGGTCTCGCGTAGGGTATCTGTAAGAATCCGCGTCCTGTAGACGTAGTTATCGTTGGCCTTGCCAACACAGTCGCGGTCATAGTTCTTAGGTCGCATTTTCAGGTTCTTGGTAATCTTACAAATGTAGGGCTGAAACTCCACAGTGGTTTTTGCCAGATTAGAAACAACCCCAGGAAGCAGCTCTTTTTTACACCTTCCGTTAGGAATGGTAGCTTCTTTTCGTCCCCCTGTCAGGGTCAGCAAGACTAAACAGGCTCGTAATCTTTTTGACTAACGCAACACTTTTGTTAGAGTGTTGTACGGCCGTCTGTTGTAAGACATCGGCAAGCTGTGTCCTCACAAAAGGGGTAAATGTCGTTGAAAATGTGCTGACGATTACTATTCCTGCGACTTTCTCTTTACCAGCATCGTAGAAGACGAAGCTAGTCATCATCATTTCATTAGGTTTCTGAGGAGCTGTCGCATGCTTTCGTGGCTGCGCCGACTCGCGCCTTTCTTCTAAGATTCCATTAAAGCCTCATCCTCTTGAGACATATCGGCCCCCTTAGCATCGCGACGCAGCTAGAGGACGCAGATGTCCGACACATGTTGCCGAAAACCCGGGACTTCCAGTCAACGCCAAGCACATCGAAGAACGAAGCCGCAAAAAGCAGGGGAGACGACGCGGTGCCTGTGGTCTTGGCAAGGTCTCCCACAGGCGTGCGACCAAATGGAATAGCAACTTCAACGACGCCTCATACTACAGGTTCAGCTGGATGGCCTACTAGCTTAAGCAGAAGGCCACATAAGAGGAAATCGAGAGGCGACACCATCAGCAGCAAGTGCGCTGGTAGGCCGAATGGGCGCAGTTTCTGGACAAATAGGGAACTTGGACGAGGCGACCTTTGATGAGACACGGGATGACCCAGCGGAGAGCGAGACGTTGGATGCTGGACAATACCGCGACAAGGTTGTCAGCATGACCGCGAATCTACGTATCATGCTCAAAGACGTATATTGGTGGACGGCCCAACGGCCGTCCACCCATCACCAACTGGCAAGTGGAAGCTTTTCCAACTAGAGCTCCTCAAATCTGACGGGAACGGAAGATAGTGGGGGCGATTGCAGACGCAGCTTTCGGCAGACATCCACAACAACGACGAACTAAGCACGGCTTACAAATTCAACTACTTGAGCAACCTTGTCTTTAGAGCAGCTGAATCAGCCATAGTCGGACACAAGCTACCGATTACGGCTACAAGGTCGGCATCGAGATCCTAAAAAAGCGCTTCGGACGTGGTCCCATCCTCATGCAAGATCATATTAGACATCCTGGCCTTGAAGCCGGTGTCAACGTCATCCGACGTCGGACAACTGAACCACGTTCATGACCAAGTCCAGGGCCTAATCCAAAGCCTCAGGGCGCTTGGCAGAGGCATCATTAGCTACTGCACCATGGTGCGTGAGATCCTGTCTAGGGTCCAAATGACACACTACGTCCTACGATTCCATGAGTGGTGGAAGAGGTCATTTAGCGCAAATGCCGCTTTATCTAACCGACATGGCGACTCAATCGGGCGAACCGCCCCATCCGAGCACGAGCTTCAAGTACTCTTAGATTTTTTCGATCATGAGCTCAGGCGTCGGTAGGCCATTGCTGAAAACGCTGCGCGAAAATTCACTGTATCTCCGCAGATTGACAGAAACCAAATTTCCGCGTGATGTTCCCGCAATATCAGCGCTGCAAGGCTCAGCGAGCGGCCCACAGCAGTGCTTTTTCTGCAAATCTGGAAAGCACTCTGGCGAAGCCTGTGATACAAAGGAACTTAGCATATAACGCAAAAAGCAGATGCTAGCCAAAACTGGAAGATGCTTCAGTTGCCTCAACCAGGGCCACTTGCCTAAAGAGTGGTTGTGTTGTGTTTTATGGCACAAAAACGAAAGAGTTTATCATGTGCCAAACATAAGTTTATGTATTTTGTGGATAATAACTTATTGTTACAGCACGTTACAACGTTACGGAGGAAATTTTAACAAGAGCGTTTTGGCCTAAAAGTAGACTGGGGTGAAATGGTATGTGTTCGTCGCAGCACAGCCTTAACAGCTTCTTTCTTGGGGCCGCAAATTTTGTGCATGCCAGTAGCATGTGGTTTACTGTTAGCTCTTGGTCGCATTCCTCAAATCTCGGTTTATCGTCTTTTATAAGAATGACGTTATGTGTAAGATGCGTATGTACATTGCGGAGACGACATAAAACAACTTCTGTGAAGCGTTCTACCTGTTTGCTTGATTCCCATTTTACTATGGTAGGTTTAACTATGTCAAGTAGGCTATTTGTTTTGTTATAACACAAGCACTGCCATATGTCTCTCAGTTTACTTGGTATGAATTTCATACAGTCGCTATGAGGATAATGTACTCGTGTTACGTTTTGCTATCTGCCTGTGAAGCACATGCATCGTGTTCTCTCGTTACAAGTGATCCCAACATGGCTAAGAACGCAGCACAACTTAATTTCCTGTCCCTGTGTTGTTCGGTCACTAAATTGTGTATGATGTCTCCTATTATCGGCTGAGCTGCATTTTCGAAATGTAGTCCATCTTGATCTCAAATGGCTTCTGGTGACCGCACCAAATTCCATATACCGCCCGCAAAGTTACTCACAAGATGCTGTTATCAGCACCTACGGTCAAATCACCGTAGCCTGTTGGTACTGCTACAATTCATGCAAAATTCGAACACGACAAAGTAATTTTGCAAATACACGCGGCAGTGACCATTGCTTTCATTGGCGTGGGGCGCCCGATGAACCAATAAAGACTCACTATGGCGCGTCACAGCCTGGAGTGTCAACAGTTGCTTCTCAAGCTGAGTAGTTACTTGTATCAGTTAAGCGATTAAATCAAGAATTGGGGGCGGTTTGTCTGATAGCGGATCAGTCTTTCCCATTCTATGCAAGTTAAGTACGAAGGAATCTTCACTTTCATCGTTCAAGGATAATTTCCCACAACCCTTAGCGAACAAACTACACTCTTGTATATCAACATACCTTTGGCTGCAAAATTATGTCTACCCGACCCGTACCACAGCCTCTATGCCGGGCGCTGAAAGAAAAAAAGCTAAAACGCGAGCACGCACGCTCAATAAGCGGTTACAATTTATATTAATAAGCGCAAATACTGTGATGAGAAAACTCGAACGATCGCTTGCGCAGCTTTCGGCCGCTACTGTCTGCGCCAGTATATTCGACGCACATTGCTTGTGGGGGACCGCTGGCGGAATGTAAATTGTGCCGTTGGCAGGTCAGGTTTTAGCGTAAGTATTCTGCCGGTAATCGCTACATCAAAAATCCGGCGAGCCAACAAAACATAAACATATTTAAAGAACTTCTGAAAGCTTTCCAACATGCATTCGGTCGTATAGCTCGCGGGTAGAAAACAGGGTCGAAGACGAATAAATAACAAAACCACTCTGATCGCCGTAAAGGGATCCCATGCAACCGCAATAGATTTGCGAGCCCGAAATCCGCCCGGAGAAGCAGCACCGACCCGAATTATTACAAATCGCCAGTTTATTCCGAGAAAACAAACACGGAATAAATAAACATATAAAGTTAGAAGGCCCTAATAAACTAGTACCGAAGAGTGCACATAAATAACGTAAATAAAGCAATGCGGAAAATGAAACACTGCTTGTCCTGAAACATGCGGTATGGTGCTGTTCCTCACTAAAGTGTCTTGCGTGACTAGGACCTACGTTGGGTTGCTCCAAACTTTCCAGAATTCGTGATTATGGTGGGGCACCCCACGCCGCTCTCTTATCCGAGCGAACTCACCCGTCCCCTCAAGTGAGAGTCCCTTTTCCGTTCCACTAGCCCTTTTCTGCATATGTGGAGTCACACGTACTTCGCTACCTTGTGTTCAGAGGAGACTCACTACGTATAGCCACAAACCTGTGATGCACAGAGCAGGGAGTAGTTACGTGCCCACAGTGTGTACATGAGTAAGTAGGCAAAATAAGAGTCTACATTCCGCTTCACTGTCACTGCACAATACCGAGACACCGATGATAAACTAACAAACCGTCTCTATGCCTATCTAACAATCCGAATATCTGTAACGAATCACTATTCACCTTTGTGTCTTTAGTTGCAGCGAAGTAGTCTTATTGATGTGTGGCCCAGTGAATACTAGGCCACACTCTACTCTAAAGAGAAATGACTCTAAAGTTTACTCTAAAGAGAAATGATCGCGCTTGGACCTTTCTACACGAGAGTTGTAAAGATTGTTTGCTTTGTAAATTAACATAACAATTACTATGCACGGAGGAAATGCCAGGAAATGTGCTCCCTAAGTAACCCAGCAGTAGCCCCGCGCTGGTAATGTTCGTTGAAAAAAGTGCGATTTATGGTAATTTTGTCTAAACGTATTGACTCTGTGCCGTAAAAAAAGTGACCACCTCCTCTAGTTCAAACTCATGCTCTTTCTGGGTGCCTTGTTCGCGCCGTCTTCAGCAGCTTGCCTATATTTGTTCTCTTGATTATCAAATGCTGTACTTCATAGGACCATAAAAAGGCACCCTTCATTACATGAAACGAGCGAATAAAGTTTAAAACAAGAAAGATGATTTCACAAAGATGACTACCCTCTTTATTTTTTTTATTGAAATAAAAACAAAATAAGTTTAGAAACTCGGCAAATCGCGATTTAGTGGAAAGCGAAGATTGTAGCGAAAGGGAACCAGTAAACCAGACGTCCGGCTATCAGCGATGCCTACGAAAGACTGCCGCGAGAGCCGCGCTCGTGGAGTGAGCCCCCGCTGCCTGCCTCGTGGCGCGCTTCTTTCTCTTTATTCAACATACTCCCGCGGCCCCAAGTTGATCAGGGGTTTGCTTCAAAAAAAGCACAACCGCTGCACGGGACGACGTATTTCCCGTCCCGATGACAGGCGTAGGGAACACGAGCGCACAACTCCGTCGCGTCCGGGAAATAGTTGAAGAATGCGCCCAAGTTGCCAGAAGGCCGGCGGCGAATTGTCCTGTACGAGCACTACGTCCCCCACTTGGAGCCTGGAGGGAAGCTGCGCTGTTGCCTCGTGAGCGGATCGGAGCAACAGGAGGTACTCTCGTTTCCATCGACGCCAAAGACGCTCCGTTACGATCTGACGGTGCCCAGCTCGTCTGCGTAGCTCGCTGCCCGTGGACAGCGGTTCTGGAAGACCGAGTTGCTGAGGCAGGTACGTGTTACTTTTGCCCAGCCAGAAGTGCGCTGGGGTCAGCGGGTATGGCTCAGCCGCGTCTGCCGAGATATACGTAAGGGGCCGGCTGTTAATTACTGCCTCGACTTCGCAAAGCGTTGTCTGCAGCTCTTCAGTAGTGAGGCAACCTCGGCCGAGAATTCGCCGTAATGTGTCCTTGGTGAGCCGGATTAAGCGTTCCCACCAACCACCCCACCACGGAGCTCTTTCGACGTTAAATTTCCAAGAAATGTCGCGGCCACTGCAAAAATCAAGGACGGGGTCTTCCGGAGCTGAACGGAGAGAGCGTGCGCAGTGGTGGAAGGCTAAGGCGTTCTCCGAGTAAATTGTCGATGGAATACCGCGTCTAGCGATAAACCGCCTGAAAGCGGACAAGAAGCTCGATGACGTCATCTGAGATGTGAGCTCAAGGTGGACGGCTCGTGTCACACCACAGGAGAAAACGGCGACGTAGGCCTTTGTTTGCGCAGGATTCTTCGTGCGACAGAACAGCGGTCCACAGAAGTCTACACCGACAACGTCGAACGGACTGGATTCAGTGATACGATCTCGGGGTAGAGGCGCAACTGGAGCTGTTTCTGGTGTGAGTTTGTGTCGACGACAAAGCAAGCATCCATGCAGCACTGTCTTCACCACTTGACGACCCTTGATAATCCAAAATCGGTCTCTCAGTTGTGTGAGAGTGCTGTCAACACCCGCGTGCAACAGGCGCTGGTGGGTTGCGATGATTAGTAGCCGGGAAAAGTCGTGACGGCCCGGCAGGATGACGGGGCGACGGGTGTCAACCGAGGATCCTAACTGCTGTAGGCGTCCGCCGACACGCAGGATTCCATCGTCGTTCAAAAACGGCCGTAGTAAAATGAGGCGAGTTCCAGTTCTGGCACGCTGACCACGTGACAACGCTCGTATATCCTCCGGAAAAGCTTCCTTCTGTACGAACCGGAGCCAGTAGCGTTCCGCCTTGAGAACTTCATCGCTCGTCAGTGGTCCCCTTGCTGAATGCGTTAACTTTCGCGTATTTTCGACGAAGCGCTGTATCCAGGCAGTTACCCGAAGAAGCCTGGAGTACCGACTGTACGACTTGATACTTAGCAACAGCTCAGCTGGCGTTGTTACTAGCGCGCATGAAGCTTTCTGTAGAAATGGCGGTTCACCGACGTCCGCAACTCTTTCTCTGTCCTTTGGCCTATCCTGAGATTGCGGTGCGAGCCAATGTGGGCCATGCCACCACATTTCCGTGGCTGCGACAGCGGATGCGGCAAGGCCTCGAGTAATCAAATCGGCTGGGTTATCCTTGCTGCGACAATGAGCCCACGTCCCTTGGCCTTGTGTCAGTCGTTGTATCTCGGACACGCGATTTCTCACGAATGGCGGCCATCGGCTCGGTTCCCCCGCAATCCAATGCAGGGCGATTTTTGAATCGGTCCAGAAGAAAGACCGAACTTCTGACAGGCACGGCAGCCGTTTCAGGAAATCAAATAGTCGGGCAGCTATCAAACAGGCGAGGAGCTCAAGGCGTGGGAGAGAGGTGGTTTTGATGGGTGCAATGCGGCCTTTGCTGAGCAGCAGGTTCACTTCCCATCTTCCGGTTTCCCATGATAACGACCGGACGTATACTGCAGTACCATAGGCTCTCAGGCTTGCGTCAGCAAACACGTGGAGCTCTCGAGTGTCGTGTTCCGTGTACTTCATCGTGAAGGCATGCCGTGGCAAGCAAATGCGTCTTAGGTCGCTGAGCTCGCTGCACCAGCTGTTCCACGCTTTGAGTTGTGCCGTCGGCAGTGGTGAATCCCACAGATGCTGCAGTTTCCATAAGTCTTGGAAAATGATCTTCGCTCGAACTGTGAAAGGGGCCAGAAATCCTAGAGGGTCGTAGAGCCGCGCGAACGACTGGAGCATTGTCCTCTTTGTCACTGGCTTTGTGGATACAAAGGTGGCGACATTGTCTGCACTAAGAACGACACTGTCGTCTGAGCGGTCCCACTGTATACCCAGCACCTTCATGTTACAAGGGTCCCCTCCTTCCGTTCCGAAAGCCACGTTGTCTTCAAGGAATTGGGTTCGCAGGGACGAAAGGTTGGAGGCCTATGTCCTCAGTTCCATACCAGCACCCGCCAAAATGGACCTCGACTCGGCGTAGATACGCTTGGCTTGCTCGGCGTTGTCGACCCCGACGACAAGGTCGTCCACATAAAACGCGTCAACCAGCTTGGCGACCGTGTCTGGGAACTGGTGTTTACATTCCTTTAGGTGGTGACGAAGTGTTGCGGCGAGTAGGAATGGGCTAGACGTGGCTCCGAATGGCACTCTTGTCATGCGCCAGTGGACTATCTGAGGAAGAGGGTCTTCTTCATTCGGAAGGTGCTCCACCCAGAGGAACCTTAAAGCGCCCCGATCTTCCTCGCGAATAACCATCTGCACGTACGCTTTCTTTATGTCTGCCACGAGAACGACGTGATGGCACCGGAACTCAACCAGCAACTTCAGTAAGTTTGCGTCTAACTTTGGGCCTTTCAGTAGCACGCTGTTCAAGGATGGATGGCAGGGACCATGGGACGACGCGTCGAAAACAACTCTAAGCTTGGTTGTCACAGCATCACGACGCACGACACCATGGTGTGGCATATAGTAGGTGTTTGGTTTCCCATCCTCTTTGTCGCAGGTCACTCGTTCCACATGGCCCACATCAAAGTATGCGCGGATGGCCTTGTCGTATTGCCTTAGTAAATCTGGCTGACCGCGGAAGCGTTTGAGCTGCATACAGAGCCTCTACTCTGCAAGCCGATAATTGTTATCGGAGACATCGAGCCCCAGCTCTCGAATTAGAAGGGGCACTTCATAGCGGTCGCTTGCCTTGCGAACTCCCTGCTGGAACTGGAGGATGGCGGGGTCATTGAATCCTGAGTTTTCCGATGATCCCTGAATGCCGATTGCTTCCAGGCGCCACATGGACGACAATTCAACGTCAGCGGCGGCGTCTTCAGGGGGCGCTTCCCCGAGCGACAAAAACAGCGCGCTGGAGTGCGCGGTCGAAGGACTTGGGCTTTCAAGTTGGGCACCTTGCACAGTCCAGCCAAGAACTGTTTCCACGGCTGTTAGCGAGGGAGAAATCCGAGAAATTAGTCCCGTGGCCACCTTCCAATATGCGTCCGACCCGATCAGCACGCTTATCTGATGCTCCTGAAACGTGGCCGAAAGCCGGGCATCAGCCGCAACTTGACACTTAGCGGCCATCGAAGTGAGAATCTCTTCGCTTACGGGGGGGCTTGTGACGTTACAGATATTGGGGACTTCTAGGGCCTCGATTGTGATGCGCTGGCCATCGTGCTGACTTTTGAGCGTCAAGGAGACCCGGTTGCACGAAACAGGTGTGCTCGTGCGAGTGTTTCCGAAAGTAGCAGTGGTAAGACGTTCGACCCCGTCGACGGGACAATCGAGTGCGCGGGACACATCGCGTCGGATGAAGGTCCGCTGACTGCCAGAATCCAACAAAAAGCGGACGAGCAGCTGGCGGCTTGTGCCGATGCCCCATGCACGGCCTGTCTGCAGAAGGACTGGCGTAAGTCCTGCAGCACTGGTCGAAGCGGACGTCACTGCCTTGGCTGTGCCGCTTGTCGCCCTGTCGCTGGGCCTGGGATCTTGTCTTCTGCTGGGGGGTTCGAACCTTCCAGCTGGGCATTGAATGTCGCACAGCGTCGTGAGGTGCCGACGTGAACAAAGGCCGCATACCAGACTGTTCGCTGACCTGCACTGCTTTGCTAAGTGATTGCCTTTGCCGCATCTGAAGCAGCACTTGCTTGCCTGCAGACGCTTCCATTTCTCCTCGGGCGACATTGGCGCTCTGCAGTAGGCGATGTCGTGGTCCCGAGCGTTGCAAAGTTCACACCCGTGTAGCCCCGAAGACGGCAATTGGGTACCGAGACTCATCGCAGTTGGCGGATCGATGCGCGGAGGCGAAGACTGCTGTCTCCCCTGGCCGCGGCGCGTAGACGGATCCGAGCAATCGGACGTGCTCTCCTCTAAGATCTCTACCTGGACGCGGAGAAAGTCCAGGATCACCTTGATTTCCTTGGATCTGGCAGAAGGGGACGCGGACACCTCGGATGCGTCCTGGTGCTCCTCCTTCAGCCTTTGCCGGTACAGGAGGCCCAGGTCGTGCGGCAAGGTCCGCAGCATTACGCGATGGAGCACGACGGAGTACTGGTCCGGGGAGACTCCCAGTCCCTCCAACGCGTTTATGCGAAACGTGACCGTGTCGTAGAGGACCCGCAATTTGTCGGTGTCGACCGAATTCTGCACCGGCTCCAATGTGAGCAATTTGTCCAGGTGGTCGTCCACGAGAAGGTCTTTAAGCCCAAATCTATTTGTAATGATTTTAACAGCGATATCGCAATTGTTTACGGCCAGCCTGATGCCCTCGATCGCGTCCTTCGCGGGACCGGTCAAGTACGAGAGCAAGTACTTAAACTTCTCGACGCGCGGCAAAGTCGTGTTCGAGTGGGTGCTTGACTCGAACTGGTCCCAGAACCCTTGCCAGTCGTGTCGGTCGCCCGAGAAGTTCGGTATCTGGAGCTTCGGGAGTGCGGCGAAGCGGGTCCCCTGCGTTGTCGGAGGGGTTCCCGGTCGAGGCTGAGAAGGTGCGCTCCCACAAGGCTCACCAGACTCGGCTGTAGCTGCGCTGGCTGAAGGGGCCGGGCTCGTGCCGGAGCGCACGCGCGTGCGAAGGGGGCAGATGCGCTCGTCGTAGTCAATGGCATCCAACACGTCCGCGTCAAATTCCTCTTCTGTGAGAGCCGCCTGAATCTGGCTGTCCAGCTCGTGCAAGGCTCACTGCTTGTCGAGAATCATGTCCAGAAGCGTCTGAAATTCGAGAGTCGGTGCCGTCGGGTTCTGCAGGAGCGCGTCGAGTGCCGTCATCTTCTTCGCGACGGTGGCGCGAAGAACTCCCCGGCGGCGACGAAGTGATTCCATGGCGCGAGTCGGCGGGACCGGACGGCGGGGGGTTTTCGGCACCAGAGAATTGTGTAGCGAAAGGGAACCAGTAAACCAGACGTCCGGCTATCAGCGATGCCTACGAACGACTGCCGCGAGAGCCGCGCTCGTGGAGCGAGCCCCCGCTGCCTGCCTCGTGGCGCGCTTCTTTCTCTTTATTCAACAAAGATAACGTGTTACACTTGTGGGTAATAAGAATGGCGTTAATCCTGACCACAAGTTTCGCCTTGTTTGGGAAATTTATTTCTACATACTCCCGCCAGGCTCTGGACACTTTGGCAAGTTTTATTATCGCAAAATCAAGTGCCGCCAGGACGCTTGTAGCCAAGCGAAAATATAGCAACCTCGGCATATCCAGCTTTATTTTTTCAACATACGCAGCAGTAAAGTGATTCCATAATGTGTAGAAATAAAATGTGTTCTTGGCTGTTGCCTTTTTTGGCACCCAATTTATTTAATTTATTCGCTTCATTCATTGCGCCGATGGGCAGCGCTTTCGCTCTTATCTCTTCTGGTGGTATCCTATCCTGTGCATCCGCTCCTGCAGCTTTCAGTGTGGGCACGAGTTGAAATATTGTAGTATGCCTTGATGGGGAAAGTTGGGTGTCTGCGAGTGCGAACGGGCTCAAAATGTCGGAGAAACTACGAAAAGGACACAACGCGTGATTCGACGCTGTGCGGTGCGACAACTCGAGAAGGAAAAGCACAGCAAAAGTTTTCCTTTTCCCAGCGAGCAGCAGGTCAGCACACTTTTTATTCAGTCAAACGTATGAAGAAGCAAGCGCTATCCTTACAAGAAAAGCTACAGGACGAACCGAAAAATCTTGTGCTGTTTCTTTACAGATAATTTCGTGTTGTTTGGTACAACGCATTTGTCAGTAATGTTGTAAGCATGTGAAGCTACTTCTCCACAGTTTCTCATACACCGATTGATGCCAGCAGACACGCAGACAGAAACTTCGCTTCGGTATCGGTTTGGTGAGCGGTTGCTCTTCATTTTCTTTCGACCAGACTAAAGCTAGGAATTTATGTTCGCCTAATGTGCTTAAATGCTTCTTCGGCGAACTGGTGTGGCTTATGAGCGTTCCGACGATGAGTTTTTTATAGCGACATTATCACCTTTGAATGCTTATTAACACGAAAGAACTTCGCTTGAGATACGTTGCTAATAAAATAAGTGAATACACAACATTTCCCGCCTAATCCTTCTTTTTGCCGAAACAAAAACTGTCACGCTTCCGGGCGTAATGATTTGCCCGTATTGAACTAAGAAGGGTATCCAAAAAAATGTTTTGTGCACGTGCTGAGAGCCCAAGCATATTATCACCTGAAAGCTGTAGAAAAGATGTGCAGCAGCAACAAAATCTGAAAAGCAAACTGCAAACCGTGTTTGTTCATGCTTGCGGCACACAAAGACAGTCGCGCTCGTTCAGCCCATAGCAGACGATAAGAGGCACGACGTTTCCTCCTCGCGCATCCACGAAAGCGTTGCCATAGCAGCATCAGTTATTTTTTGTTGTTTTTTTCGTTTGACAGTTTTGCCAACCAAGCACCAGGGGATAAAATGGTGCTAGTGGCGCAATTATCGGTTACCTGGGGGTATTACAGCTGACCTAGCCGTGCTCCCGCCATGAGAGACTACGGCATTAGTGGGCAGACACAACTCGCGCTCAAAGGACAAGATGGACTTGCAAACAACACTAAACACGATGCGGCTATCAATAACAAACAGAATTTTCTGAGAAGGAACAGGTATGGGTTTAGCCAGAAGGTGCTTGTCACTTTTTATTCTATCGGGCAACAAATTTTACTTGCATATAATACTGCCAAAAAATGCAGTTTAACATTGAGGGTGTGAAAGACCCGGCGTGAATGGTTAAATCACTTTATTATTATATGATAATTAGAAGTAAGACGAGATCAACAGAGACAAACACTTCTGGGCTTCTGTATCTGGATGTACAGCTACGTTTGCTATAATGATATAACGGGTGAGGTATGACTAAAAAACTAAAAATTGAGATCATGACTGATACAAGCACTGTTTTGTTATGAATTTAATTTTTTGGTATCTCACATACCATTATGAGCTCAAAGAAGTCATCATTATTAGTCCATAGCGCAGATTGCCGACATTTCTACTACAAGCTTAGATCCTATTTGCGCTTCAGCTAACGTACAATGAAGGTATAACATCTATTTATGGCTGTATTTGCAATATAGTTGAACTGTAATAATTAAAAAATTAGGCACGAAAATAGCAATGAGGTATTTGTGCGTTTTTTCAGGATATTTATTGAATGCGTGTTTATTGTGCCATCGAATACATAGTAAATATATAGCGGCTAATTCTCATCATTGTGCAAGTTTCTAACAACAGAAGTCCAATATAACGTTACTGTAGAAATAAATAAACTAGAAACGAGAAATGCTTGAAACGCACCGAGAAATATTCCGCTGAAAGCCGAATTTTTCACTTACAACTAAGTGCCAAGATGGGAAAGAAGGGATCCAGCACTGACTACTGGCAAAACACGATGGGACGTAACTTTGAATGCGGGTTGTGTAAGAAGAAGACGAAGATAAAGAAGAAGAATACGCTTTATTCCAAAAAATACATATAATCTCTGAATGACGCATCTTGTTCCTTAGCTGAAGAGGCTAGTCCGGACCCATTACAAAATGGTGTTTGTACATATTCCCTTCAGGATAGCTCAGACAACAAACATTAATACAAGCAGGATAGCTCAGATTACAAACAAATAAAACTGTATGGGCGAAAAGTATGACACTCGGAAAAAAAGATATTTTTACGATAGCGCAAAATTAGCACACACACACACTATCCAAAAGGTAACTGGTTTCATACTTTGGACCCAATAAAATATTTTAGACGACGACCATATACATTATACACTTTTGGCAAATTTAGGTTATCCTGGCAGGCATGTCGCGGGTCTCGCAAAGGCAATAAAAAACTGATGACGGGTAAGGTGTATTCAGAGTCAGAACTCTGTTAACGAGAAGGGCCGTTTTGTATTCACGAACTATGTTAAAAGGCATTAAGCTAAGTTCGTCAAGAATTGGTGCTGAGGGGGATGTCCTTGAAGCCGATGCCATGATTCTTAAGGCTCTTTTTTGAAGAGTGTTTATGTGTGCTAGGTAGGATGCATAAGTGAATCCCAAGGACTCTAAACAAAAGGTTAAGTGACAATGAAAAACCCTGAAATAGAATATACGTTTCGTTTCTTTATAAAATGTTTTCTTGCTATATTTACGTGTAATTTCCGTAAGCTAGTATTCGACCTAATTCTTCGATGTGTGGTGCCCAGTGAAGTGAAGTGTCCCAAATATTTGTACTGGTCAACCTGGTCGATTTCTATCCGTGCAATTTTTAAGGAACACACTTTCGGCCATTTTTTACGGTTCAAAAAAGAACAAAATACATTTTGTTTTTTGTAATATATAACAAGAGCTTGTTCGCATTGAAAAACCTAAGTGTATTTTGTTGTTCTTTATTTCCAAGTGACTGAATTTTAGTAAGTGAGGGATGTGTAACAAAGAAAGCGGTATCGTCTGCATATAAGACGGCTTGCGCTTTATACAGGGAGCCAGGGTAATCATTATTGAAAAAGGAAAAGAGTATTGGTCCTGAAACAGAGCCCTGTGGTACTCCGTTGGTTACATGTTTCACTTACGATTTGTAAAAGCACAAATTGTTGGCGATTAGTTAGGTAGCTTGTGAAAAATTTTATGGCTGGCCCTCGAAACTCATAGCTTTCTAACTTAGTGATGAGAATTTCATGATTTACAAAGTCAAATGTTTTTTTTATATCTAGAAATCTGCCTAAAGCGAATTTATTATTGTTAAGCGCATTTTAGATTACTTCTGTGACTGAGTGCACAGCCGTTGCTGTAGAATACTTTTTGCTAAATCCGTGTTGATTTTTGCTGAAAATATTATATTTTTGCATATATCTTATCATTCTTTTAGCTAATATTTTTCAAACGGGATGTTTACGCAAGACAATATTGTTATGGGACGGTAATTTGTGATGATATTCGGGTCATCTGCTTTGAATATCAGTGTTACCCTCCCAGTTTTAAGTGCTTCCGGGTAAGTTTCCTTACAAAAATGGGTTCTGAATTTCTGTTTACGTTTCATTGAGTTCTCATTGATTCAACGAAAAATCAACAGAAACTCAATGTTCATTGAGTTTACACATTGAGAACACAACGGAATTTTCATTGTGGTCCGCACAATGATTTTTCTATTGTGGAGTTCTTGTTGACTTTTTGCTGTATTTTAAGTGACTCGTGGTGATTATTTGTGAAACTCAATGTTCATTGAGTTTACACATTGAGAACACAACGGAATTTTCGTTGTGGTCCGCACAATTATTTTTCTATTGTGGAGTTCTTGTTGATTTTTTGTTGTATTTTCAGTGACTCATGGTGATCATTTGTGGGCAAGTCATCAGCAACTGATGCTAAATACTATCTGCATGCTTCTTCGACATGGACAGCCACGTTCATTAAAACTTTAATACCCACTGTCCTGGGTGTATGAGCCTCATTAGGCAGCATCTTAGCATATTTTTCTGCAGTGTGAGTGTATTAAATAAGTTGCATTTTTCAATGAAGTGGCATTTTGTACAGGTAGCCAGCTTTCACAATGCAACTCTCAGTGCTTTCTTGTACCGGTACGTATATCCCAGCTGAAAATATGGCAACATATCCATACGGCATGCATGATATCATAACGATTTCAACGAGATGTCTTCAATATCACAAAGATTTCAACGAAAATCAAGTAACTTTTACGGCGTGTTGTCGACACCTTATGAATTCAACGACATTTCACAGTCCTCAACATCATGAAGGTCCAATATCGCAAATATTTCAACGACTTGTCGAATAAGTATAACGACATGTCTTTAATAATAAGGACTTCTACAAGATGTCGATATACTGCAAGATTATAAAGGTCTGATATCGTAAAGAGTCAAACAACATGTCGAAGATTAACAACATGTTCATGATATAAAGATTTCAACGATGAGTCCTAGACGTTCTGCAACATGTCTTCAAGGTATTCTTACAACATGTCACATATCGCACAAATCAGCGCTTCATGTCTGATACTTTGTGTAACATCTCGCAGACAATATATGTTCTGCCTTGTCAGCATTGGAAGCATGCAAAGTACAAGATACAGCACAAGATAAACTACAGTACAAACTCTGATAACTTGCACTTTCAGTGTTATCGAACAAAATTCAAATTCTTGTATATACTGTTGTTTTACCAATGTTTCTTGAAAGCATATTTCAATTTCAGCCATTCAGTTAACCCATAAAATTTACTTGTCCACACTACAAAATATCCGCTGCTTCATCACCAGCTAAAAATTTGTGTCCACATATCATTAAACAGCAGCGCGTATATCTGGCATAGACGCTATACGTAAACGTTTGCGTTCTGATTTTTCCCTTCTAGACGGACGATAGCATAAGGATGTCAAGATACGCTTTGACTCATACCACGGCAAGCACAATCGTTTGTTGCTGAAGCCTCGGTTGCTCTTCGTCAACAACAAACTGAATCGGCACGACAGCTTTCTTCGATGGCGTGCTTCCATTTCTGCACAGGCCGGCGGGGGCGGCCCATGTGACATCTTTTTTCACTCGTCCCGGCCACCCACAGTACCTGTTTGCTGCCCTTATTACGTCGCCGCCACCGCATCTCTTTCTAATATTGCCTTGCATTATCCCCAACTTGTTAAAAACTCAGATGTTTTCGCTGCTGTATGCGCCTGACATGCCAGGAGTGACATCGCTTGTAGTTTTAACGCGATGTTGCTTGTCTGCAAGATCGGTGCGTGACAAACAAGCGTTACCAACGCCACAATTCTAACGGCGCATGCCATTTCCTTCGTGGCTACCATGGCTTGCGAAGAAAAGAGCGCGGGTGACATGCGATAGCTTTGCTTGAGTCAAATAAGGGAGCTCCGGCTCAATCGTTTGGAGTACTAACAATGTGACCTCGTCTGCAAGATCGGTGCTTGAGAAACAAGCGTTAAAACAGCCAGAATTCCAAAAATGCAGCATAAACTAGACATAAACGACAATTTTTATTGGCGGCTTACGTAAGTATACAATCATTTTAGTCGTCCGCTGAAGCCCCGCCGATACGGTCGAGTGGTTACGCCTTCGATTACTGTTTTGAGGGTCCGTGGTTCGAATCCTCATCGGCCGTTTTTTTTTTCGATGAAGGTTTTATTGCCTCTTCTTTTTTAAAACCAGAGTAAGCGCCTGTTCCTTGCTTTCAATCACACCGACGTTTGCCACCCTCTTCCTAAACGCAAAGTACTTCGTTTTCTCGCACCTCCTCTGTAGAGCAACCCGCCGTGAAAACCAAACCAAAACTAACTTTAAAACTTCTTTGCAATTAAAGTATATATGTCAGTTATTTTACTTTTAACCACTTTTGCGTTTAAAACCTCAAATTCAAGTTATAAACACTTTTAAGACTTTGAAAGCAGGAAGTTAATTACCAATAACACAATTTTCGCAAAACATAGAAATGCTGCTATTGCAGTCTGGCAACTATCGCTCCCTTTTTGTGTTTGTTTATGGAGTTGGTTTCGTATGGAGTGGTTGCGGGGGCGATTTGTTCAGTTTTATCGATTTCAAGCTTAACTCATAGTTATAAAAGCTTTATAGGTTGATGATTGCCCTTCCAACCTATGCGTGTGTTGAACACGCGGGAACGGGAAGAACGATCATCGCCTCAACGATCATCGCGCGTCAAAGGTGGATGACATTGCGTCCTAACAACAAAGTGTGTTGGTGTTCTTGAAGGTGAAGACGAGCGTGAAGAAGGATTTTAGGTGGGAAACGCCGTTTCTGCTGGGGCGAGTACGCAATTTTTTGTTTTTCTGTTCTTGTTCGGAACGAGTTCTGGTGCTTATGGGTCAGTAATTCGGTAGACCCCCATCTCATTTGCTCTCAGAGCCTACGCGATATAGCATACCTACTTGTTTGACGCCTTGGATTTACCAGTCTACCGTTCCCGCAGCCGTCAGCACCAATTTACGCTGAAGCTAGACCTTGGTTACGATTCTCGCGCTGTATAACGCGGCAGCTAATTATTTCACATCACGCAAGGCTCTTAAACACCAGGGCGTTTGTTATGTGTATCTCAAACAGTGCCTTTGCGGCGACTGTTAATTCCGTGCAGTGCGCTTCGCAGCTATTACGCTCGCGAGACCGGCTGCCGCCGTCGCGACCCATCGCGTGGTCTTCGGGCCGCGATAAGCGTCGTCATATGCGTGCCGTACTCGTGAAGCTCACATTCACATACTGGAAATTGAAGGTGAAATGCGCGCGCGTGACCTCGCAGGGGCGCCTGCCCACTCAAGTCTATTTATATTGGCGAATCGAACTTGGAAAGGCAAACCAGGCATTGAAATGGAGGAGCCCCAACTAGTACACACCAGTTCCGATTGAAAGCTAGGGGTGCATATGATTATGTACTGATTATGTACTTTCAGGTTAGTTATTTCATGTTGGAACCTGTCATAATGTATGCCTGTTAGCAGTGCTGTAGCCCCTGGTTATTTGAAACAGTTTCATGAAGCAGTGTTGTGCATTTTGAGTGTGCCATTGCTTACCAGGGATATTGTAGCGAATCTGGGGCCAATGGCTAAAGTGCAAGAATAGAAATTGAACTGACTTTGAAGCAAGTATCCGTATGTAATCAAGCCAAGCAAACATTTAGGATTTTCGATATGATTTTGAGAAACTGGTGTGAAGCTACTTTCCATTTTAAGTAAGCTTACAATATTATCTACTTCAGATCATACTGTTATTAATCACACTATACCGAAAAGTACATAGCGCCATCTCTAGATTTTGTCGGCACTTTTTTCGCAGCCTCTCATGACAGGCACTATTCTCAGTGATTGGAGGATAGCCGACGTAGCACCAGTCTTTAAATCAGGGACGGTACTTCACCATTAAATTTTCCTAACAAGCACCATACGCTAGGTTAGAGAACATTTCATCCACTCTCAAGTTGCTAATTAGTTGTAATATCGCATTCGAATATCAGCACGGTTTTCAAAAAGGTTACTTGAGAATTTTTCGCGTACCCAAGCTGCAGCGTAAGTGTCTGATTGATTTTCGTCGGCTTTCCGTTGATGAAACGGACCAAACATACCTCCAAAGAACAGAAACATGCGATAAGGATTGAGTATGAAGGTGATTAAACAGCGCTTCCAAAAGCGGCGTACCACCGGGCTCATTCTGGGAAATTTGCCAGGCTCTAAATCTTTGCGATTGAGCGTGACGACCCATTTACGGTGACACTCAAGCGACGCAGGAAATTTTTGCAGCAAATAGACTCCGCACATGTAGACACTTGTTTTGTCATGGCGCACTTCGCAAGTTCTTGCATGAGCACTTTGCGCTTACGCTGATTGTTGGTGCAGCCAATAACGACGTAATCACGCCTGCCCGGACATATAGCTTCTGAACATCGCCAAATAAAAAGCAATGACGGCAGTTTTCCCAGAATTTTGACAATAAACATCAATTGGGGATAAAAAGGTCAGGCGTCCTGCTGGCAGGACGAAACGTGGCCTCACAGGCAATGCCTGTCATGACAAAGCGGTGTGGACTGGGCCGCCACCTTAGCGGGTCAGGAACCGAATTGATGGGCAAACGGGACTCCTCTTGGAAGAATTAAACGTTCTTCTTAGGCACTGCTAAACTTGTTGCTGCTCAAATGCCAAATAAATGACACCGATTTTCGATGCCGTTCGCGGCGTCTGATATTCACGCACGGCACGGAGCAACAGCGTGGGACTCAGCGTCGTCTGCTCGCCCCGCAGTCCCAAAGAATTGGTGGCGCCTAGTGCAGGATCGAAATTCTTGTCTATCATGTCTGCTGTAAAATATGCCCATGTGTTCGAGATTTCGGCGCATGTAAAGATGCGCTGGTTGTCAAAATTAATACGGAGCCCTCTACTATGGCTCACCTCACAGTATGTGTAGCGTTGGTGCATTAAACCCGAGAATCAATCAATTATAATTGATGCTTCATCTACATTGGAAAGAAAACACTTGAAAATCTTTGTCCCCCAGGTGGAATCTCTGTCACCGCCACTGCATGTAATTTTATTGCACTCTTACCTCGCAGTCGTTTCCACCCAGATCCTGTGCATAATCGCTCAGCATTGGAAGCTCAGGTGGAGCATGGTCATGCACTCAACATACCAGAACAATGTCACCAGAGCACCTCTCAAACTCTCATACTCCTCAAGAAGCGCGCAGCATGCCTGGGGGGCAGAGTAAACACGGTGCCTCTTATCAAACGCCACCACCACATGAAATATCGTTGCAGCTTTAAGTGCATAAATTTTCCTTATTCGAGCCACAGTCATTTGAAGCAATGCAAAAAAATAAGGCAATCAGCGCGCGGAGATGACACAGACTGTGCAAAATGGACCACCTTATCTGAGCCGCTGTCCGCACCTGTCCAATTGTCACGCCAAGTCAGAATATCTTCAAGCACTACCCTAGCATTTGCTTCAAGAGAAAAAAAAAACTCGCTGTGCTAGCAATCGTCGTGCAGCCTGCTTCGTGTCTGTGGTTGTAGGAGGCGTGAACAGTGCAATGCGGAATTTCAAACCAAAAACAATGCTGGGTACTCCTTACGAGAAGGCATTCGCAAACCCACAATCCTGCAGAAAGAACACCAGCCACACAAAAAGTTCCTGCTAGCACCACGCCGCAAACCACATTTCGCGTATGAACCTCGTGCACTGCTAGCCAAAAAAAAAATGAAGGAGCAAATTGGCCTAGTTGTAACTAGGGTTAAATCTTTTCAATTTAAATATATTTAAAAATCAATAATGGTCTGCTCATTTTATTTTGCTGAATCGGGTGCTAAAAAAGGTCCATTTTTTATGGATAGTTGCATGAGACAGGGCAGGGCATCGTACTGCCTACTTAGTGTGCATTACAGCGGTCTGACTATTTTAGCCACATAACCTTTCATCCAGATTGACCTAACAGCACCCAAATGGTTTTTTTGGCCTTTCTACCACAAAGCAATACACTCACTGTGTACTGCAGTGGGCACTTTACAAACACTTTAATGAATTCTTTAAATGCATGTTTAAACAAGCCAAAAGCATGTTGAGGTATGTATGTTCACCCATAAAAACTAAAAATATAAATTTAAATTAAATTTATTCGAAAAGAATTTTTAGTGGATCAATGCCGAAATCTGTAAATGAATTACCGTAATATTCTGAGAAATTGTTCATGGGTACTCAAACTCTTCATTGTCTCAATCCTGGAGTTCATGTTGGTTCAACTTTTTTGGTTTTATTTTCTGCTCGCAGGGTGACATTGGCGGCGGTGTGCTAATTGAGAAGGGTTACCTGGATCAGCTGGTGCATGCGTGTGCGAGTGGCCCTGGCAAATTTGCTAGGGCTCTTTTGCGCCATGTCTTCACTCCGGAGGAGCTCAAGGGGAAACCTCTTTTTGGAGGGAAAGGCAAAGTCCAGGGCGACGCTCCTACAAAGCCACTGTTGGACCCCGTGCGGGTGAAGGCTGTGGTCGGTGAGTGCACATGATTCGCATTTGGAGTGCCAAGAACAAAGCTGTCATCTTTGTCAACTTGTAGCTAATCACCCGTTTTTCTTCATCTGCGCAGTGAGATCAGTGCATCGCTTTTATGCTTTTTGGGAAAGTGTCTATTTTTGCACACTTTTATTACTAATTTTGAGAACTTGCTTAACACTTTTTTTATTTTTTATAGTAAATCGTAAATTCATTCTATCTCTTGCAGGCTACACGGGCCAGAAGTTTCCAGGTGTGAGCGCCAGTTACATAAAAAATAGCCTATCATCGCTTTTGAATCGGGAAATAATGTAAAAAGAAGTGCACTTTGAACACCTTGGTTTTCTTTTTTGCATGTCTGCATGAGGCAGAATTTTTAGTCACATGACATGCACTACTGCCACACCATAAACTCGTGTATTGGTGGTGCATTAAATGTAGATTCTTGTTCAACCTACAATGATCGCAAAAACCTTTGAAAGAAATCGCAGCAGAAACACATTGAGCACTCGTGTAAAACTCAACAAATATCAACAGAAACGCATCAGGCACTCATAAAAATCTCAACAAAATGTCAACAAAAACGCATGCGGCACTCGTAAAAATCGCAACAAAATATCAACAGAAACACAATGGGCACTCATTAAAACCTCGACAAAATATCAATACGAAATTCAGTTGAGACCCAACTGAAAGGCAACAGAAACTCAATGGGAATTCGACGTAGGAAATTCAACGGAAAATCAATGAAACCACGGTGGCCACTTTTTCTGAAAAACTCAACAAATCCTCAACACAATCACAACAGAAATTCTTTGGATACTCAACAATATTGGTTTAGTGAATTCAGTAAAATTTCTTATGAAACTCAACAATCATTTTTGTAAGGGTTCCTTTGGTCAAAAATTCTTTTCAAAGGATGGCATAATATATCAATGTTTTCTTGTAGTACATGGACTCTAATTTTATCGAGACCGACTGCTTTATTTCCTTGCATCGGTTTTGTTATTTATATAATTTCCTCCGCTGCAATTTCTTCGAAAGCAAAACTATTTTGAATTGAGCGGGCAAAATAGGGTTATGCTGTCCGTCATTATCATTCGATGAAAACTGGTTCCCGACATTCATGCAAAATTCGTTGAACATTTCAATTAGACATGAAGTGTCACAGCCCAAATTGTCTGAATCGGCCATTTTATACAAGGTTGTTGCCTTTTCGTGAAAGGGTTAATTATTCGCCAGATCTCTTTCGAGTTCCCGTTTTCTTTCAGAATGACGTTACAATAGTATTGTGTTTTACGCTTGCACATAAGCGCAAGTGATAAGTTACGCGCCATACTGTACTGCTCTTTGTATTAAGCGTTATTTTTGTGTTGCTTCATTTTGTTACACCAGTGTTCTTTGTTCCTGATAACTTTTAGAATAGAGACGGTCATCCAGGGGCACATTGGGTTTTTGAAGTACCCTGCTCTTCGAGAAGTGAAATGCCTCTTTACGCAGCTTGATTCTAAAATACAAAAAAAAATGTTATAAGCCTTATGGACGTCGGTATGCGGTGAAGTATTTTTCCTGCAGGTGCTGTTTCGTTTTTGCGTAGTCCCACATCTGCAAATTAGGTCTTGTATTTTTCATAGACTGCCAACGATCAATGTTCACCGTGATATGAATAAAAAGTGGTCAGTTACATTTTCATGTATAACACCGGCCTCAACTTTTTCAAATTCTAGGTTAGAGATGAAATGATCTATAGTGGATGAGGACGTTTGCGAAAACCTTGTGGGGCTTGAAATGTGGTTGTGAAAGCCATAAGAAAGCAGTAATTGCTGATACCAAATGTTGTGGTTGTCATTAGTATATATATTGGAATCCCCACAGATAATTTCTTTGCTATGTGTATTCGTGAAATATTGTAATATGTGCTCCAGTATTTGCTAAAATACTGGTATTCTGGAATTAGGTGGCCTGTATACTACCCCGATTGTGAGGTTATTTTAAAGTTCCACAAACAGCATGTAAATTTCACAGGCACTTGTTCTTGTTAGCCTTTCTATATTATTATATTCTACCGTAGACGAAATGTACAATGCACTCCGCCACCTCTCGGACCAGATTTCCTTGAATAGGAAACAAATTTGTAGTTTGTCAGGTTTTTAAACTCATCTATTCTGAGCCAAGTCTCTGACAAAGCTATAATGCTGTATTGAGCATTTGTTTCCGATAATAACGCGAGTAATGTATCAAAATGTCTGTTCATACTTCTATTATTACAGTGAAATGTGTTCAGTGCACATGCTTCGGGCTATTATTGGCCGGTGTAAAGGCATTGGTCATGTTAGTACGAGTAGGACAAGGCTACGAGGGCTGCGACATGATGTTTACATGATCTTAGAAAGATCACCCGTGCTTTATATGACAACTGTCTTAGAGTATTCAGTCCTTCGCGCCAAGATCTTCGACTGTGATACCCACACAAACCGCTAGTTTTTCTCGTTCTTTTTTGCAACACAATTCCGAAAAGTGCTTTGTACTCGCGGCACAGACATTCGTGAATGAACACTAGGTGAGTTTCGCTTAAGCCAATGTCATTTGCTGCAAGCCTTTTCTTTTTGGCGTTTTGCAGGACACTGTCTGTTGCTCGTAGGTACAGGAACCTCATAATGAAGTTACTACTCTCTTTGTTCATGGCTGGCACCCTATGCACAACATAAATATCTGACGGTTCAACGGTTGTGCCAACCGTTTCAGTAAATTTCTTCACAACTTCCACGAGTAACACGTCTTTCTCTTGTGGAACTTCCTTAATTTTTATGTTGTTTTTTCTGCTGTATTGCTTCAGTTCTAGAATTTCGTTTCGTGCGGAAGCCACTGACTCCACCAAGTGCTCCTTTCCAATCTTCAAGACGGCATGCTCCTTTTTTTTGCAGCTATCTCATCCTTTGTCGTTCGAAGGTCTTCAAATGTCTTATTCATGTATACCATGCTTGCCATCATCTCCTCTACTTCTTTCTTTAGACTTTCATTCATACCTGTGCCAATTTTGTACAGGTGCTGGTGGTTTCCCACCATACTGAACAGCGAGCGATCCAAGCATCCGGAAAAACAGTTTCAAAATACTAAAGAAATCACCAACATTTAAAATGCGTCGAAATACTGATTGCTCCAAAGCGTTCCGGCTAGGATCGCTTGCGGTTTTGCTGAGTGGCGGCTTCCTGCAGCCCAGTTTATGTCCTCCGGGAGGAGACTTTCTGTGACGGCGCGTAGGCGGTGACACAGCGAAGTGGGCACCGACTATTCGCTCGTTTCGTCCATGCTGTGGGATTCCTCGTGGGCAAACGGTAGGCTGAAGACCGTCCGTTACCACATGACGTCACCGGAGTACGATGGGCGGAAAACTGCAACATGCGTTGAATTACTGATTGCTCCGAAGTGTTCCGGCTGGGATCGCTCGCAGTTCTGGTCGCTGTATTGGCAGTTAGTCAGCCTGACTGTAAATATTTGCATGCGTTACGAAGATTGTTTAGATTTTAAACTAACCTGTGGCAGAAGCTCAACAATAGAGTTAAGTATTGCCTTCAGTCTGAAATGAATGCACTGTCCATTGCGTTAGAGAAGTCGAAAGATATCGCATAAGCCTATAAATCGTGGTCAGTTCTACAGCCGTTATCAGAGAAAAACGGGCCTAATTGGGACAGTGTGAAGAATTCTTTCCGTAAACAGTGTTTTATTTGGGTAAATGCTTGTACTCAAGAGAGAGAGAGAGAGAGAGAGAGAGAGAGAGAGAGAGAGAGAATCACTTGAATAAAGTTCGTGCAGCTCGGTTAGATCCTCGTGGCACGGCGGTCTTCCCGGGAAGCGGCCGTGATGTCTTCTTGACTTGTCCCTCTACATCAGCTCCGGCCTCACTACTCCCTTCGGCAGGCTTCGCCTGCCCCTTGGATGGGGCGGTAACCTTTCGTCGGTTTCACTTAATCGTTGCTTTTTATTGGCAGCCGAGATGTGCTAGACAGCCTTGGGCTTCTGTACCTAGTCGTAGCTTCCCGCTGCGGCTTCAGGGTGCGGCGTGATCGTTTTTTTAGGTGTGCGAATGCTGCATATTCACGACGTTTACAGGATAAAATAACAAAATAACATTTTTGAGATTACAGGTGGTAGATTTCTTACCAATGGTTTTAAAATAAATAACATTTGAGTTTCCAGAACAATTGCACAATTCTATTGAGTCATTTGGATAAAAGTACGGCCAGTTATTCTTGTGTCCTTAGGGATTAAAACATTAGAGAATGGGTCAGATACAATCAGGTGGTGCTCATTTTTGGGATCAACTTTATAAAGAAGCTATAAATCAATATTACCATGTGGTGGATATTGCTGCGAACCATGTATAGGTTTCTTTAGTTATTGTTTGGTTTTACGGCCGGGCCACGCCCCGCTGTGTTATCTGCGTTCCAAAGAAGCAAGTCTTACATTCTTTATATTTACGCCGCACGGGCTATCACATTAAGATAAGCAGACTGTTTCGCCAAAACGTCACTGGCCCAGAATAACCTTCTGTGATAAAGAATGTTCTGGATGTGAATCAATGTTTCCAGAAACACTTGTGAAGAACGATAAAAGCCTGCAGATCAGAAGCTGCGGCATTCGATTCGACGACATTCGCCTGTGCAAGTTACTTTGTTCACCGCTGCTTTGCCGCCTCTGTATTCTTATGAGTTGTTAGGGGAGCACAAGTTCGCTACAATAAACTTTTTCTTCTTCAAGACAACTGCTTTCGTAACATTTGGTGAGGTGCTGGTACTAAGTCTTTGTGCTCTCTACGTGATCTGGAAGCCGCCAAGCCAGTCCAACCATAGAAAGCCGCCGACTCCAAGGATTGCTACCCGAGTTCGGTCTTCTCCCAGAAGGGCTCCAGAGATAGAACGCTGCAACCAACACCATGGTGCAAGAAACAACGTTGCCAATCGTCCTTCAGCAGCCCCGAGAACCACCATCGTTCCGGAGAGCCCCACTCAAGTGCCCGAAGAATGGTTGGAGAAGCTGGAGTGCGTCCGCATCTTCAACAAGTGGGACGACGAAGAAACTTTTCGGCATGTCTTCTTGTACTTAGAAAACTCTGCTCGAACTACGTTCGAGAACCATGAGAGTTCTTTGACCGACTGGATTGAATTCAAAAGCGATTTTTTTAGTACCTTCACCACCGTGGTGAAAAAAGAGCGAGCTTCGCTTTTGCTTGAAACTCTAACGCAGCACCCCAACGAAGGGGGGGATCTTCGTTGAGAAGATGAAGCGTCTTTTTCGCCGTGTGGACGACGGAACGAACAAGGAATAGAAACTCTGATTTCGTCTGCGAGGAGTGAAGCAATAGCTTTTTCCTTGTCTATTCCGTAAACCGCCGAAGACGGTAGCGGAATTCGCCTCTGAGGCGGCCGCGATTCGAACGCGGCTGTACGACCGCCCTGTCAATGCAATGTCCTCGGAGACCATCGGTGTCGCAACTGTAAGCTCCGATGCATTGCGCGAGACCATCCGAGCATGGTCAAGGAGGAGCTTGAGACGCTTTTTCCAACGACGCCGCAACCTCAAGTGGCTTCCTTACTGCCGTCATCCGAGAAGAGGTTCAACAGGTGCTGGGGACTTCTACGCCTTCAGAAGCACCCCGTGAGCCCCAAGCGATGATCTACTCCGCAGTTCTTCGTCAACCCTGCCATGCTCTAACGCGTCGTCAAGAGGCCGAGCCATACCACTGTCCAATGCCGTCCTCCCGATGCCCCGTGGGCCAATACCAGACGACAAGGAAGACCGACGTGTGGCGAACGCCCGCTAATCTCCCGCTGTGCTGCCACTGCGGACAGGCCGACCACATATACCATCGCTCTCCCTACAACAGGCTCGGTTTGCGAGGGTTTTACGTCGAGGCCTCACCCCCCTGATATGGCCAGCGCCCTGCTGACATAGAAGAATACCTCTCCAGCACCAACGAAAGACCAGCCCGCTTCAACCGTTCACCGTCGCCCTACCCGTATTTGTCACCGAACCGCCGAAGCACTGCTAAATTCTCACCAGGAATGTCCCCAAGCCCACGCGGGGGAAACTAAAAGAAGCAACTACGGGAGGTAAAGTTGCACAACGGTGGAAAAATGAAAACCCTCCAACGACGCAGCGACTCGCTGAAGACCATGATTCACGACATGTCCCGACCCCGACGACACAATCTAACCCTGACGTGACTCTTGACCACGACAACAGCAAATAGGTGCGACGTGTACCCAACATGACCGAACCGGCCGATGAGAATACAACGAAGACCACGACGCGCAATGCCCGACCGTCAACACGCAGAAGCCGAGATACGACGCCACGACGTACCCGGAACTTGAAGAAGGCAGCGTCCGACGTCCATCTCTCCGTTGATGGCTTTGAAGTAGTCGTCCTCATAGATACGGGAGCCGACTACTCAGCCATGAGCGGACCTTTTGCGTCTATGCTGAAGAAAGTTATGACCAGATGGCACGGTCCGCACATTCACACAGCAGGAGGCCACCTCGAGACCCCAAGTGGAACGTGCACATCGCGCGTCCCCATAGCTGACACAACGTACACTGCGGCGTTCGTCATTTTGCTTAACTGCCCCCTCGACGTAATTCTTGGAATGAACTTTTTGCCGGACAACGGTGCAATAATTGATCTACAGACCAAGTCCATTACTTTTTCCTCCAATCACTCCATGACGCGGGAACCTAACCCCGTACGCCGTGCTGCTTTAGGGATAGCCGATGATTATGTCAAACTGCCAGTCCGCGCAAGCTTGAGGATCACTGTCTACTGTGAAGATGCTGTTCCTGACGTCGACGCTATCGTAGGGAGTGAACAAAGGTTGCTCCTCCACCGCGGTGTCTCTGTTGCAAGAGGCATTGCGCGCTTTACGCAACGCCAATCCTAAGTTTTGGTCACTAATATCAAGGAGGAATACCAGCATTTAAACACGGGCGCTGCAATGGCGTTCCTCAAAGAAATGCGAGAAGCAAGATACGTTATCACGATTGCCTACTTTGAATGCGTACCCGAAGATACCTTCAAGCTTCCGAATCCCTTCGATGTAAATCCGGAGTTACCGCAAGAAGAACGGAAAAAATATTGGATTCGCTGCATCGCTGAAGAAAGTGTTTTTCATCGAACTAAAAACAACGTCAGACACCACTATCGAAGCACTAAATAATAACCGATGATGGAGCCCGACCTACCCGACAGTCACCGTACCGCGTTTATTCACACGAGCGTGAAGCATTCCTAACTCAAGTCGATGGCACGCTCAGCGACGACATTATACAGCCATCTAAAAGCCCCTGGCTGTGCTGGTCGTACTCGTGAAGAAAAAGATGGAACATTAAGATATCGCGTTGACTACCGGCGACTGAACCAAAACACCAAAAACGACGTGTACCCGCTGCAACGAATCGACGACGCCCTCGACCACCTCTGCCACACGAAGTACTTGTCATCGATTGATCTGAAGACCGGCTACTGGGAATTTGAAGTGGACGAGAGAGACCGAGAGAAGACTGCATTTATAACCCCGCACGGCCTATACGAGTTCAAGGTGGTGCCATTCGGGTTTTGCGCGGCACGAGCAACGTTTCAACGAGTCACGGACATGGTGCTAGCTGGCCTGAAGTGGCACACCTGCCTCGTATACCTCGACGATGTTGTGGTATTCTCCCAGACTTTCGACGAACACCTTGCCGGGGGCCAGTATGCACTCGAAGAAATTCGTACGTCGGGGTTAACGCTGAAGCCCGAAAATTGCCGCTTAGCGTACGAAGAACTCAAGTTTCTGGGCCATGTCGTCAACGCCGCGGTAGTCCTGCCTGATCCGGCAAAAACTTCCGCCATAGCAAACTTCCCAAGACCGAAAGATAAGAAGGGTGTGCGGAGATTTCTCGGACTATGCGCATACTACTGGAGCTCCCCAGAAAGTTCGCCCGCATTGCAGAGCCACTCAACCGGTTGATGACCGATAGCACCCCTTTCAGCTGAGAAAATGTCCAAGCAACAGCCTTCTGCGAGCAGCAACAATGCCTGCAAAGGCCGCCTGTGCTCGCGCATTTCGACGAAAACACCGAAACGGAAATGCACACGGACGCCAGTGATATAGGCTTGGGTGCAATCCTTGTACAAAAGCAAATCGGGTGCCAGAAAGTAATGGCCTATGCCAGCCGTTGTCTGTCCAAGAAAGAAAGGAACTACTCAACCTCTGAGAAAGAGTGCCTCGAGATTATATGGGCCATTTGAAATTTCGCCCATACGTGTATGGAAGACCATTCAAGGTTGTGGCAGACCATCATGCATTGTGTTGGCTTGCCAATTTGAAGGACCCTTCTGGCAGTCTTGGTAGGAGGAGCTTGCGCCTGCAAGAATTCGACGTTAGGGTAGTCTATAAATTCGGGAGAAACACTCCGACGCCGGCTGCCTGTCCAGTACCCCCGTCAACTCACCACCACAAGACTCTCAAGAAGACAGCGCGTTCTTCGGAGTCATGACTGAGAGCGACATGGGCGCCCAGCAGCGTGCCTACCCCTATCTAGGCGTCATGATCGACTATTTCCAAGGGTGCAACGTCCCCGTACCCAGGGCCTTCAAACGCATTTTACCTGCATTCTGTCTGAAAACTCCGTCCTCGTGAAGAAGAATTTCAGCCCCGCAGCGAGAGCGAATTATCTTCTTGTCATCCCGGCAGATCTTCGTGACGAAATTTTTGATGCGTGCTACGACGACCCGTCTTCCGGACATCTCCGTAGAGCTCGCACAATTCGGAAAACCAAGATAAAGTACTAATGGCCCCGCCTTGCATCCGACGTAACCCACTACATCCGGAGCTTCCGTGACTGCCAGCGACGAAAAACGCCACCGACGAGACCCGCCGGACTTTTGCAGCCGATCAGCGTTCCATCTAGACCCTACCAACAGAATGGAATGGATCTTCTAGGCCCGTTTCCTGCATCCCGATCCGTGAACAAGTGGATTGTTGTAGCGACAGACTACATGACGCGGTACGCAGAGACCGCCGCTCTTCCGAGGGGGACTGCACAAGAAGTCGCAAGTTTCTTCATGAGCCAAGTGTTGCAACGACATGGAGCGCCGGAAGTCCTAATCACGGACCGCGGAACGGATTTACTGCGGAGCTGATGAAAGGGATATTACGCTATTAAGCAAGGGATATTACCGAAGAACGAGGGCGTACCACCCCCAAACGAACGGACTAACGGAACGCCTGAACAAGACAATCGCGGATATGCTTTGAATGTACGTTGACGTTGAACATTACACTTGGGAAAAAGTGCTACCATTTGTCACCTTTGTCTACAACACAGCTATCCAGGAAACTAACATATGACGCCGTTCGAGCTTGGCTACGGAAGACGGCCGACTACGATGCTCGACGCCTTGTTTACGCACGTAGAGGACGACGACCTCAACGCTGACGTCCAAGGATACCTTCAGCATGCGGAGGAGGCCCGCCATCTCGCTCGAGTTCGTACGACGAACTAGCAGCTTGCAGCTGGTGGATGCCAGGCGCTACAGCCTCCGACCTCGAGACGTCGAGTACCACCCATGGGACCGTGTTTGGGTTTGGACTCCCATCCGTCCACGCGGACTAAGTGAGAAGCTTCTGCGACGGTATTTTGAACCTTACCAGATTCTATGACGTTACGGCCAACTTAACTACGAGATGATCATCAAATGATGATTCCGGAACATCACGACGAAGCACGCGGCCCGAAGTCGTCCACGAAGTTAGCTTGAAACCTTACTATTCACGATGACTAACTTTTTTTGTTGTTCTTTCGGTCTTTATTTTCTTTTAGCATCGGGTCGGTTCGATGCACTGTTAGAGGGGGGTAATGACGCGTACCATGAATGGGTTTTTATTTATTGTTTGTTTGTACTGCCATGCCACGCGCAGCTGTATTATCTGCGTTCCAAACGAAGGGCGTCTTACATTCTTTACTTTTATTCCGCACGGGCTATTATATTCAGATAACCAGGCTATTTCGCCCTAACGTCACTAGCCCTGAATAATCTTCTGTGATCTACAATGTTCTGGATGTGAATCGACGGTTCCAGAAACACTTGTGCCGAAAGATAACAGCCTGACGAGCAGACGCCGGGGCATTTGTTTCGACGACACTCGCCTGTGCAAGTCACTTTGTTGACCACTGCTTCGGGGCTTCTGCATTTATTTGATTTGTTAGGGTAGCACAAGTTGGCTACATTAAACTTTTTTAATACAAGACAACTGCGTCGTCCTTGGCTTCGTGACAATATCACTTAACAGTTCTAGTTCGGCAGCAACCGGAGAATAAAACTGTTGGTGACATTGCTTGCAGCTAGCACTGTGTTGCAGGTGGCAATGTTAAGGAACAATAATGGATGGACGATTCATGTGTGCATTTTAAAATATCACGCTGATGCTCATTATGAAAGAAGAAATTCGGTAAATTTTGGTGGCATGACTCTTGTTTGGCCAGTGTCTTCTCCGACGGGGTGTCAACAAGGGAGCGTGCATTGCAAATCTCAGCTTGCTCACGTGACACCAGAGCGGTTCGATCGTTATTCAACAAGCAACAATAGCCCGGTTCCTTTGTGACCCAACTTCAGTGGAGCCCACATGACGCAGAGTGATCAGGCATGAGTTTGTGTGACTCGCATACCGCTACAGCCACGTCGGCAAGCCGAAGCTTGTCGACGTGGATTGGGCTTAACAAGATTTTGCTTTACAGGGTCCATCTGAATTTCCTAGAAGAGTTGAGACGCTTTGCTCTAGAAAGAGGGTGGGAGAGTTTTCCTGAATATGTGGGACAGATTACCGTCCGCTTTATTAAACGGGAGCAAAAAGGCAATTTATGGAAATTCTAGTTTAGGCTTTTAGGGTAGCCGGGGGTATTTATTTTTATGGTGATGTGCCTGCTCGCTAGATGGGTATTGGTTGTGTGGAAAAGCATACGCCGGACCAGACGTAGGCAGTGGGTGATTTTGTCGTGCCCGATGATGCGAGTGCATCTGCCCGTAAGGTATTTTTTCCTTGTCTTGTGGAATATCACTTCCCGTAGTACGTACACCGTCTAGGTACCTATTACTCAGGATAGGTTTGAGCCATAGAATTGGTATTTGTCACTGTGGAAGGAGCGGGCTGTCGCGGATCGCGATGTAAGAAAGGAGCCCGACAGCCGGTCGCCCGTTCGATGCGCTGATCACGAACCAACTGCCCCGAGCACGAGGCGCGAGCTATGCCCGTACCCGCGTGCCCGTGCAGCCCTGCCTCTTTTATTCATTATCCACAACACACTCCCCCCGCCGCCAAGGTGCGCATGTGGCTTCCAAAGGGAGAACAAATTTACCAATGAACGATGGCTGAAAAAGGCAGTCAGAGGCGCACTGCGAATTTCAGCAGGGGAGAAACGGAACGAGTCTCAGGAAAGGTACTTGTAGAGACCATCGTGAACATGCCTGCACCCTGAGTCCGCCGACACAATAAGGATGCGCCGGCAAACGGGAGGCAGGACGCGAACGCAGACCAAGGGGTTCATAACCTGTCGCCTAGTCATCCTTATCCGATTGTACCACGGAAACAGATCCGTCACTATCATCTTACTCAGCTTGCGGCGGCCAGATTCTTTGATCCTGCCTACAAACATCCCTTCATCATCCTAATTGGGTGATCTTGGTGTGGCTGATGGCAACGGAGCAACGAGGTACTTCTGGTCATGGCTGGCAGCGAGATGATACCCGGTGTCTCTGTCGCCGTCCTTGTCGACTCCCGGTTAGCCGACGCCACAAAATCGTACGGGAATTCGCACGGCATCCGAAGTGCCAGGGTGACCACGCAGTAGCCAACCGCGAGCGCGCTCACCAAACGTAGACCACACGAACGCTGTCCGGGAACTCTGTGTCCCGTCTGGTCACCCCCTAGCCGTCCGTAGCCACCAGGATCATAGGGAAATACCGGGTACTTGCGGCCCAGTCATCGGTTAACGGGCGCAGTCGTGTACCCCTTGCAGGCATGTGCGTCGCCAGTACAGTGCTGCGTGGCTGGTAGCTGGACACCAGTGATCACTCCTTGTCGTGAGCTGCACGGATCCTGATCATGAGCTGCGCAACCGTGCGTCCGGAACGGTGATCGTGGCAGCGGATGGTATGGCTTCCAGGAGCTTCCCAGGGGGCCGCCAAGCGCGGCAGCTGAAGCTGCCCTGTTGCCGTTCACGAGCTCGCCGCAACAAGGGTCGCCTGGCGGCTCTTGAGATCCAACTCGGAGGGCCGGTGCGCCGATCAGAGTCGGGGATACCAGGAAGCGCTGACGCCTGCTGAGATTCCAACGGAGAAGCCAGCGCCCGGATCGATACGGCCACCGTCGTACAAGTGGGAACGGCGCCCGCTCGCGACACTTAACAACCACATGCTCTCTCAGCAAGGCACTCCCCCGAGCGGCAGCGATGTCCGAAGCGTCAAGGAGCATCACACTGGACGGGTTCGCATCACCGTACATCGTGGTCATGGGGTCCTTGGAGAGGTCAGTTCCGTGGCCGTCCTGAACGACGACGCAGTCGCCCAAGGGCGGGCGGCTGGGTAAACCCACTTGTGCCTCAGTTGAATCTGTCGTGCTCTCCGCTGGCCTCACTGGCGGGACAGACTCGTCGACAGCTCTAAGGACGTTCCGATGGTCAGAAACGCACGGCTCACACGCAGCGGGAATGTTCGCCACCTTCTCAGCCTCCGCGGCTATCCTGCTCTCAACAGAGGGCACCACGGTGTTGCCGTGCCGGATGACGGCGGAGTAATGGTTTGGTGCTCCGGTGCTCCCAGCAGCCGATGGCGAAGGATGCCCCGGTGCGTGCGACGAGGTGTCGAAGACGACTCGAAGTTTAGTCGTGACTGCATCTTGTCGGACCACTCCATGATACGGCATGTAATATGTATTCAGCGTCCCGCGCGTTCCTTGAGCGGGTACTCGCTCCGCATGGCCCTCATTAAAATAATCACGTATTGTCTTGTCATACTGTGACAACAAGTCCGGTCGGCTGCGGAAACGCCTGAGCTGCATGCGCAATCGCTGCTCCGCAAGTGCATAGTTGTCATGGTGGGCCTCCAGTTCTGGCTCTTGAACCAGGAGTGGGACTTCGTAGCGCCCGTCCTGCTTGCGGATTTCCCGTTCAAACTGCTTCGTGGCCTCGGCGTCTAGTCCAGGCCCTTCTGCCGTTTCCTTGATGCCAATGGCTTCTAAGCGCCACAAATCTGATGGGTCCATCTCCTCCTCGGGGTTGCTTCCCGATGGGTCCGCGTGAGTGATGAACATTGCGCACGAGGGTTCGGATGCGCCATGGCTACCGTTGTCAAGGTCGGCTCCCTGGACAGTCCACCCGAAGATTGTTTCGGCTGCCGTGAGGTGAGGGGTAAGGCGTGATATTCTTCCCGACGACACCTTCGAGTACGAATCGGAGCCAATGAGGATGCTGACTCGATCCTCCCTGTGGGTGTCCTTCAGCCGAAAGTCTGCATCAGTCAGGTTGCGCCCTGCCATCTTACTCAGGACTTCTGCGTTTACAGGTGGACTTGTCAACGCGCAAATTTCGGGGACCTCCCAAGCCTCGATGGTGATGCGTCTCCCGCCGTTCTGCCTCTTCAGAGTGATTGCGACGCGATTGCATCGCACGGATGACCTCGGACGGGAGTCTCCAAAGGTAACGAGCGACAAGTCCTCAACACCCCGAACTGGGCAACGCAGTGTACGTGACAAGTCACGCCGAATAAACGTGCGCTGACTGCCGGAATCCAACAGTATGCGGACCATCAGCTTGTGGCTGGCTCCAATCGACCACGCCCTCCCGCTTTGCAGGTAGATACGCGCCGCGGTGCAGTCCCCGGACGATGCGGACGTGACGCTAGGAGTTGCCTGTCCGCCGTTCGGCGCGGTGGCCTGACCACCTTCGGCCATTCGAATTCGTCCATTCGCAGCTGCCTGCGGCGGGTGTGCTATGTCGCATAGAACTGTGAGATGCCCTTTGGAGCAACGGACGCAAACCAACGACCTCAACAGCCGGCAGCACCGGGCAAAGTGCCCATTCGTGCCGCAACGGAAGCAGCGTCCCCCGTTTCGTAATTTGCGGCGCTTTTCTTGAGGCGAAATCGGTACCGTGCACTCTGCTATACGGTGGTCTGCCGCACATAGAGGGCACTCCCGCTGTGATGGTTGTGACCGTGGTTCCGCCCTCGTCGGAGGCAGCGAAGCACCCGCTGGTAAGGCCGCAGCCGATGGAACGCCCAAATCGGAAGTTGGGGCCTCGCGCGTTTCGTGAGGGCGCCGCTCTGTAACCCTTGGAAGGTCGAAGTGGCCTTCCTCGCGGACTTCTACCTGGATGCCCAGGAAGCCCAGTATTTCGTCCACTTGCTTCGCCCTTTCCGACGAGCTGGCTCTCTCGCTCACTTGCCTCGCACTTCCGGACGAGCTGGCTGCTCCGTCCGACGAGGATGCCTCCTTAGCCCTCTGCCGGTACAGGATCCCGAGGTCGGGTGGCAGGGCCTTCATCAGTACACGATGGAGGACCACCGCGTACTCCGTCGCCGCCACTCCCAGACTCTTCAGAGCGTTTACACGGAAGGATATCTGGTCGTAGAGGTCTCGGAGTTTTCCGACCTCCGAAGAGCTCCGCACAGGGGCCAAGGCGAGCAAGCTGTCGATATGGTCCTCAACGAGCAGGTCGGTCCGGCCAAATCGGGCGGTGAGGGTGCCTATCGCCACATCGTAGTTGGCCTCCGCGAGTCGGATCCCTTCGATTGCCGCCTTCGCCTTGCCCGTCAAGTACGATGTTAGATACTTGAATTTCTCGATGCGAGCCAAGGCGGGATTGCTTTGAATGGTGGCATCAAAATGGTCCCAAAACGCTTGCCAGCTCCGTCGGTCGCCCGAAAATGTCGGGATGTGCAGCTTGGGCAGCGCGGCGAAGCGCGCGCTGGTGATAACGGGAGAGACCGCCGGCTGACGCAGGGTGGTGCTCGAGGCGTCGTCCGGGCGATCTCCCGTTCCCGAACCCCGAGCGACGGCGTGTGGGGTATCAGCGGGCCTTGTGGCAAACTCGACACGCGCCCGAATGTCCACCACCTTAGCGTCGTAATCCCACGAGGCAACCAGATCCGCCTCGAAGTCCTCCTCGCTGAGGCCCTCCTGAATCTTCTGGTCGAGAGCCTTCATCTCCTCCTACCTCATGTTGACGAGGTTCAGAGGTCCTTGAAAAGCAACGGCAGGCGTGGCCGGATCCAGAAGCAGGGATTCAATGGTGGCAATCCCCTTGGTTATTGCGGCGCGAACCACCCCACGGTGGCGGCGGACCTTGTCCATAGCAGGAGACTCGCCCAAACCAGGCGACCCGGTGTCCTCGGCACGAGCAGCGGCGGAGGACAGCATTCGATGACGACGCCGGCGGAATGGCGCAGCCTCCCGGGAATCCCAGGCCTTGCGTACTCGCGGTCTGCGCCGCGTCAAGTCAGGTTTGCTCGTGGGTCGGCTCCCGGGTTTCGCGGCACCAGAATGTCGCGGATCGCGACGTAAGAAAGGAGCCCGACAGCCGGTCGCCCGTTCGATGCGCTGATCACGAACCAACTGCCCCGAGCACGAGGCGCGAGCTATGCCCGTACCCGCGTTCCCGTGCAGCCCTGCCTCTTTTATTCATTATCCACAACACGGGCAGCAGGGAAAAACGTTTTAGCCTCGAATTGAAGGCGGTGCCTATTAGCTGTACTAGACTGTAATTGTAGAATAGGCACAGGAGACGGCGTTTGGGTCAGCTGTTCTGCAGCTTTAACTGAGGATTGGTTTCTGATGGCGGCCGACGTCGACTTTCCAGGAGCGCAGTGAAGGCTTGCGGATCCCGTTTTCGGACCGCCCAGTTCGAGAAAATACAGCACAAGGTGCACACAGTGTAATGGTAGTAGAATATTTTCAGCCAGGTCAGGCTCTGGTTGTGTACGGTAAAATGCAGACTCTGGCGCACCACCAAAACTTCAGGACAGCGAGAAAACTTTTTAAATAAAAAGGAGCATTGTATTTATGGAACCGCTCAAACGAGACCGAAAGCCTTCGTTTAGGCACCGCTAATGGCTTTCTGGTTAAAGTCAACCATGCCAAATTGCTCTTTTCTGGTGTTCCAGCTGGGCATTTCTTTTTATTCCAGCATCGGTTTAAAATTCAAAAGGTCGCTGCCACTCTGCATTTCGTCCTTTGGATATCAATAAAAAGCGGCCAGCCACCAGTATAAAGAAAGAATGCAAGTATTCCTGTTAGGTCGGAAATTGATTGCGTCGTCTTTCCTGAACTATTAAAAATGCTCGGAAAAACTTGTGTGTTAATATGTGTTGGGTGCGAAATGCCCCTTATTGTTGTCGTGGAGCTAGATTCGTCCTGCGGTTTTCGCTAGGCATTTGTTTGCGATGAAGGCATTTCTCGTCACAGTAAAGCGAAACTGTTTTTCTTTTTTGTCAACTCATGAGTCGCCACTAGTCGACTGTCACCAAAGCCTCCTTTTTGCCGGCTGACTGACATTCAGTGACTGTTCAGATATTACAAAATTGCACTTCCTACCGCAAACATGTTCAAGAGAAAGAAATAGAGCGAGAAAGAAAAAGAGGGAGAGAGACCGGTGCATGATAAATTCTTAGATGCTTGCGTTGGCTAGGAAGATGTTTTTAATCTCACCGACTTGACTATATGGAAAATATTACTTCTTGTGTTCTTGTTCAACTATGTTCAAATTTATGAAGGAGTTACTTTGAAAAGTTTTGGTTTGCCATAAATGTGTAGTGCGAATTATCACCATTTTTACAGCCCCGAAGGGTAAGATTTTTAAATACTCAGCCTACTTCGTTAGAATACCACAAAACGTTTTTAAAAAAGCTCAAAGATCTTCATGCTACTTTTGTAGTCACTTCCATTTAAAGGATGTTTTAAAATATATTCTTTTGTCTATTTTATTAAATTACCTTCCGTAAAATTGAAATACAAAACGCTAAAAATACAAAAAACACTTAACATTTGTAAAAAAAGGCCAAAAATGCCGAAAAACTGTCCTGTCAGTGCCTTGTTGTGCCGTTTTTTGGATTTGCATTTCCGTTTTCGTAGGCTGGCCACCCTTTTATTATGCATCACCAACTTCCCCACAAAGCCTCCCTACTTAACAACTGAATTGCAGCAACAGACGGCTTTGTAATTACGAGCAGAAATCGAGGGATTACGATTGATGTTATATAAAATAATTGAGGAAGAAATACCTAAGTGATGATTTAAGCTCGCAAATTTTTGGCTAAACAAGAATATTGCAGTAGTGCATGCAATTGCCATTCAGTTACGAGATTATTTGCGGGCATCTTCAGCAAAAACTTTTGAAGTGCTCGGCTTCGAACGTGTGTAGGATGGTAACATCAGCTTCGATGTAACCCCGCCATAATGATTAAACAATTCTGTATTTTCATTTTTAAGAAAAGCATACTAAAAGCCTTTGGTTGACCGTTCCTTTTTTTGTCCTGTAGAGAGCACCGCCATGTATGGCAAATTTATTTAATGCGTCATTGTGCGATTTTCTGCTACCACATTTTTTCACAAACAAGTTAAAGATCGGTATGATGGTAGATTAACCGTATTCCGTTTTATCGAAATTGGGCAGGGTTTGGTACACTTTTTCACCAAAAATTTTCAGAATTTCGTAGGCAGGCTTCTTGAGGGGGACAAAGTCGCGAAAACGAGTTTTGAGAAGCTAGTAGTGTGCTTTCAAAATAGAAGTTATGTATCACACTAGACAGATGGTCTATTTCTATATTATATGTTGTAAAACACATGAGCAATGAAATGGAAAGATGGACATTGTACATGTTGTACGCTCAACCCAAAGTAAGGCTTCAAGGGGTTTTTTAATGACTAAGATTTGACGTTCAGTATCTTACGGTGACAACTTTTCTACAGATTTTTCATGGCAGTAACAAACCATTGATAGTTATTAGTGGGTTGTTTGCATTCTGGAATTTCAGAAAGCAAAATTTACTTTGAACCGTCACTCCCTGACATCGATTATACTGCGTCAAAGTGAGGCAGGCGCTTGAGTTGTGAGAGGCACGTGTCTTATTTTCAGTATTACGGGAGACTAAAACATGGCCGAACCGCTTGGTCGGGATAGGAACTTTCCCGCGTTTGCCATAACGATCGTGTTCAATACCTCCTTGACTGGAGGAGGTGCAAATAAACCCAACAACCTTCCTTCACTCTGGCCGACACGGCCCAATGAGGGAGAATGAATTTTGTAGTTCCTCACCTTGTTTTATTTACCTTTTCATTTCTGCTGCTACCGGTTAAGGCAGTTTAGAAGTATGTCGGCATGAAGTAAATGTTTAGGGTTTTCAAAGCTGCCAGTGTATCTCTGCAGCCATTTTCCTCACCTTAATCCCTTTATTACTTCTTACTCGCGCATTCACGCGCAATTGGCGGTGTCTGTCATTTTGAAACTCTTATATTTGAACCCTTCATGTTGTAAAAGCGCGGGCGGCTTGTAACCGTAGCAAGCAGCGACAAAGAAATTTGATAAGGCAGCATAGCGCCCACATACACTTTCAAATTTTAACTGCCGAATTCTCTCGTAACAATGCTGCGATGAAATATTTTTATCCAAACGTCGTATAAGAAAATGTCGGCAGTGCTGTGTTTACAAATAAAGGCGTTTACAGTCATAGTAAGATGGCGTATGGCTGTTAGAAAGGCCGTACAAGGGGGAGCCGTACAGACGGCCGTAGGCCAGATATCAGGTGTTGAACAATGCACTGAGAATAAGAGGAGAGACAACCTTAGACCGCCGTATGTCTCTTCGCAGGGCGGTGAGACAAGCCCATGCTACGTAAAATTTGCTCGCCGGGCCACATTCTGAAGATATGTTTAAAGAATATTCAGTGTACCTTATTTCAGCGAACTCCTGTTAGATTTCTCAACAAGGAAGTGAGATGATCAGGGAATTTTGAAGAACAGTTTTATTCTTTTAAAGTTAGCGTGATTTACAATAACCAGCTTTAGTTTTTAGGCCCTGTAAAAACGCTGTTTCAAAAATTATGCTTATACTCATGCAGGCTGGCCGGAGCTCAAACGAATCCGACATTAAGTCGGACGTTGGCTGCATCCGTCGGAGACATGTCTTCATAAATTTGCAGAAGATCCAACCCAGTGAATTTAAAACAGAGATAAAGAGGAAGTAGGTATATACAATTTTTCCTTCATGGTAACAACCTGAATGGAAGACATGATGAGAAAACTATGTAAAATAAAGGCGTCAATCACACGAATAGATTCACCCAATTTTCTCATAGGCGTTGAAAGTAAATAGGACGCGAAACTAAGTTACTATTTATAATGCTGATTGCCACGACACAATGCGCTCAGAAAAAATGTGTGCATGAGCGGCAGTTCATTTCTCGGAATCAAATGTCCAATGGTAGGCCTTGTATGTGCGTTAAACGTAGTGGCTACTAGCACCTACTCCGTGTGCGCTAAAAAGTTGATGTATTCGTGATCCAATAAGTTTGGCTCATCCAAACAGATATAAAAAACCTGGTAGAACAAACTTCATCAAATAAAACGAAAAGACGGTAAGATTACCGTCTTTTTTATTAAGCTGGTGTTTGCAGTTTGCAGCTGGTGTTTGCAGATTAAGCTGGTGTTTGCAGTGTAAAAAGGAGGTTTTTATCTCTTTCAAACTATACCTCAAATATGGGTGGTACGAAGACAAGAAAGGGGCAACTAGGAAAAGAAGTCTTGTACTTGGTTAAACCTACTTTCAAAATGCACTTTATATGGGATTTTGCTCTGGTGTTGTTTTCATTTGAATAATTGATGTTTAAGCTTTATTTGTCTTTATACGCTGTTAGATAAAACATTTTCAACATTGATCTTTCATTGTCTAGGCCACACTGTAAATTCCCTCCCCCCCGGATGTATACATCATTTTTACAGAGGGAAATGACTGTTTACTCAATCATTTCATTAGTGTAGTTCCGATTGGAAAAGAAACCGTGTGTGTAAGGATCATGGCTCTGATAAAAGAAAACAAGGAGGACATCTGCGCGCAAGTAATTATACTCGCAAAGACCAGCATATAAATCCATTGCCTCCTAGTCTGCGGGAACAACGAAGTAACTATCTGATGGTATCGACCTTTTTCGAAAAATGCGCTCCTTGATTCTTTTTTCATAATCATAAAAGGATGGTTAACACACTACGCGCAAGTATTGTCAAGCTGAATTTGTGGGGCACTTGGTCATAGCACTTGGCCCGTAGTCTCTATTTTTAAAAAGCGCCCATGTCAATACTTCGGCTTGGGAACTGGCGGCAATGCCTCGCCTAGCCATTGCTTTTTAAATAAATGCACCTCTTGGGTCAAGAGGACAGTTGTCACGGCTAAAACCATCCTTTTGAGGCTTCTTAGGACAGTGGAGTTTCTTTGCTTTGGCATGGAGAATATCCCACCGTATCGGTGGGCCAAAAACCCCATTAATCGGTGGCAGATACGCTTACATACGCGACGCCATGAGGTGAGACAGTGGTCGCACATGAAAGCTCCATTCACCAAAGGGCGAACCTGTGGCCTGTGACATTTAACAAGAAGACGTTTGGAGAGAAAGCGAAAGCTTACAAAAAAGAGACTGGTTTTGTTCTCGATTATTCATGCGTGAAGCGTGAAAAAAAAAATTGCTGCTTAGCACAGGTAAATGAGAGATTGGAGAGTCAAATGAACACTCTTGGCTGAGTAAATCGCTTGATCTGGTTTTGCGTCTTGCTCAGGAGCTGTTTGCAGCTCTACACGCAGACAACAACGGCAGAGCGAAGGCAAGCAGCATAGTCTGCAACAGTCACGTTGATGTGCACTGCAAGAACATCTGTCCAAAATTTAGAGCATGGCAGGGATGCCAACTATGGCACTCTGGAAGCGAGCGGTGAATATTCCAACGGTGATATGTATCGTCCACTGTTGAATCCGAAATTGTAGTGGGTAGCACGAGAAATATTGTTTTGACAGATGCGGCCAAACTATGAAATGAATAGGAAAATATGATCGCCCGGTCGAATAACGCATTCAAAATGATGGCGTCAACCCAAGAATCTTTAAACTTCGGTGGCGTAACTCTAGCTGGCTTAGTATTTTATTTCATTGGTTGGAAATCGAGTAACACCGTTTCGAAGATGAAGATTAAGAAAGGGCAGTAGACGTCGTCGCGAGACTAAGGTAAACACCGATTGGTGAGTTTTTGTTCGAAAGAGCAACTCAACAGATTGCCGTGTTCGTTGTTGGGTGAAGTGTGCCGATTATTAACGCGTGGTACTGTATCAAAGTATTCAAGATCCGTTCCCAGCGTAGCTGCTATAGGAGAACCATTGGCAGAGAGTTACCCTAAATACTTCTGCTGTAGTAACAGGCGACGTCAGCAACGCGAGAGCAGTTTCAACCTGTAAGCCGTTCATCGGGTGTTATTCTCTGAGTAGGAGTGCGGGGTAGGTAACATTGGCTACTTTGTAACCCACATGCGGGACAGTCTAGGTAAAATTAGTAAGCAAGCCTTAGCAAAGGTAGGGGCGTAAATAAGGGATTTATTGAATGGAGTCCCAGGTTGCCAATTTCACCCCTTGCAATAGGTTTCAATATTACAATGTTTACAGGTTCCAGCGTGAGTGAAGTCAGGAAGACAAACCTTGACCAAAGCTAGTAATAAAGTTAGGGGTAATTTTGTGAGGCCGTCATACCTAGTCAACGTGGGAGTGTCGGTTTGGAACGTGGTACTGAAGCCATATACTAGCACACTAAAGAGCGTGCCGTGCGAGCCAGTTGCATAATGGTGTCCCGTTCGTGACGTTTCTCTTTCTTTGTGTGTAGCGCTTTCTACGGAGAGGCGCCTTGGTGGTACATCATTTTCATATAGAAGATTGAATGCCTACTCCGCAATGCCCTTTAGTACGTGTGTCAGATTCTTGCGTTCCAGCATTGTCACGTGTTCGCTTGTAAATATCTAAACCTGGATGTACGTCAGGCTCGACTCGGTGATTTCTAGAGGTGTGGTACAATCTCTAATATTGCAGCAGGTTGGCGAGCAAACGCCTCAGCAAACAAATGTAGGCCCTCCTCTTTCCAGACATCTAAACTGGTAATTCCTACTCATAAGATTAGCGCCACATCCAAGCTGTTCCTTGGGGATAAAAATAACATTTGCAAGCAAGAGTGCGTAATCCTTCCTGCTATTGCAGCAGGTGCCGTAAATCTCGTGGAGAAATACTTCCGCATCAACATAATCCTCACGATAGATGCCGCCGAGCCACGGGGCAGAAACAGCGACCGGCGTTCCGTTAGAAGTAATCTCCATGGTAGGAGCCATCACTCCGGAACAACAGGGTAGCCCACTTGAACGTAGTGTGGCCGATAACTTCCGCAGCGCACTAGGCTCACGAGATGCGTGAGACTGACCAGCCTTCAGTGCAGGCTGGAGGACCTTGGCGTAGCAAACACGTTGAAAGCTCCCCTTTTGACCATGCATAAAACGCCACTTGCCTAAGGGGTGGCTTCATTCTAGATCTTCTGACCGCGCCTCAGAACGCTGACCGTCAATCCTTTCCCGAGGACGTGTGTCAACAGAAGCCCTTCTGGAAGGAGTTCAATGGCGGCGTCCATAGAAACACGACTCTGTGTTGAAGAGATTAGTTTCTCTATCTTTGAAAGTGCTTTGTAGGGGAAGCAGCCGCTCCCATCGCGGAATGGTGGAATGCAGAATATGAAGGTTATGTTCGGTGACAAGAGTCAATATATGCAATGGATTTATAAAACGATCCGCAAAATGCACCCTGTGAAACCTACATCGAACACGAGAGAGTACCACTGACCACATAACTTGGTTAAGCGGAACATCTGCCACCTGAGTGCGTTCGACATCCAAACGAGAAGCATTCCTGAGGTGCAACGCGACGTGTTGCACGAGGCGTTCCCGGAAGTGACCGTCGTGGCTTTTCATCGATACATGCGCGTACAGGAGAAAGTATGCGCTACCGTATCCCCCTCTTCGAGGAAACAAAAATTGAACTCCCCGGCTACTACAGCAAATTTTGTCATTCCCGCAATCCGAGCTGAAGGAAGAAAGCGATATGCACCACCTAAAATGTCTACAGAATACAGCGACCAGCTGCGATGCAACGGCCAATCATCGCAACGAATGAATGAATGAATGAATGAATGAATGAATGAATGAATGAATGAATGAATGAATGAATGAATGAATGAATGAATGAATGAATGAATGAATGAAGAATGAATTTCGGTGATGCGTGCCTCTTAAGCTTCGACGCCTTAACGAAACAATGCATCTTTCGTGTATTGCAAAGCACAACGGCTACGCATGCAAGCCGGCCGCTTGAACCGAAGACCAAATGAAGCCCCTTGCAAAGCATAGCCGATGCAGAAGAGGGACAATAGTAAGGCATCGATAAAAGGGGTGCAGGCGACACATATTGTGCTGAACGTAGCAGGGGAGGCTTGTGAGTATCGAGTGTGACAAGCTGTGCATAGAAAGTGAAAAAGAAGAAGACCACGCTGATCCTGCCTGTAATTTGCCAACCCAGACGCAGGCGGCGAACTCAGCATATACTGCACTCACTAGCTGACCGCATGACAAGGGAGTGTACATGCAGACCTTTCAAATGTGCACCTCCGGACGAATGATCATCACCGTACATAAGTATTAAGTTGTCACTATTGAAGAGGTGTAATCAGAATTTTTGCTGCTCCGTTTTCTGCCAGACAGTGATAACTAGGTTGGTGCTCTGTGACAGCTGGTAATGAAGCATTCACCCAAGCCTTTACTTTTTGCATTTGGGAACCTGCTTGACTGTAGAGGAGTAACCTCGTTTTGCAAAGGAACCATAAAAACAAAGGCCACGATGCAAGGAACAAATGGTTACAACCTAAGATTGCAACCGCTGCCAGCTTTCTCTTCGGAAAACATTGTTTTTCTTTCAATTCTGCCGAAACTATTTGCAGCGGAAGGAGCACCTTAACTCAGATCGTCCGGCCATATCCTTTAGATGAGGCCATTAGCCCTCTATGTACGCTTTCCTAACAATATGATTTTTTCCTTGTAGGCGACCATATTTGCCAACCTCTGCAACAGAATTTGCAATTTTATGCTTTGGGTGACGCGTAGCCATTGATCTGTAGCTAAAAAAGCATAGTAAGGCTTAGTGATGTGCTTTTGAAAACTGCTCCAAATTATCTGCATACAATGCACTGCAAAGATAGTGCAAAAAAAAGAGACAGAGGTAGAGATATCTCAGAACAAAAAAATTTATCGGCCATTATATTGTGGTCATACTTTCTTTAAATTTGGTGCAGTAATCCGGAACGCCTGTTGGTCACACTTTGTGATGGCAGTGTCAAACACCGAATATTTGGGTTTTTCGGCTTTTTAGGCCGGCCGCATGGCTGCTGCACTCAGCGCAATCGTGCTTCGCTTCCACGATGTTCTTGTTCATTTCGAGGGTGCAGTTTTCCTATATGTCGTTTGTTTAAAGGGAGCTTGACGCCATGCGTCTGTAAAAACAAAACACAGTTTTAAAACAAATGTTATTCGGAGGATCGAATGATAGTTTAGGTATGTAGGACCTCATGGCACAAAAATAATCGATAGGGCACGGATTCATGGCGTGTGTAAAAACATTTTACACGGGTTCAAGGCTGTAGGAAAAAAGACAGCATCTTGCTTAGAGTTACTTTATACGTAGACAATGAAAGGTTGCAGTGCTACGCAGTTAAACACAAACGTGGCCTTCATTGCTCTATGAAAAATTTGAAATCAAATTGTTCTTTTGAAGACACAAAAGCGAAAAAAATCGCAGTAGCTATCACCTGTGAGGAGCATCCGTACAGGCTAACAAAGCACCAGGAAAAACAAAGGATATAAATAAAATAAACGCTTTATCTACTGCAGGCAAACTTATGTTTTCCTGCAGTAAAGAAACTGTGAGGCAAATAATGCGCTCAAGTGGCACGTTTTAGCAGTGGTTGTAGATAGATAGGAGATTTCTTCAGCCTTTCTTGTGCCTAGCTGACTACTGCTGCTGCTGATGATGATGCAACGACGTGTCAAGCGAAGTGACAGTATCCACAAGCTCTCTAAAGTGAAATGCTCAATAGCTCTTGGGTTCTTATGCTGCCAACACAAAACACTGAACCACTGTAGCAGGTGTACACAAAATTGTGAAGCAATTAAGATATCTCACTAGTCGCATGCAGCTTCTAAATCATGCTGAGGGGCTTGCGTAACAGCAAACAAGGGCATCTGCTTTGTTTACGAGACAAGTTAGGAAGAGACAATTCCTTTCTGCAACAGGTCTAAAACAATGACGATAGTGGTTGTATGCTAAGCGCAAGGCCAACTCAGGCAAAGTGCGCCAAAACAGTGGTTATATCTGATAGGTGACAACGTAAACAATAAAATCAGTAAGCAAGAACCTAAGTAAAATCAATAAAATATAGTGAGGATGGCTAGGTACAAGGCCAGGTTGAGATTATGCGTGGTATAAAATTAGGTCTAAGAATTTAACTTCTGTTAAATATTTAGAACGGCGGTTAATAGAAAATGTAGAATCATTGGAAAGGAAAGTAGCTGGATGTAACGGGATCTGTTGTCTGTAAAGTTGAGTAAAGTCTTTGTGTCTGGTTTGTCGAGTGCTTTGCATTGGAGTAGTAAATTACGGATACGGCCTTTACACTTCCGCTACACAGTGGTCTTTGATATCCTATGAGTAGGTGGGAGTTTGTTACATGAGTGCGGCCTATCCGTAATGTGGCAATGGTAACTTCCGTGTGTCTGTTGTGTGTGTCCGTGGTGTATGGTCATAAGAGTGACTTTATTATGTGTAGTTTTCTGTCTGTCTGTTGATTCAAGAGTGCTTGCCATGTTTTAACAAGGTGTTGTCTGATGTGTGGCTTGAGGTCAATGTAGGGTACTGTTTCTATGTCCAGTGTATTTGTAAGTGGAGCAGGAGCGGCCATCTGGTCCGCAGTCTCATTTCCCGCGATCAGAGAGTGACGTGGAACCCAACACATGACCACCTCTAAATATATTGCATACGCTGAAATAATTGGTTTTATACACAACATTAGGAACATGGTTTTTAGAAGACTTGTTGTTTAATATTTCGTGTACAACCCTCAGTGAATATATTAAAATGATAGGCTTGGGTATTTCATGTTTGACTTTGTGAATTAAAACAAGCAAAACTCCATAGGCTCCCACCGTAAGGTGCTAGTTTTCGAGTTCAGGGTCTTAGAGACCCTCAAATCGGGTCCATGCGCGGCACAAGACACGGTAATTGCAGTTTTTTGCGCCGGTATAAACTTCTGAACACCTATATTTCCATCGCAGAAACAAGAAATGCTGCATAATTGCAGTTGTTGGCACTCATTTGCTATCTATAGCTTAAAACGAGATTGCACACGACACAGTCCGAAGCTTCCGTGGTGGTAAAAGATAAAAAAGACACGATTTTTGTGTCTCAAAAGTTACATCAAGATAAGACGCTTCATCACTAGCACGGTGTGAGAACGGAGCAGGAATAGATGGGCGACGCCCTATTAACCTTCAACATTTTTGCAATGGTCCGGTTTAATATACCAAGCACAAATTAAACAAAAACACGTAGGTTGCTGAGTTATGTCCGCCCCATACAGCGTTGTTGAATTACGTACAGCTGAAACAACACCCATCCGTCTTCTGCGTTTAGCGAGCTCTTCGGAACGTGTCGCTCGCATGCATACACCACGGCAGCGGGGATAGTTCCAGCCGTTACGGTTGCATATGCCTATGCACATGCACTTATAAGCAATACATACAAAAAGAAATAACGAGAATTTACAAAGTAGAACATTTCCGCGGTCGCACTGCCAGATTTAGCGTCCGGACCTCTTTCCGGAAATGAAGTTGGGTGTTTGAACAAATGCGACTGTTAATTCCCAAATCTAGAAAAGTTTAGGAAAGCACACCAAAGAAATGATTAGTTATGCGGTGGTTGAAGGTGGCAGTGATTGATACAGAAACGACGTTATCGGAAACGACTTTATCGGAAATTACCCCTATGGCAAAAGCGGCAGCAAAAACGCAGGAACTTTTGACCGCAGCTGTGGCTACATCAAGTTAAGACGCTTACATCAAGATAAGTTACATCAAGATAAGACGCTTCAGCACTAGCACGGTGTGAGAACGGAGCAGGAATAGATGGGCGACGCCCTATTAACCTTCAACATTTTTGCAATGGTCCGGGTTACTATACCCGGCACAAATTAAACAAAAACACGTAGTTTGCTTAGTTATGTCCGCCCCATACAGCGTTGGTGAATTACGTACAGCTGAAACAATACCCATCCTTCTTCTGCGTTTAGCGAGCTCTTCGGAACGTGTCGCTCGCATGCGTACACCACGGCAGCGGGGATAGTTCCAGCCGTTAAGGTTGCATATGCCTATGCACATGCACTTATAAGCAATACATACAAAAAGAAATAACGAGAATTTACAAAGTATAACATTTCCGCGGTCGCCGTGCCAGATTTAGCGTCCGGACCTCTTTCCGAAAATGAAGTTGGGTGTTTGAACAAATGCGACTGTTAATTTATTAGGGGTAGTACAGGGCTACGATTTTACTTATCCGGAGGAAAAAAAATCTCAGGAAACATAATTCGCAAAGCTAGAAAAATTTAGGAAAGCAAACCAAAGAAATTATTAGTTATGCGGTGGTTGAAGGTGGCAGTGATTGATACAGAAACGACGTTATCGGAAACGACTTTATCGGAAATTACCCCTATGGCAAAAGCGGCAGCAAAAACGCAGGAACTTTTGACCGCAGCTGTGGCTTAGAGACCCTCAAATCGGGTCCATGCGCGGCACAAGACACGGTAATTGCAGGTTTTTGCGCCGGTATAAACTTCTGAACACCTATATTTCCCTCGCAGAAACAACAAATGCTGCATAATTGCAGTTGTTGGCACTCATTTGCTATCTATAGCTTAAAACGATATGGCACACGACAAAGTCCGAAGCTTCCGTGGTGGTAAAATATCAAAAAGACACGATTTTTGTGTCTCGAAAGTTACATCAACATAAGACGCTTCATCACTAGCACGGTGTGAGAACGGAGCAGGAATAGATGGACGAAATAAAAGAAGTTGGGACGTAGATGTCTCAGAGATTACAGGATTCAAAGGATGTTTGCCAACGATGAAACCTTAAACGCGTTTAAAATATTCATGTATGTTCTCTGGTGGTCCAACGACCATTTGTCACATTCGACATACAGCCTCTGTACAGGACTAGTGCGAAGTGCACCCGACGTAATGCGAATCCCAAAGTGCAGCACTGGGTCCAGCCCTTCCAGCGCTGTTTTTGTTGTCGACCCGTAAACCACACTCCCATATTCCAAGCGAGACCGCATCAAGAAGGTAAAAACTCGTAGGAGTAGCTGCTTGTCCGAACCGCGGGACTGGTGAGAAAGAACTTTCAAGATGTTCATTATTTTTACGCATTTATGATTAAGTGCTTTAATTAGAGGAATTTGAGAACGGGCTTATTTTGAGTTTTTTGTCTAGCACTACACCTAAGAACTTTTGTTCACATTTTACAAGAGTTGAGTCACCATTAAGTTTAATGTCTGTGACTGGCTGGATTCCACGCCTCTTCTTAAATATCACGATCTTACTTTTCGTGGGGTTAAGTTTAAAGGCATTTTGATCTGCCCAGCGAGCAAGCTTATCAACGCCAAGCTGCAATTGGCGTTCACAGATGGACAGATTACAAGATCTGAAGGACATCTTCTCATCATCAACAGACCTAGAATAAGAAATTGGTGGTGAAGTGCCTTTCCCAGTGAGTTGATCTTCACAATAAACAATGTGCAGCCAAAACTCCCCCTGAGGAACACCATTTTCCTGCACGGGAACCCGAGAAAGAACAGAGCCTTCTCTCACACAAAATGTTCTGTTAGACAAGTAGCTTTCTACAGTATCAAAAATGTTACCTGATATTCCAAAGATTTGCAGTATCTGAGTATGCTATAGTGCAATGCTGTATTATATGCTTTATCAATACCGAAACATACCATCATGTAATATTGCTTATGTAGAAAAGCATCTTATATGTGTGATTCAAGGCTCACAAGTTGATCGTTGGCGGATCGCTCCACCCTGAAGCCTGCCTGGAAGCTGTCGAGAAGACCATTGTACTTCGAAAAGTACGCCAGTCGTGTGTTAGTCATCTTTTCGAGCACCTTACACAGGCAGCTTGTCAGGCCAATGAAACGATAACTTGGAGGAGTGGAAGGCGCCTCCTCTCTTTCAGAAAGGCTACTACGATGGCCTTTCTCCAATTTCCTGAAAGGCGCCTCGAAAGATATATTTTGTTGTAGAGGTGAAGGAGGGTTTCAAGTGTGTCTGTGTGTATGTAATGTAGCATAGTGTATGTAATGTTGCCTGCGCCTGGAGCTGAACGTTTACAAGTACTGAGTGCGATCTGCAATTCACGAAGTGTGAAGGGGGTAATATAGAATGAGGATGGCTTATTACTACCTCGCAAGGACTCCTTCTCACAGGATATTTGTTTTTTGGAAAGTGTTTGTGTAGTGTGCTAATCTGGACACGTTTTGAAAGTGTTGTGTGAGTGTGTTAGCCTGGTCTTCTAGTGTGTCCCCGGTTGTACTAACCAGGGACAGGCTTTGTGTCTGTTGTCCTTTCAGTTTTTGTATTCATGTCCCGACTACGTGTGTCTCTGCCCGAATTGATGGAACTTAGGAACGGGCGCCCACTCTCCCTTTTCTCCTGACGACGTACTTGCTTCTTCAAAGCCATGACCCGTTTAAAAGAAATGACATTATCTGATGTGAGGTACTGCCGCAGGACACCCACGCCTTGTTCTGGGTCTCTCCCGCACTCTTACAGTACTCATTCCACCACGGCCTTCTTTGGTTACGCGGAGCACCAGAGGCGTGGTGAATCCATTTTTCGGTGGCGTCGAGGATGTGCGTCGTGATGAGTTGGGCTGCTTTATCTAGGTGTAGGTGCTTTATGGCTGTGCGGTGTAGTTTAGATATTTATGTGAATGTACGCCAGTTTGCTTTTGATTTATAAACCTGTTATGGGACTATTGACTACATGACTCTTTACGTGTGTATGGCAGGAGAGTGGGGAAGTGGTCACTACCATATGGGTCCGTGCCCACACCCTCTGAAGACGTGGAAAGAGAACTGCAGAACAAAGAGCCAAGTGCTAATGTGAGTATATGTTGTGTCCTAAGTTATGGTATGTAGGCTTTTTTTGTTGAAAACGCATGCTCAAGAGGATGTAGAAACTTCTCTACCAGGCGACCTCGGGCATCTGTTCCGGACGAGCCCCAAAGTGAGTTGTGCGCAATAACTTCGCCTGTGAGGATTTATGGTTGGGGTGGCTGGACAGCGAGCGCCTTTAAGTCAGAGATGGAAAAAGCAAGATCAGGAGGAATGTAAATGAGCACAACATTATCAAGCAATTAAATATTATCGTACAGATGGCTACATCCCGAAAGACAGTGTTTAACGAGAGCGGGTGGCATGTAAATATTTTCCGGCGGCAATGACCACACCACATAATGAGTTTTTGCAGGTAACCCTCTGCTATCCGGATACCATGTAGCTATAAAAATTCCTTTGTTTATAATTTAAATGTGTTTCGTGTACACAGGAAACTTGCCTGATTGGAGTGCAGTATCTCGAACACATCGACGGGGTTTTTAAGAAGGCCTCTTCAGTTTTATTGAAATATGTTTTCTCTTCCCCTTATTTATTGTGAGAGCTACTGGCGTGTGTATGTCTATGTGTCGTCTTTCGGCGCTGTGACTCTGGGATTGGGATTTTTGTGCCTTTCCGTAAGCTTGGAACTCGGAGGCCGCTCCTTGTGCTAAGTTGCAGGCAGCAACCGCCTGACATCCATCTCCTCGTCAGATGTCAGTGAGGTGCCCGACGGGCCGGGCCACCCAGACTTGGACCCATTCGGGTACCCTTCGTGTGAGGCGCCACCTCCGAGGGCGTCGGGAGACGGGAGGTGCGGACGGTGGTGGGCGCCGTTGCGGGGTTCCCGGTGCCCACCCCTCGGCACAATTCAACGCACTAGAGGACGGGATGGCATTGGCGGGAGCGGCATCGGTCCTAGCAGATACGGTTCGCACCACAATCGCTGCTGCCTCGGCAAGCGGCGTGGTGACGGGCTGGGCTGCCTGAAGCAACCCAGCTGGGGGTGAGAGAGGGACCAGGTCAGACTCGCTGACCTTAATCCCTGTGGAAACCCGGCGCCACTCCGCCCCCCGGCGAGCTGCGTCGGCGTACCTCCCCAGGGTGAAACAGGCGACCCTTTTTCCCGTCTCTGGGAAGGTGATGTTCTCAGGGATTTTGATGTTGATGATCTTTATAGATTTGAAATTTTTCACATTTGCGTGCGTACGCTGCATGCTCCACCGCCACAGTTCAACAAGTGAAGTTGTCAGATGGGTAGTTGTCGCTCGGGAGATCGTGCGCCGCGCATTTTGTACAGGTCGTTCGGCCATGGCAAGATTTTTTACGGTGCCCGAACTTCTTGCACTTAAAACAGCCACTTGGGTTTGGGATACAGGGACGAATGGAGCACCGAATAAAGACTGCATTTATATATTGTGGAACAACGGCGCGGTCTAAAGTCAAGAATACGTGCTTGGTTGGAATCTCCTTGTTGTCTCTGTGGAAGGTGATGCGTCTCACGGCAGGCCCCCTTATTCTTCAAGAACGCAGGAGATACGAATCTGTTTCGTTCAGAAGATCTGGCTCGGATATCATAACCTGCGAGCTGTTGAGGCTCCGATGGGGTCTGATCCTGATGTCCAGTTCAGCCAGTCTAATTCTGAGCTCGAAGCTTTTTGGACTGCTGCTCGTTAGTCAATTCAATGAGGAGTTCACCATACATTTGTTTTTGGCCTTAAACAATTTTCCTATTATGTCTTCAATAATAAATTGCGATCAAGAAAACTGAATGCCATGCAATGGGGTGGGCTGGACTAAAAGATTTCATGTGAAGAAATCGAGAAAAATTCTGCGGTTATGAAAATGTTAAAGATAGTAATGGCAGAAACGATACTTCGGTGCGGCCCCTTTCAGCGACCGATAACGTTTGAGGGGGGTGAACATACCATGAGCATAATTAAAAAGCAGGGAGACGGGGTTACGTTCTTCTGCAGCCTTACCCTGATAGCTGTCGAGGTCGCTGAGTTCCCTGTCTTGTAGACAGCAGGGAACCCAGTCGCCGGAGCTTCACCTTGGCTCCTAAGGGGACCATTTGAGGTTTCTACCCTTCACCTTAAAAACACATCGCCACGCTTGGCTCCAGCTTATGTATGGGGGCTTGTGCCCCGCGGTGTCGCCAACACCTTCACCAACATCACTCAAGGTGCCCCGTTTCGGGGGGTCAAAAGAAAACATTATTACTGCTTTCAACAATACGACAAGAAATATTGAAAAAATCCTATTTATTTATTTATTTAGAAAAACCATACAGCCCCCGTAGCGGCACAGCATAAGCAGTTACAAAAACAATAAAAGTAATACAAGCTCAACTAAACCTAATATTCACCAGGTGAGGCTAACACTGCATTTCGAACACAACGCACAAAAATACAGACACAATACACTGCCAAGACAAAAGTATAGAATATAAGGCGCAGTGCATACACAATACATCTTAACAAAATACTTCACAAAAATACGCAAGACAACAAAAAATTGGATGAACAATTTAGGAAAGCAAACCCAAGAAATGAGTAGTTATGCGGTGGTTGAAGGTGGCAGTGTTTGATATAGAAACGATGTTATCGGAAAGGACTTTATCGGTAATTACCCCTATGGCAAAAGCGGCAGCAAAAACGCAGGAACTTTTGACCGCAGCTGTGGCTCACTGGTACAGCACGGCTCGTAAGGGGGGAGTACGTGCCTCGGGCACCCACTAGTTTCTTTAATGGGTGCAGGCGTCCCTGGTCGACTGCGAACGCTTCAAAGCTGTATTTCACGTCAGGAAAGCTACCTTTACTCTAACGTGGGGCCCCTGACCCTTGTTCATCTGGGGGGGGGGGGGTGGCCATTATGCCGCGTTGCGCATTGCCGGTGGTGAGCGTGTAGGGCGGCATGTCCAGCCAAAGGTGCTTGCGTGTTCAGCGTCCACTGTTGCTGTGGAAGGAACCATGTGCATTTGTGGGGAGGTTCCCGTTTGAACCCATTCCCATTTCATCTTTCCAACTTGTTCCCCCCGTTTCAACCCGGCACAAAACGACCTTCCCCTTTCGACCTTTCCCTTATCTCCTGTTGCCATTTGATCCTGTTCCCATTTGAACCTTATTCTTTGTTCTGTGCCGCTTCCACTCGGAACAAAACGCCCTTTTCGTTTCGTATTTTCCTATTGAGCCCCTTCCCGAAATAACGAACCCAGTTTCGACTCGGGTGAGCCGGACCAAGGCACGCGATTTTCGAAATTATACTTACGTCCGACTGTATTTTACCCTCATAAAAAACGTTACAGCTGCCGCAGCCGAAATATATGCAAACGCCCTATTAACCTTCAACATTTTTGCAATGGTCCGGTTTACTATACCCGGCACAAATTAAACAAAAACACGTAGGTTGCTGAGTTATGTCCGCCCCATACAGCGTTGGTGAATTACGTACAGCTGAAACAACACCCATCCGTCTTCTGCGTTTAGCGATCTCTTCGGAACGTGTCGCTCGCATGCCTACACCACGGCAGCGGGGATAGTTCCAGCCGTTATGGTTGCATATGCCTATGCACATGCACTTATAAGCAATACATACAAAAAGAAATAACGAGAATTTACAAAGTAGAACATTTCCGCGGTCGCAGTGCCAGATTTAGCGTCCGGACCTCTTTCCGAAAATGAAGTTGGGTGTTTGAACAAATGCGAGTGTTAATTTATTAGGGGTAGTACAGGGCTACGATTTTACTTATCCGGAGGAAACAAAATCTCAGGAAACATAATTCCCAAATCTAGAAAACTACAAAAAAACCTATTTTATCAACGCAGTAACTATCACGCACCAAGCCAGTGTTACGGTCAATTTTAGTGTGTGGCAAAGGGTCACTTTATATGCACTTATATAAAAGAATGGCCGTTGAAGTTTAAAGCTGAAATACTTGCTTGGAGGCAATGGGTCGCATAAATTTTTCATCCAGGCGTTAAACACCCAGGCTGTATTTTGATGCATGTACCTTTTAGGGTAATACATGTGCGGAAACGCAGTGCATAGAAAATCAAAAGCAAACATTTAGGTAGTCATACGCTTATAATGAAGGGTTTCAGCATTTGGTTACCGTATTTGCGTCACCATTTACCGTGTTAGAATTTACCACACCGTTTGCGATTTGCGTATTCCGGCCGCAACGGTGGAAGTAGCAACATCTGATGAAATATTTTCAAAGCAACTCACGCATAATTTTGTTGCTGTAGTTCACAATAACTGTACTTGTTTTGAGAATACTGTAGCCATTGCCTGTAGAGCTATAAAAAGAACGAAACCATGCTGCTGATGATGATGGTTTGATGTTTATGGCGCAAGGCCAACTGTGGCAAAGAGCGCCAAAACAATAGTCATATAGGAGAGGTGATACCTTAAACACTAAGTAAAATCAGCAAAAACAAAAGTAAAATCACAAAACGACAATGAGCATGGCTGGTGTATAGGGCCAGATTTCATGATGCGTGATAGGAATTTAGGTTTAAAAACTTGACTTCTGACAAATACTCAAACACACGTTTCACGGAAACAATGGCTTCGTCACCTAGAAAAAACGATGGATGTAGGGGAATATGTTGTCTGTAGAGTTCTCTGAAGTGTTTGTGTCGTGTGGTGTGAAGTGCCTTACATGTGATTAGTATGTGCACTACGGATAGGGCCTCTCCGCACCTGCTGCACTGGGGTCTAGAAGATCCCGTCAGCAGATACGAGTGCGTCGCATGGGTGTGCCCTATCCGCAGCCTTTCCAAGGTGACTTCCGTGTGTCTGTTGTGTCAGTCAGATGTGTACCGTCCCAAGTGTGGCTTTATTAAATGTAGTTTGTTGTCTGTCTGTTCATCCCAGTGTGTTTGCCATGTTCTGCGCAGGTGTTGTCCTATGTGTGGCTTGAGGTCTGTGTAGGGTATCGTTGTAATGTCTACAGTGTTCCTGAGTGCAGCAGCAGCAGCCCTCTCATCTGCCAACTCGTTCCCAGCGATCCCAGCGTGTCCTGGGACCCAGCAGAGAACCAGCTCATGCTTCTGCGCATACACAGACATTATAGTGGTAAATACAAGATTAACTATGTGGTTTTTGGGGGGCTTGTGTGATGACAGTGCGCGAACAACACTCAGAGAATCTGTGTAGATAATAGACTTCGGAATTCGATTTTCAATTATGTGTCGTACAATGAGTAAAATTCCATATGCTTCTGCTCAAAAAATTGTTGTGTGGACGCTCATGGTTCTGGCTGCACTGAAATTCCGACCATGAGCAGCGCAGGAGACCATAGTGGAGGTTTTAGACGCGCCACTGTAAAATTCTGCAAGTGGGTATTTATACTGCAGAGACAGAAAGTGCTGCAGCAGTGCAGCTCGCGGTACCCGATTTTTGTCAAGTTTCATAAAAGAAAGGTAGGAGGACACAGGACGAACTTTCCAAGGCGGTAAAATGTCTGAAAACGATGATCTGTACACATCTAAAAACGGAGCGTTTAGATCCGAGGCTGGCTCTCTCACTCAAAGTGAAAAGGGCAGAGGAATGGATGGGCGATTTACAAAGAGCAGAGATGTTGATGTATCGTTAAAGACAGGATAAAAAGGATGATTATTCAGCGATGAAATTTTAAAAGCATAAAGCAAGTCCATGTATGTTCGTTGGTTCTCAAGGCTCCACTTATTACACTCGACATAAAGGCTCTCAGCAGGGCTAGTGCGAAAAGCACCCGACGAAAGACGAACGCCCAAGTGTAGCACTGGGTCAAGAATCCGCAAGGCTGTCTTAGTCGCCGACCCATACACCACACTGCCATAGTCCTAACGGGACCCAACCAAAGCGGTATACAAGCGAAGCAAGAGTTCTTTGGCGGAACCATAGGATTGGTGGGAGAGAACCTTAAGTATAATCATCGTTTTGAGACATATTTTTTTAAGTTCCTTGATGTGGGAAATGAATGTGAGTTTGTGATCAAACACCACACCTAAGAACTTGTGGTCCTTGTTCACAGGAAGCGACACGCCATTAAGATGAATGTCTTGGTCCGGATGGACCCAGACCCACGCTTCCTGGCGAACACAACGCAGGAACTTTTTCTAGGATTCAATTTAAAACCATTCTTGTCCGCCCAGCCGGCAAGTTTCCTGACACCAAGCTGGACTTGACGTTCGCAGAATGACATATTACATGATTTATAGGATATCTGGACGTCATCTACATACATGAAATAAGAGATTGTGGGTGGCAGTGCCTTACCAAGAGAGTTCATTTTTACTATGAAGAGAGTGCAGCTCAACACACCACCTTGTGGCACGCCATTTTCTTGCACGTGAACCCTTGAGAGTGCACCACCGACTCTCACTCGAAACGTTCTTTCTGACAGGTAACTGACAAGAGTGTTTATTATGTTACCCGAGACACCGAATGACTTTAGGTCACTGAGGATCCCGTACCGCCAAGCGGTGTCGTCGGCCTTCTCGAGGTCGAAAAACACAGTTACACAATACTATTTTTGAAGGAAGGAATCCTTTATATACGATTCAAGAGATACGAGTTGATCGTTCGTGGATCGCCCCGCCCTGAAGCCTGCATGGCAGCTCTCGAGAAGACCATTGTACTCGAGGAAGTACACGAGCCTGCGATTGATCATCTTCTCGAGAAGCTTGCACAGGCAGCCCGTCAGGGCAATAGGACGGTAACTTGAGGGGGACGACGGGTCCCTTCCCTCCTTCAGGAAAGCTACAACTATAGCCTCCTTCCAAGAGTTTGGAATGTGCCCCGAAAGCCATATCTTGTTATATAGGTGTAAGAGTGTTAGAAGAGTGTCTGCATGTAAGTATTGTATCATTGTATATGTGATGTTGTCTGGGCCTGGAGCTGAGGGTTTACACGTGCTCAGAGCAGCCCTCAGCTCATGCAGTGAAAACTCTGAGTTATAAGAACATGTCGACCTATTGTTATCTAGTATAGGCTTCTTTTTGGCCGTTTGTTTGTGTTTCATGAAAGTGTTTGTGTAGTGTGCTGAACAGGACACGTGTCGGAAGTGTTGTGCGAGTGTGTCAGCCTGGTCTTCGAGTGTGTCCCCTGTTGTGCTGACCAGAGGCAGGCTGTGGGTTTGTTGTCCTTTGAGTTTGCATATTCTTGTCCATACTTTCCGTGTATCTGTGTACGAGTTTATGATTGTTATGAAGGAACGCCAACTCTTTCGTTTTGCCTCACGGCGCACACGTTTTTCTAACGCCTTGGCCCGTTTGAACGAAATGAGGTTACCCGACGTGGGGTACCGACGGAGGATACCCCACGCCTTGTTCTGGGCCTCCCGCGCCCGCCTACAGTCCTCATTCCACCACGGCCTCCGCTGGTTGCGCGGGGCACCAGAGGCGTTGGGGATGGACTTTTCGGCGGCGTCGAGAATGTGCGCCGTGAGGAATTGAGCGGCTTCATCCAGGTGTACGTGTCTTATGGTTGTGTAGTGTAGTTTCGATGTCTCTGTAAATGTGTTCCAGTTAGCTCGTGCTTCATTGAACCTACTATGGGAAGATAGACTGCATGGGCCTTTACCTATGTATGTTAGTGAGGTGGGGAAGTGGTCACTGCCATAAGAGTCAGTTCCCACACCCCACTCGAGAAGAGGAAAGAGAACCGCGGAGCCAATAGCCAAGTCAAGGTAGGAGTATGTGTTGTGTTCTCTGTTATGGTATGTAGGCTGTTTATTGTTGAAAAGGCATGCTCCTGAAGATGTAAGGAATTTATTTATCAGGCGACCTCGGGCATCCGTACGAGTAGAGCCCCAAAGACAATTGTGTGCATTAAGGTCGCCTGTTAGGATGTATGGTTCGGGCAGCTGGTCGACCAACGCCTCGAAGTGAAAGCTCGAAAGTGCAAGATCCGGAGGAATGTATATGGAGCATACCGTTATCAACCTAATAAATGTTATTGTTCGAATTGCTACAGCCTTAAGAACAGTGTTCAAAGTGACAGGGTGGCATGCTAAAGATTTCCGGGCGATTATGGTCTCACCCCCAGAAGAGTGTGTGCAGCCATCCCTGTCCTTTCTGTATACCAGGTAACTATTCAAGAAATTTGTGTTTAGAATTCAGATGTGTTTCCTGAACACACATTACACTTGTCTGATTAGCATGCAGTATTTCATTTACATCGTCAATATTTCTAAAGAGGCCTCTGCAGTTCCATTGTACCATGTTCTCTCTTCTCATTATGAAGTGTTCGGAGCTACTGGACTGTGTTGTTTATGTGTCGTATTTCGGGGCTGTGACTCGTCTTTTTTGGCTTGTCGGGAGGCCTTGGGGTCGGGACGCGTTCCTTGCGGTGCACCGCAGACAAGAACGGACCAACGTCCATTTCAACCTCGGATGTCCTCGGAGCGCCTGAGGGATCATGCTCCTTGGACTGCGAACCCTTTGGGGCGCGCTTTTCCTTGCCCGCAACCACCGAGGGATTCAGGAACGCCTCGGATGGCGCAGGCGGTGCGGTGGGGGTGGGAGCTGCCGCTGGCTCCCCCATGTCCGTCTCCTCTGCGCCCTCGCCTATGGTTTGGGACGCTGGAGTGGAAGTGGAGGATGCAGCATCGCTTCCACCAGACGTGGTTGCCCCCACAGCCGCTGCTGCACAGCGAGCGGTGCGGAGGCGGGTTGGGCTGCCTGACCAGACGCCGCTCCGCCCCCCGGCGAGCTGCGTCGGCGTACCTCCCCAGAGAGAAAGAGGCGAACCTCTTCCGCGCCTCTGGGAAGGTAATGTTTTCAGTGACCTTGATGTTAATGATTTTCTTTTCTAATTGAAACTTTTCACAGCTGCGGGACCATGCTGCGTGCGGCCCCTGACAGTTTTCACAGGTGAACGTAGCAGAGTCACAGTTTTCTGTAAGGTGGTCATGTGCGGCGCATTTCGCGCAGGTCGTTTTGCCGCGACAAGAAGTTTTAGCGTGCCCGAATCGCCGCCACTTGTAGCAGCGGCGCTGGCTAGGTATGTACGGACGAACACCACACCTAATGAAGCCAGCATTGGTGTGCTCAGGAAGTTTTGATTTGTTGAATGTCAAGATTATATGCTTTGTGGGGATTTCCTTATTGTCTCGTCTGATGGTGATACGCCTCACTGCAGTTACACCCTGATCTTTCAGGCCTTCCAACAGATCAGCTTCAGTCTCATTAAACAAATCGGTCTCAGAGATCAAACCCTGAGAGCTGTTGAGGCTACGATGGGGAGTGACTCTGATGGCCAGATCTGCCATGCAGGTTTGCGACAGGAGGTTAGTGGCTTGTTGCTGCGCCTTGACATTGACCAGGACTTCACCGGTACGGAGTTTCTAAGCATCGAACGATTTTCCGAGGATGCCTTCCAGGAACTTAGTGATCAAGAATACGGACATGGAAGAAACAGGGTTTGTTTCTTCTTCGATAACCAAGAATCGAGGATAGCTGTCAGGTTTCGGAATGTGGATTGTTGGAACTGCCTCGAAAACCAAGAATCGAGGATAGCTGTCAGGTTTCGGAATGTGGATTGTTGGAAGGGATGGAAAGGAACCTTCGGTGCGGCCCCTTTTCGGGGGCCGATCACGCCTAGGGGGGGGGGGTTGATTTATCCAGATGGCATAGGAAAAAGCAGGGAGACGGGGGTACTTTCTTCTTTGACCTTACCCTGGTAGTCAAAGAGGTCCCGGAGCTCCCTGCCTGGTGAACAGACAGGGAGCCCATCCGCCGGAGCTTGACCTCGGCTCCGACGGCCACCGTTCGTGGTTTCTAACCCTCCACCTATAAACACATCGCCACGGCTGGATCCAGCTTATGTTTGGGGGCTCGGGGTCCGCGGTATCGCCAGTACCGTCACCAAGATTGCTCAAGGGGCCCCGTGCGGGGAACGAAACCATGCTCGTGGCGCCATCTACTGAGTAGAGTTAGAGTCACGATGAAATAGAATTTGCCCTCGCGCTACATAATTAGGCAGGCAATGAGCAAAATATGTTGTACTTTCTCTATACCCTACACGAACTTGCCCAGCGCAATTTTAGAGGCGAAAAGCGCACTGAGAGCTCAGAAATTTATCTGAACTATTTGAGGTGGGCGTTTTTGGAGCGGGTTCAAACAGGAAGGGTGTTTTGGGAACAGGTTGTAATGGAAAGCGGTCCAATTTGAAGGGCGTTTTGGGAACGGGCGCACACGGGACGAGTCAAACGGGAAGGGATTTAAGGAAAGGGTTCAAGCGGGACGAGTTCAAACGGGAATGGGTTGTTTCGGGCTATACCCCATTCCTGTGCATTTGCGGCATGGCCAACTACCGGTAAAATAGGTAAAAGAGACTGGTCGGCCTAGTGTTCGGCCCTTGTGTGGGACTACAATGCTTAGGATGTTCCCCGGCTTGCTCGCGAAATTGCCCCAATGGAAAGGGGCGGCTGCAAAAAAACGCAGCACCTTTTTTTTGGCGGGGGGGCAGGAGGGTGCGGGAATAAAATTTGCCTACTTGCGTTTATTGCGGGGGAGGTACAAAAAGCTTAGTTTGCGGTCTGGCTGGGATATAGGAAATGATAAATTTTCAAATTTGGAGCCAACATTATTCCTAGTCTCACCAGTTATTTAGGACTGTTCATGTTTGGTGGGTACATGTTGGCCGTTACATTGATGAAGGCCCTTTTCAAAATTAAGCCTCAAACTGCAGTCGGCACTTCAGCTGGCATTGCTAAAGCAAATTTTCGGCAAGAATTCTACATATTTTTTTGAAATCTGTGGAGCAACTCTTGATCCTTACAAGTGAAGCGCTGTTCTTTTTGTGCGTGCGCGTTTACTGAGCCAGCAAAATGCCTGCAAGCGTGTCTACTATATGTTGAAAACGACTTTGACATTGTCGGCTGTACTTTAATTACTTAAAAAAATAACCTTTACTGCAGCTGGAAACTTCCATTCTTTTGAGACCATTTTATTAGGGGCAGTGTGGGTGTACAGTAAAAAAACTTTAGCTTTCTGTGCAATATACTACTTCTTTTGGCAATATCATATACTTTTATTCTGGACGTGATTCCGGTTATGGGGCAAGACTTTTTTTTTCACTGCTCCGCTTTAGCGCGAAGCACCACTTGTAGAGTCCGTGGATGGAAGTTTGGTTTCAAGTTTTCTGCCTAAACTAATTATTTATTGATAATTTCTTCTGCCTATTTATAATTGTTGTTCATAAAAATCACGGAAATAATTTTTAACGTTCCAGCAGTTGAGCGGAAACATCGAGCTCTTCGAGGCTCTTAACACGGTTGTATTCACTAGTTATAAGGTTCCTACCTTTCAATATTATTATCATAACTCATAAAATACAAATCTAGCGGTTTGGTTCCTTTTGAGTACTGGTCTGTACGTGCGCGGATTTATGTAGCAAAAAAAAAACAGTTTACGGTCTTAGGATTAAGAAAAATATTTAATAAATATCGACCGAAACAAACCTAAATTAGGTCCGCATCGGCCATTAAGTACGTCGAACAGAGTTAACAAAATTGTAAGCTCTTGTGCAAAGCTAAAACAAACTTACAAACTACGACAAAAAAAGCGAATGCGGAAAAGCGGCCATCGCCTAGCCTAATTTCTCCGCAACAGACGCCGCCGGCCGCTGAACATGCAGAGACGAGTATTCGGGACACCGCGAGTTATAGAAGTATCAATATCGTGGGAGTAAATGGTAGTGTTATTCATTCCGTTGGTACCATTACCTTCAGCGTCCACCTATTACTCCGTCAATTTTGCGCGTGGGTCTCATAACGGCGCGTTTAGTTTTTAATAGACTGTTTTTCCTTCAATGCCTAAACACCTCAGCTTGTCTATTTTCTTCCATTTTTGCTTGGTCTGTATGGTCAATGTCTCATAGCTTTTAGTAAAATAAACACTACAAACAATGAAATTGTTAGCTGCACTAAATGTTTGTCTTTCCCTTAAATAATTATAAATTGCACTGTGATCTGCAGGCCCTATTTTTGTGCTTGTGAGAAATGAGATGAAAAACTGTAGCAGGAAATAAGTATTCCGTAGCCAAAAGTTCTAGGCAAGCACAGCAACACCCGTAGGCTAGATTCGGTCCCCTACATTAGTATGCATATATGCGGACTGCACATCCTTAACATTTAAGAAAACAACATTTAAACGCCTGAGTTGTCTGGTGGATCAATGTTGAGCTTTTCGTTTACGTTTTCAATAGAATAAAATTATGTGGGGCTTTCCTCACTTGACTAGTAAATGCTGTGCCCTTGTTTGATGTAGATTACCAGGTGGTATTCTAATTAGGCGGTTTACAAGCCAAATAGTTTTCATGCATTTTTTTATATATCTCAGACAGTAATCGGTGCCAGTTGCTACGATTTCAGAATTACTAGGTTTAGCCGCACATGTATTTGTCCGACTGCACAAATTTTTATCTTCAGGCCAGTTAGTTTGGCTGTGCTTGTGATAACAGCATTTTTTGTTGGGAGAACAGTGAGGTTTTACAAATACTCAAATACAGTTTTGCAGTGCTTATAACTTCTTTTTATTCTCTCCTATGTTCGTACAGCCGATTATATTGGTAAGTCATGTTATTTGTTCCCAATCGTTGAAGCTACAGTTTGTGTGCTTCAGTGCTCTCTACTTCTTAGGTCAATAAGTGCCGTTATAAAAGTTTTATTTCATGCCAACTGCTAACGTGGAAATTAAGATTTTGACCTCTGGCTGAAGAGAAATTATCTTACACAGCAGCCTTGGCGTACTTTATGTTAGTTATCATTTATTTTCGTTTTATGTGAAGATTTGTGAAGTTTTTGTATGTGTTTTGTTTCAGTGTAAACTAAATGTCATCAGAATGTACTTAGGAAAATGTTTTCGGGATATTTGCACTTCGGAAGCAAATGAAATACTCGGTGTTATTTTTCATGTTTCTAACCGAAAAGCCCCCGCTGTATTTTTATTCAAGCGCTTGTTCCAGAGTAGACGCATAACTAAATTTACAAAATGTATGCACACAAAGCAGCAGTTTCCCATATTGCATATTTTCATACTCGCCCACCATCGACGGTGGTCGCGTGAGCCGGCGTTAACCTCTTTCATGCTTATTTACACCGAAACCCCTTATATTGTTTTTTTTTCCTTAATGTATTTGAACAAGTGAAGTGCTTCCTAATGCTGCAGTTTTTTACAATATCTGCAATTATTGACCTGCAAAGCATTATGGTTTATCTAGTGGCCAGTTTACAACTTCTATACTATATAATGTTTTTGCTCAGGCCAAAAAAAAGTACTTCAATGCGATTGGGTAGCGATGTGGCTGTAACATTAAAGTGTACGTTTGCTGGCCTTCAGTGCTTTCCTCTTCTGAGAGATTGGACCGCAAATGTGAAAGCCGGCCAGGTGTACGTACAAATCTGGCAGACGTGCTCAATACAAAAAAAGGGTCTGACCATTTCCTACTTCTAAATCAACCCTCTTGCTACAACAAGCGTTTTGATAGCAGCTAATGCACGCGGGGCGTTGTTATTTTGTTCAGCTTTATTGTTATTTGAAAATGTAGCACAGATATTCACGATCACGTGATAACCTATGCTCATATGCTCAGCGTGGGTAAAGGTTGGCCATGATGCAGGGCGAATGCTGCGGAACTTTCAAAAACACCCCTTCGAATGTTTGGCCCACCTGTCAGAATAATGTTACCTTGTATCTCATTAGGAAAACCAGAGAACCAGTGCGAACTCAAAAGCTACTCAGTCTGCAAGAATATATGATGCAAACGTGCTGCAGTAATCGCTGTGTCACACCCGAACGTGCCAGTGTTTTGAAAGTGTTAATTGAGATTACGCAAGAAATGACCGGGTAAATCAAGAGCGAATCTGATGTTCAATATCGGGCTTAAACCCGCAACATTGAAAGACGACAAAAGAATTGTCCTTGTTAGACGTTGGATCGACGTAACCCGAAGTCATTGTGGCATTTTTGAGGGGACAAGAGCTTAGCGGTGCAGTTTATTGATAGTTTCTAACCCTCTTTTATGCGGGAGTAGTCCATGAGCCTGACGCCAACCGCCGAAGGGGTGCCGACATACAATAGACGGAAATCTTGGCTTTGATTTGGACACAAAAAACTAAATTGTTCAGAAATGTGTGCATCAGCCTCCGCTAAGGGTGCAAATAATGGTTAAGCGAGTAACTTTGCTCTGAATACTTCATTGCAAAAATAGCGAACATACAATATGGCGCATCCCTAGACAGTAAAGTTACAGTGAAGGTACTGTCAAGATACTTGTTCCAATGCGCATCGGATGCGCCACCACAAGTGCTGTTAGTTTTAGCTGCCGAGGGACGTGGTTGAGTACTATGTACCTTAATGCTCCCATCCGAACCATCCTGCGAAGCCAAGGTAATATAACTGGTCTGTTTCACTCGTGAGGGCACCATTAAGAGAGAGTTTGTGATGCGATTGTTAAGGGCTTCAGTGAAATAAACATGTGTTTGTTAAGCGCTGATTGTTTACCCGTACGCACACAAGGATGGCGGAGAAATTGTACTTGAAAAACTGGCAAACCTGTATACGCAATGCCTAATGACCGCAATGGTACCGGAATATTGGAAGAACGCAAACATCATCCTAATCCATAAGAAAGGCGACATGAAGGACTTGAAAAACTACAGGCCGATCAGCTTACTGTCAGTCGTCTACAAGGTATTTACCAAGGTAATCGCTAACCGAATCTCTGCAACCTTAGATTTCAGTCAACCTAAAGAACAAGCAGGGTTCCGTAAAGGTTATTCAACAATGGACCATATTCACACGATCAATCAGGTGATAGAGAAGTGCGCTGAGTATACTCAACCCCTATATATACCCTTCATAGATTACGAGAAAGCATTTGACTCGGTCGAAACCCTAGCAGTCATTCAGGCATTACGGAACCAGGGGGTAGAAGACCATTATGTAAGAATACTAGAGGATATCTATAATGGGTCTACAGCTACCGTCATCCTCCATAAGGAGAGCAGTGAAATACCTATAAGGAAGGGTGTCAGACAAGGAGACACAATCTCTCCAATGTTATTCACAGCATGCTTACAAGAAGTATTCAGAACGTTGGATTGGGAACAGGTGGGAGTAAGGGTTAATGTAGAATACCTCAGTAACCTCAGATTTGCTGATGACGTTGCCTTGCTAAGTAACTCGGGGGACGAATTGCAAAGCATGCTTTCCGCACTTGGCGAACAGAGTAGAACCGTGGTCCTGAAAATTAATATGCAGAAAACTAAAGTAATGATCAATAACCTCGGGACAGCACAGCAGTTTGAGATAGATGGCGAGGCAGTGGAAGTGGTAAGCGAATATATATACTTAGGCCAAGTTGTGACCCCAGATCCCAACCATGAGGCAGAGATAATTAGAAGGATCAGAATGGGGTGGGGTGCATATGGCAGACATTATCAGATAATGAATAGCAGCCTACCATTGTCGTTGAAGAAGAAAGTGTATGACAGCTGCATCTTACCGGTACTCACCTACGGGGCAGAAACTTGGAGGCTCACTAAGAGGGTTCAACTTAAATTGAGAACGACTCAGCGGGCAATGGAGCGGAAAATGATAGGTGTAACATTAAGGGACAAGAAGAGAGCGGAGTGGGTCAGGGAGCAAACTGGTGTTAAAGACATATTAGTAGAAATTAAGAAGAAGAAATGGACTTGGGCAGGGCATGTAATGCGAAGGCAAGATAACCGCTGGTCATTAAGGGTAACAGAGTGGATCCCTAGAGAAGGCAGGCGCTGCAGGGGGCGGCAGAAAGTTAGATGGGCAGATGAGATAAAGAAGTTTGCGGGGATAAATTGGTCACAGTTGGCACAGGACCGAGGTAATTGGAGAATAATGGGAGAGGCCTTTGCCCTGCAGTGGGCGTAGACAGGCTGGTGATGATGATGATGATGACGCACACAAGGGTGCAGTTAACATCAGCGGCAATACGTGTTCACTGGGAGCTCTCATCCTCCCACGTTTAGGCGCGGCAAAGAATACGCAGCTGCAGCACTTCTAGCCCTCATTCACAAAGCCGTTTTTCACCCCTTCACGTCACCGTCACGTCGTCTTCCGTCATCGGGCGATTTCTCGCCGAAAACTGTGTGACGGTGCCGCGAAGTCTAGCTCTAGGTTTCCGTCCCGTCAACGCGAAGGGAGTATGCCCCACGGTAAAATAGCTTATCAGAAAAAAACACCTTTTATGGCTAAATTTAGCAAAAAGTGAGCACAAGCCATTTTCTTTACTTTTTAAATAAAACACGCCCATTTCTACGCTAATCTGATCACTAGGCAGACAACCCCCCTGTTCACTGACGGAGAGGTCCAGTACGAACACGACTCCGTTTACGTCTCCATCGCGGTTTCTTGAGGTGATGGTGCCGTGACGGAGAAGGTGACGGCTGTGTGAATGAGTGCTTATTCTGAGTGCTTATGCACAAAATTCTGACAACTCTTACATTGCCAGAGAAGGGCCGGCAGACTGCAGCCGAGGAAGCATGCTTCCCCGGATACAAGGCGAATACAGGTTGAGTGGGCTTCTGCTCGAGTACAGCTTCTGTACCGTTGAGCAGTGACCGCATCCTCCAAGAACATGACCAAGGTCATCTTTTACTGCCAATGGTATTTTAAAATATTTCTTATGCTAAAAAACGACTACGGAAACATCTTGCAACCTCCACAGAGATGTCATCGTTGCAGTCGCTCCTGTCAGAATAGACGTTCCACAAGCTACTCGCTAGTGATTCCTCTAACAAATATAAGCTAATTGACAAAGATGAACACACTGTGCTTGTTCAAAACCAAACATAACTGAAGCAACTGCTCGTTCTCTTATCCCCTTAATTCCAGTAGCCGTTAGGTTCTACCTTTTTCCTAAGATTGATAAAAATACAACCCAGTTAGCCCCACTGTTTCTGCCATTGGTACTGTCACCAATAACCTCTCGCGCTATATAGACTCTTTCAATAGCGACATTCCCCAAGCTTTCCATCATTCATCAAGGATAAAAATATTTTCTCTCGGAGAATATGAAGATAGTAATTCCTAACAACTGTTTACTTGTTACACTGGATATCGTGTCGCTATACACTAGCACTGCGCATGCGGATAGAATCACCGCTGTATCATGTGCGTATGAGCTGTCGGCGGGTGACAAACCTATCGGTTCTCTCACCCTTGAAACTTTCCTTATCTTTATCCTTAAACTTAACAATTGTGAGTTTGATGGTGTAAATTAGGTGCAAGTCACCGGAACGTCAATGGGGACCAAAATGCATGCCAACTCCGCGAATATCTTTAAGGGATGTCTACAGTCAAACTTCCTCGCAACCCAAAACTTCAAGGCACTTTACTACAAAGGTTATAAAGATTATGTATTCACAGATGTGGCAGATTATTGAAATGGAACTTCTTATGTTTACTGAGGCTTTTGCAGTTGCACACCATACTATCTTCCTCCCTCATTCCTACTCTACATGCAGCATACATTTACAGGATGTTACGGTCACAGTTTCAAAGGGCAGGTTGCTGACTAATCTTTATAGGAACCTTAATACACGCGCCAGTATTTGCACTTCCACAGCAGCCATGTCAGGCATTGCAGGACTGCAATACCTTGTAGCCAAACTGACCGTTTTAGGGGAATCTGCAGAAGCCAAGCGCCTTTCGATTGTAACTGCATGTAACTCAAAACGTCACTTTCAAAAAAAAACCCCGACGAATGTGATTGACGGTGCGATTACACGAGCTAATCAGTTGAACCGCACCGAAATTCTCTGTAAAAAAGCTCCCAAACCCAACACATAAACAAAGCTCATTTTGACGCATTCGGCCTCTTCTCCGAAAGTTCCACCCGTACTAAGAAAACTTAACAATATCCTTGTTAAAGGTGAACCTCTTAAAACAAAATTTCCCCACCCGCCACGGATTGTTTATGGACGCAGCGAAAAATTGGGCGACGTTCTGACCAAATCCAGCATCAGCCCACAACAGACACTTGTTGCATGCCCTGTAACAAAACCGCGTTGTAGGGTTTCATCCCAAATGACCACCACACAGCGCACCGCCAGCACAGCTTCAAACTATTATGTTAATGGAAAAGAGAACCTTAACTCTGATTCCGCCGACGTCATATACCTGCCGGAATGCATCATCTGCGACAAACAATACATCGACCACAATCAAACAACCGTTCGTTTGAGGTTTACCAATATCCGCTCTCATTCAAAAAACCTGCGCTACTTTGCATCACTCGAAGCATTTTAACACTCCTGACCCATTGTTTAAACAGCTGAAAGCCATAACTCTTGAATCTAGTTTTAAAACGCACCACAATCGCGGGGTTCATGAGTCCTATCTAATCTATAAATTTAGGTCAGCGTCGTTTGACATGAAGGAGAGTTATGAAAAATTGACGTGTCTTTCCTGCGATTAGGATTTTAGCTTTCGCGTTCTCCTACCCCTTGCTCTTCTTATTCATATGCTGGAATTCTGCATTACTCAGGATAGTGTTATGCCTGTTCATTTCTTTCCCTCGATAACATCCTCCTATCATTTTGGCGACGCCCCGTAGACAGTTGTAGTTTCGTGCTAGCACCACGTTTTTAACACAGTGGCTTCACTAAACCAAATTTGACCAGCAAATCTGGACATTATGCTGTGGGTAGAAGACTGCGGTACCATTGTTAGCTTAGATGCTCTCACCTTTTAATCCATTTGTGCACGCGAGCGTGTGTGATTGCTTTCCTCTCCGCTTCATTTTTGTGTTTCTGTTTTGAAGTATTCGTTGCTGACCGCCTTGGTGTTACCTTAACTGAAGCCATGTGCTGAAAAGATGTTTACCTCCAGGTGCGCATCATGCGCGTGCACGTGCCTGCTGTTGCCTTTCGTTTAATGACTACTCTGACCCTGTTTTTTTTTCTCCCCTTTTCTTTCTTCCCACTTCTTTTTCTCTTTTTATGAGAATGTACATTTATTTCCCGTCGAAACTGCCTGTGTGACTGGTTTTTTGGTGCGACCCTTACCTCCAACCAACAGAAGGCAAGTGTAGTACTCTCATGTTTAAATCACCTGACTATGATTCTTAGAACGGATGTGTATGCCGAGATGTGTGCTTTTGCGCGCATAGGCATATCCTCTTTGGCCACATTTCTTGCCACCAGGTGCCACGGGGCACTAAAAAACAATTACCTTGTTAATTTCTTTTTCGTGCTTCGTTATCATGTTCGTATCAGTTTACTGTGAACTGTTTGTTATATTTTTAGGCCCATGCATTATGCTTGCAAGGCCGCAACTTGTTTTCACCCCTCTTTTATCCCTGTTCTGCTAAGAGAGAAAAGTGATTACATTTTTTTATTTTTTTGTTCAGTGTCTTCTATTTTTTTCCTTTTATTCTCATGTTCGTACCGCTTTACTACAATTATTTTTTTCTACACGTCAGAGGCATACTTGGGCATACCTTGTTTTGACCTTCTTTCACCCCTGTTGCCATCAGAAAAAAAGGAAATTGCATCGTAAAAAGTTGTTTTTTCGTTCTGTTTCTTTCGTTTTTAGTTCTTTTTTCTCATGTTCAAACCGCATGACTGAATTCTTGTGCCCTAGCCCTTGCTACAATTTCTGTATATATATAACCCTGAAACCAAGTTATTCTGTACTTTGAAAAAAGTAAGTCTTCTTCTTGATACGTCGGTAAACCTTTATTGTTTAATGTTTTTTCCCGCGTGTATCTGTTTCCACTAACCCTATTTTCTCGAGCACTGTGTGAGTTTCAATGTTTCCAAACTACACACACACAGACACACACATATACATATATATATATACATATATATATATATGTATATATGTATATATATATATACATATATATATATATATATATATATATATATATATATATATTTGTATATAGCGAATCAGGATAGGAAATGAGGGGATCGTAGAAATAGCACAGAAATAAGGGTTGGCAGCCAAGAAAACCTTATAAAGCAAAGGGGAGGTTGTGGTAGGTCATTGAAACAGATAAAGAATTTGTAAAGAAAGAAAGAAAGCGGAGAAAGCGGAGAATGCCCACCTGGAGGGCATTTTTCTCCGCCTTCTTTCCTCTTTTCCAAATTCTTTATCTGTTTCAATGAACTACCACAACCTCCCCTTTGCTTTCCGAGGTTTTCTTGGCTGCCAAACCTATTTCTGTGTTTTATGTGTGTATAAACAAATAGAACCGGTCACTTCATCAGCAGGACAACTGCAGCCGGCAGCACAGCGACCACCGACACCCCCGCTTTTGACGAACATCGGGACCACCCAGACAGACGGAGCACGCGAACGACAGCATGAATAGCCCCAGATCAACCCCACCTCCACGACTGTACTCGACCCAGAGCAGTTTCCGCCCTTACCACCCCCCCCCCTCCGCTCGTCGGTAATGTGAAGACTGGCGTGATACCACGCTACAACCTCCGAAGGGCATCCAAGGACGTTGTCCAGGCCGACCAGTCCAACTGACTATCTACCACCCCAGGTGAACTCTCTCTTAACGTAGTTTCCAGGAACTTTTTGAGAATATAGAAGGTTGTTGAAAAAAGAGTTAAATGTGAATATCATGTCAACACTTTAATCATCTATGAGAAATCTGATATTGTTCCAAAGGGTCTCCGGCTCCATTTAGAGCCGGCTACATCCGACTTTTCACCTGAACTGAAACAAAAATAGAAAGATACCCTGCATGAGGCGTCTAAAAAGCTATTGCACTATGTGATCCAACATAACCGGTCCTACTTACTTTCGCTCCAAATTCAGGAAGAGAAACTCATCAGAGAGAATCCCCTAACAGAAAATGAACTCCGCCGCTTGGAACTCTTTATACGAAACAAAGAGCGCGAGCTGCAGGAAACAAAACGTAAAAAGCTTCGCCGTGACGGCGTACACTCCACTACTGACAGTCGATCAGAAGCAGCCCTTACATCTTCGTGCGCTGCCCATTCAATCATACCCCAAACTATTGACAAAAGTGAAGACCCGATTGTTAACCTTTCAGATGTAGAACTATCGGAAGAAGAACATAAAGTTCTTTCCAAAGGCCTCAACTTTTGCCCTGCTACAGGCTCCATCAATGAATTTCAGCTCTACAGAGACGTAAATTACTTTGCAAGATCGTTAAGACTCAGCGAATATTTCCTGGACAAGCCGCAAAACACGGATCGCGAGGCAAAACTCCCATCTAGTCGTCAATGGACACCTCCGGCGCAAAGAGACAAATGCCTTGATATCTATATTAGGGCAGTCCAACGTGACATCGTGTCATCATATAGGAATCAGACACCCTACCGCAAAAACCTTTCCCGCGGGGAAGAAAAGGCACTGGAGGCTTTAAGCACCCGTACCGACATAATAATAAAGCCAGCAGACAAGGGAGGAGCGATAGTGGTCATGAACCGATCAGACTACATAGCCGAAGCCCAGGGACAACTGAATAATACTTCTTTTTACAAATTATTGCCGAACGATCCAACCCCTCACTTTAAAGATAAGATAAAGGAAAATCTGGACCACCTTGTCAAAGGACAAAAAATAACTGAATTGGTGGCGCGGTCTCTTTTACCAATAAGTCCAGTAGCTGGGAGGTTCTATACTCTGCCTAAAATCCACAAGGAAAACAATCCAGGACGACCGATCGTGTCTGGCATAGGCACAGTGTCCGAATACATATCCAGTTTTGTGGACGGTTTGATACGGAACATACAATGCTCTCTTCCCTCCTACATTAGAGACACCACCCATTTCCTTGCCCAAACAATTAACCTCAGTATACCTGAAAATAGCCTTTTAGTGACCCTGGATGTGGCCTCGCTATACACAAACATCCCTCACGAAGATGGCATAAACTCAGTAATACTTGCTTATGAGGAAATGGAGCCGCCTAACAGATCAATCGATAGTCAGACGCTTGGGGAACTCTAGAAAATGATTCTGGAAATGAATAACTTTGAGTTCAACAATAACCATTATGTGCAAATCAATGGCACCTTGTGAGGAGGCGCTGCTCACCAGACAGGGGTCGGCAGGTGAAAGAGGAGGAAGCAGAGGTGGCGAGCGGTGGAGGCAGGAAGCAGGTGGTTCCAGAAGCTCTCGGCTGGGCGAGAACGCTTAGGGGGTCTTCGTCACGGAGCCACCCATTCCTCCTGGAAGCTCTCAGCTGGGCGTCAACGCTCAGATCTTCACACCGAGCAACACCTGGTCTCTTCCAGTCGGGAGTGTCCACGGAACACCCGGGTCGAATACAACGTGTGGTTCATCGGCCCGGCACCGACACCGGCACCGGCACCGCACCGGCATCGACAAGGGCACTTAGCCCAGCGCACCTAGCCCTGCGCACTGAGTCAACTCACAGACTGCGACCTACACGTGAGCGCGAACAATTTGGAGTGGGACTCCTCGCAGGGGACTTTGCTACCATAGGACTGTTGTCATTAGATTAGCTGGATTTCATTTGTGCACGTTAATTTGTAATTTGTCCCGTCAATATAATTTGGTCCTTGTCCGTAACCAAATCGTCTCTACTCTTGTCCGCCCGGTAAATTTAACCTGAAGGTGAAAGGTGAAAGAGGAGGAATAGGTGGCTCCGTGACGAAGACCCCCTAAGCGTTCTCGCCCAGCCGAGAGCTTCTGGAACCACCTGCTTCCTGCCTCCAGCGCTCGCCACCTCTGCTTCCTCCTCTTTCACCTGCCGACCCCTGTCCGGTGAGCAGCGCCTCCTCACACACCTCTATGGGCACAAAGATTGGTCCCAATTATGCCAACATCTTCATGGGAAATTTGGAAAACAAGTTCCTAGGCGACTACCCGTTAAAGCCGCTCTTCTATAAGAGATTCATTGACGACATATTTCTGATCTGGCCTCACGGAGAGGATGCTCTCCTTACGTTTATTGAAGCATTCAACAATGTCCACAGCGACATCAGGTTCTCTCACTCGTACTCTGCCTGTAGCATAAACCTTTTTGGACGTAACCGTGCAAATATCTGGCGGTAAACTGACAACATCACTTTTCAGAAAACCCACTGACCGACACCAGTATCTAAACTTTCACAGCAGCCATGTTCGCCATTGCAAAACCGGAATTCCTTACAGCCAGTCCATCCGATTCAAAAGAATATGTTCCAACCCTCAAGACTTTGCCGCCAACTGTGACCAACTACGCAAAGATTTAACCCGCCAAAAATACCCTCTTCCCGTAATAAACGATGCCATTGAAAAATCGAAAACACTGGGCAGACTTGAACTAATAAACAGCAGCAGCAACGTCCAAACTGATAAACCTCGAACCAACTTGGTTCTAACATACTCGGCCTCCGCTCCGAACGTAAAAACAATTTTGCGAAAACATCACAACATCCTTCTGGAAAGTGATCGAATGCGACGTGTCCTCCCTGAACCGCCCCGCGTCGTATATAGGCGAGCAAAAAACCTGAAAGATATCATAACTTCTTCAAAAACTGAAACTTCCCAATTTCAAGGCTCTGGACCATGCAACAAACCCCGCTGTAAGCTTTGCCCCATGATGTCAAAAACTCTTGTTGCTGAAAGCACTGCCACTAGCTTCTCCTTTCAAATACGCGGAACCTTCGATTGCGATAGTGCTAATGTTGTGTACCTTCTTCAGTGCACTGTATGCAGCGCACAGTACATTGGTCAGATGGAAACACCACTGCGAG